>NC_087514.1:27007028-27365361 GCF_963921805.1 Phalacrocorax carbo
TTTTCTGGCTTTGTTAATGAGGAAATGGAATTGGGAAACAGAGATACTGTATATGAAACACTTTGACAGTTTAAAAACTGTTAGCCATATCTAGTGAGACTGCTTAATTTTTAGTACTAATAGCAGAGCCATTCCCAGAACAACAGTTCTCTGAGCTGCAGTGGTACTCTGGGGATGCTGCTGCTATTTGTAACAATATTACTCCGCTTCTTTTTTTTTTTTTTTTTTTTTTTAAAACATCATCACTCCCCTTTTATTGTGGTACTTGCTGTGTGTGATGAGAACAAGGGAGCTTTGCACATTTGGAGCAGCTCCTACGAGTCTCAGCACATCTTATTTGGCTCTCCTGAGGGTCCGGGGAACAGGCAGCTGCCTTCTTCAATCCCCCTTGTGCGGATACTTCAGCAGTCACCAACTTTCACCCAGCTTCAAAGTCAGGTGAGGGGCAGTTCACTGCTGACTCTTCGTGCAATGAAAACCACCTAACAAAGAAATGTGTGTAAATGACTATCCTTTCCCAGGATTTCGCACAATGTTCAATACAATAGTTGATAAGATCATGTGAAAGTAACACACTTGTAAAGGGAAACATATTGCTTTGTAGCATTGACCTTTTTGCTGCAATACAGTTTTCTTAGCAACTTGGTTGAAAAAGCCATGTATCTGCCGCTTACCCTGAAACACACAAAAATTAAAAGAGAGAAGATTTGGTGAACTGTTTTATTTTTACCTTTATACTTTCTTCTCAAAAGTAATCCCAGCATTTCTATCTTACAATACGGCATCCACTTACACTTTTTAGTGCAGGCATTTGGCATAGATCCATTTGTAAACATTGCTTGGGAATGCCAAGCTCATGTTGAAGGCAATGGGATTTGAGATGTATAGGATTAAGCCCACTCCACTGTTCTGTAGATTTGCTGATTTACATGAAAACTCACATTAATTTGTTCCTGTGTCCAGCCACTCCCTTTTTTTTGCATAAAAATAAATTGTTTCTTAAGCATGTATGTTATTTTTTCCTCATAAATCTACAGCTGTTGAAATCCAGGCTGCACCCGAATGTGGTCCTTACTACCTCATTTTTGCTTCTGAAATGGAGGTTGTGTTGTATAGACTAATATGTTTGTAAGTATCCACAGTGGAAGAAAACAAAGAATTTTCCATTTGGGAGAATGTGAGAGAATGTGAGAACCTTTACTTGCTACAATAGAGTATTTACTCCAAAGGGCATCGCACTGGCCAGCTTTCATTATAAACATGAACATTTGACTCTGCTCCATGACGGGCCAAGTTCAGAACTGGTATTAGCTCCAGTTTGTCTATAAGGGTTGGGAAGGAGGTGATTTCTTGCTTTACTAGAGATAAAGGGATTTGCTTTCAGTGTAAAAATATGCAGTGAACACAACCATCTCTTGAGCTGTGCTTTCTGCAACAGGTCAGAATTTGGCCTAGTGTGCAAATACAGTTTTCACAAATTTGGGACTGAAAGGGTAATCCTGGATTACAGTGTGCAGCCCCCTCTTCTTAGATGAAACAGGTTATGGAATTTCTTTATCAAGCTCCAATTTACCCCAATGATGTATTTTTTTGCTCCACTGTAATATTAGAGGGCTGTTAAAGAAACCTACTCCTCCAAAGGCTCAAAACCTTATTCTAAATCCTGCCTTACATATTCAGGAACAATTTATACCCATTTGTTCTCATACCAGCAGTTTTCTTTAGCTCAAATAGCTCTTTCTTCTCTGTGTGTTTACCTCCCCCCAACGTATTTATAGGCAGCAATCATAACCCCCATTGTTTATCACATCTCTATTTACTATTTTAATTAGAAATAGCAGCCCTAATTTCTTCCTTTTTCTTTTCTTTATAAAATAAAAGATTGATTATCAGATATTTGATGCCGCCAATTTTCCTTCTTTTTTTTGTGTTAATTTTAAATGGCATCAATTTATTTAACTTGCTGCTCATACTGAAAAAGAATGTTATGCCTAATTGGCTGCATTTTCGTAGCTACACAAAGGGGACATTGCATAAAGGCAAAGCAATTGGATTCTCTGTCAAAACAAATTAGAAAGTATATTTTGGTTCTTATTAGGGTAACAAAAAATACTTGGTTCCTCTGCAAGCTGCATAATCATTTGACCTATTTATGACCTCAGGTGCTCTTGGTTCACCTCCAAAGACCAAATGAAGTGATAACTGTAGCTAGTCAATAATCCAGGACTTAGCTGGCCCAAGAGACATTAGTGTTAGTGTCCTATGGGTGATGTCTAAATTAGATGGCAGCCAGGTATGTGTACACTAGAGTGGTCATTAGAGTGGGCAGATGTGCTCAACTAATGGGTTACAGTGGGGATTGCTGCAGGGGGAATTCCTTGAGAAAAAAGTGAGTTAATATGAGACAATAGGCTATACAAAAGGGTGCTTTTTGGTGAGCTGTGATGAATATTTTCAACATACAGACTTGTTATGGTTACTTGACGGACAAAATATGTGAATTATTAATTTAACATGAAAGATGAAACTAATCTGGGTGCATAAACACTGGCCAGTAATACCATTCAAAGTAAGCTTTTCATTCTAAATATGTAAAAACACTGGACTAAACCAGGAATGCAACATAGAGCCCTATGCACAATGGAATAAAGCTCTACACGTGTAAGCAAAAAATGTCTATGATCTCATTACAGCACTGAGAGCTAACCATCATTACTCCCAGATCACAAAGAAAACTAAGTGCACAAGTGACCTATGTACCAGCATCTATGCAAATCTCAGGCAGATGCAGAGATTTATACACACTTTACACACCCCTGAGGAAATACCCATTTTATATCACTGATGGAGCAGATGCATTTTCCTCTGTGAAATGTGCATAGAATCTAATCAGAACAAAGTGTTTAATGTATTCAAAACAAGCACACACCATCCCTTAACTTTACAAGTAAACTGGAATAGTGAGCAATGTCATATCTGAACTAATTAGAGGTTTTATTGTATGCTATGACTACACATTTGCATGAGTGCATTAGCAGAATCTTGTGCTATTCCAACTGCACTACAAATTCTTACTCAGGCAGAAATAGCTTTTATTCTGATTATAATTGGCAGTGTGATGAAAAAGCTGCCAATGACAGATATTATGATCCCTTGAAAATTTTGATTTAGATTTCCAGTACTTTCTCCTGCCCCCCAAACCTTTTAACTTTGTGGATATGGAAGAAAGAAAAGTGAGAAAGGTCTGGGCAAAAGTTGTCCCAAACAGAGCCTTCCAGAGCGCTCAGCCCACTCCTGCAGCTGTACGTTTTGCAACAGGAAAGTGAGTATTGTGCTGCAAAATTTGAACTTGTAGGCTCTTAACTGTTTTCATGTCATACCATCAGAATAAAAGAACATGGTGAAGTTAATGTCTGTGTAATCCTAAACAGTATGAAATGAGATGTATATTTGAAGTGTCAAGGCATTTGAATGTATCATCTTGTGCAATGGTCATGGACAATTATGTAAGGATCCATGAATAAAATATTTTTAGTACATAAACAGAGTAGAAACATAGGAAAAAGAAACAAAACATGCAGTAATGATTCAAGAAGGAAATTAATCCTTCAGTCTTTTTCAGACTTTGGATCATAGCACTCCAAGTAAAGCAGAATTACTCATAGTAATGTCCAGAGGAATACGTAATTTATAATCTATGCACTGCAAAGATTTTAATCCTCCTTTTTTTTCTTTTTTTCTTTTTGCGAGCCCTGCAGATGGAGAAATTATTGTTAGCGTTTCTAAGCCTTTGGTACATCAGTGAGGAGATCCAAAAAGGAGTGCGTTAGTGTCCGTAGATTTAAACACAGGATTAGCAAGATGTTAGTGTTGAATTCAGGACAATGAAAGCCAGCTTCACAAAGCAAACAAATCACTCATCCTGCTTCTGGCATCAGCTGGCAATAACATTGCAAGGAAGACTGCTTGTTCTGAGGAACTTGTAGCTCACGTAGTGACACAGATATTTGTCAGTCTAGGAAAGCCTAGGAGAAGGGAAGATATAATTTGGAAATGATTTAGGTAGCTGAGTTATTGAGGGGTTAAATATAATACAATTATTTCAACATGTCAGATGATATGGCAGCCAATTTTGAGATGTGACTTTTTAATGATAAATGTGTTCCTGAGATTATTCAGGATGTTATTGCTGAATGCTAGTGAGATAGGTTTTGGCGTGCGTTAGCTGAAAACCCAAGATCTGTCAGAAGCAGAGTACTAAAGAGATCATTTATACTGACTAATAAAAATGAAGTGTTCTGGCTCTAGAACTGATTCTTATTAATATCATTTTGTAACTGGTGAAGTGATACAAGGAAGATCTAAAATAATGAACAAACAGAACATCAAGGCCCTTCTCAAAGTGCAAACCTTTCTGTTTGTGAATTAAAAATTAAGCTTTATTTTGCTGATTGGGCTTTATTTGGATGATCATCTGGAGGTGCAGTAACTACGGGCTAGATTTTCCTCTGGTTCATAGATTGGCATTGGTCCAGCGCGTGAGCGGAGCTACAGTGAGCCCCAAAGCTGAGAATCCTCATTCAATGCTGTATCCGACCGAGTTTAAATAGTTTTAAAGTTTTAAGAGCTTATGATTCTCCAAACTTTTTCATGGATTTAATGCAGGCTTGCTAAATGTAACTCCCTGGACACAAGCGTGAGTTCAGTGCTGTAGAATCGTGACTGATGGTAAAGCAGGGAAGGGTTAATTCATTGATCAGATTTGTTGAAGATATTTGTCATCTTTGAGAAATTCCAGGGTCTGGAAAAATAGCTAAGTTGGTTTGGGGAGTACAAAGAGGGAATCTGAGTGTTTCCCACTTAAGAGAAGTTCTGAAGAGTTTTGTTGAGAAAGAATAAAAATATTTTATTTAAAAAATTGGAAATCTTGGTTCGACCATAGTTGGGTACAGGTCTATTAAAAGGCTTGGTGGCTCCGTACTGGTAAGAAGCCAGTTTTGAAAGACTCTTGAGGCCTGTGCATTTACATGGACTGTTTTTCTACATTTCCTGATGGTGATTGAGAACTACTGACTGGTCTCAGAATGGGCATAGCACTAAGGATAGTCAAAGAAACAGGACTGGTGGCACAGAGTCCCCATGTGCAGAGCCCCTGTGGTGAAAAGGTGGAAGAGAGAACTGATAATGGATTGGAAGAAAGAAAAACTGGCAGAAGCAAGATGAGAGTTTTGAGAAATCAAATTTTCTAATAGAAGAGGAGATGTAGTTTAAAAGCTTAAGCATGGCCAGAGAAGCATTATTCATTTTTACCCTCTTCTTCATTTAAAATGACATTTTTTGGCAGTTAAATTTTGCTTGTTTCCAAAAGCCCATCAGTCTGTATTTTACTTTATCTATTATTTGACTGGAGAAACAATACTGACTGAACATTTGCCTACCTTCGCAGTAAGAACAAGGTCAATCCTACATACTGCTGTTTCTGCTGAAAATAGTCTTATTTTATCACCAACCATTTCTAAGTTGCAGCAACATTTTAATATCACTCTTCCTGAAAACCCTTCAGATTCCTTGCACCTGTGTGACAATCAGGAGAGAGACAGCACCCAAGAGAAAAGTGTGAACCAAGGCTGAGGGGAGTAGCTGGGGCTGAGTGGATGAGGATGCTGCTCAGCTCTGGTCTTTTGGAGATGGAGAGAGCTGTGGCAGAGGTGCAGGGCAGAGAAGGGCTCCTTTCTCCAGCAGGGCTGGTTGCTAGTAGCCCAGGGGCAGTGGTGATGCCCATCCTCCCCTTCCCCCTCTAGGGTTGCAGCTGATGGAAACATCAAATGGCAAGAAGGAAAAGCATCGGTATGAAAAGAACATGTTAGAAAGAAGATACAGGCATGCCAAAAGAGGCAGGATGCCCTGGTGGAGCTGGAGGTGAGAGGGGAAGCCCCTGTATGCGAGCTCCTTGGAAGTCTTCCTTGGCCTGCAAGACCTCTGCAGATGAAAGGAGCCTGCTGTTCTGGGCTGGATGCAACAAAAACTTTTCAAAGGTTTTTTTTTTCTTCTAGAAAAAATAAAAGAGACATATGTGTATGCCTGTGAAATGTGTTTAAGGTGCTGTGTCTGGCTGGAAGAAGCTCACCTTTGTCCGTCTGCAGTGCCAGGCTGCCAGCTGAGAGCTTCACCCATGGGGCTGCTGCTCCTGTGCTGGTTCAAGGAATGTTTCAAACTTCTGAATATTCAGCTTTTTTACAGAGATTGAAACATCTTCAGTGAGGCATGCAGAGATTCTCAATCCCCGCGGCCACTCCTGGGGCATGAGAATTTCAGCTCTAAGGCTCTTTCAAGTGCCTGCCTTTCTTTTGAGTCAGGCAGAGCAGGTCTGGAAGTGGGGGTTTTGCACAATTCCAGGTGTCCCTGCTACAAGCTCAGATACAACATTCTTTTCTTGGTTTGTCCAGAAATTATATCCTGCTGATGAAAAGGATTTGCTGGCAGAAATTTTGGTGAGACTCAGACAAAGCCCATGAAAGTTTTTGTGTAGATGAAGTAGTGTTTTCCAACTGCTTTTCCAGAAAACTTCCAGTTAACCCCTATTTTGTAGCAATGCACCTTGTATTGGAGACTTACAGGGAATGCCTGCAGATTTGTACACATGAAGCAATAGCTAAGGCTGGATTCAGAGCCTATGAAAGCCGATGAGGATTTTCCCTTCAATCCATCTTCCCCTTGGTGGGTCTTTCCATGTACTCATGCAGCACCGGTTTGGTGGGAACCCAGACATTCCCAGTTGCTCTTTAAATTCTCCTTCGCACAACACACATAGTTTACTTGGAATGAGTCAATTATATTAGCAGTTTATCTTAGCTAACTCACTTTTAAACTCCTCAACTGTATTTGCAGTCCCTAGGGCAGCTTCACAGATGCTGATCACACTGGACAGGAGATAGCAAGGTTGGGGTGATGGGCAGCCCATGCTGAAACAGAGCACCTAGCTCAACTTGTCAGCATTTTCAGCCTTGAGGATGAAAATTATTGCTGCAAGTGCAGCAGCTCCTGTGGGAAGAGTTTTCTTCTCACATTATCCACCAGAGGCTCTTTTAAAATTAAAATTTGTTCTCCAGGGAGACTCCAACAACCCACAAGGATACCGAGGAGGAGAAACACTATAAAGAAGTGCAATTGCCCTGAGAGGGACTATTTCACTAATGCACACTCCTTTTTCACTTCTGTGGCTGCAGCCTGGACTCGCCATGCCGGTACTGGCAGACACTGACGATGGGGTTGCAGGGTCTGACGCTGTGCTTGACCACACTGACCAAGGGGGGATCAGCCAGGAGCTCGGCAGCCGCCAGCCGTATCTACAGCTGGCTTTCCGTACAGCACAGACTTCAGCACATGGCCTCTACAGGCACTGCTGTCTGCTTTGACACCAAATGAGACGTGGTGTTTGGCGTACGAGCCTGGCTTTACTGCCTGCTTTGGCCTGTCTTTGCGTGAGGAATAGGAATGAAAGAATCAAGCTCTCCGACTTGGGCTTGAGTTTCTGTTCTAACACTAGCTTATTCTCTGTTTCTTTTGTAATTAGTCTCACTGAGAGGTGCTGGAATTGTTGAGAAGGTCTTGGAGGAGATAACAGTGTTCATATGCCTTTTGCCCAAAGCACAAGGGGGAAAAAACCCTCCTGTGTTGGCATTCCTGGAAATGTTGCCCAAATAATTATTTTATTCATGTTTGAACACAAATGATTTTTTGAAGCTTAGAACACATGGGGATACAGCTACTTATTTTCTTTGGGGGCTGTGGACAAAGAATGACAGGGTAACTAAAGAGAGGGCATTTCGAGTTGAATGTAGTCCTGAGACCCTGAAAGCACGTTGATACTCAGAGCTTTTCCCATGGTGGTTCTACAGCTTTTATCTGTTTTGAGGCCAATTACAGTGGATTTGCGGAGATGTTGAAATTCCCCTTTAGGCTTGATTTGGGGAGCCGTCTGATTACTGAATTGATTTCTGCCTTTCTGAAAATTCTTGCTGATCATACCGTTAGCTGAAGTGACTGGAGAATGTGAAACAAGATGGTGCAGAAAGCTAGGTAAGCCATGTTTATCTTTCGCTCCCTCTGATGGCCCGTCTGTACCAGATTACCCTCTATGTGCACAGAGCCTTTATGCTGGTCATTTACAATCTTAAAAGCGACAATAATAATTCAGGCCTGGGCCTAACAAAGCATCTATAAACATTCATATCTTCTGGCATGTGAGTAGCCCCTGTGAACATTAGGAGTTTTATTACCCTTCTGGTTTTGTGAATAAGAGAGTTTCCATGTGTCTCAACAGGTATGAGCGATCAAAGAAAAGAATCAAGGAAGTGAAAACCAGTTTTGAAACGGTTTTTGTTTTTCCAAGTGGGTGAAAGATACGTGTATCCGTTTGATTTTGATTCTCTTAAACGGTTAGGCATCAATATAGAATATTAGATATATTTATACTAAATGTATTTATTTACACACTTTAAACATAAACCTAAAGGGAGTGTTTTGATCAATATTTCTGTATTTATTTCATTAGTCATGGAAACCAATTAGTTTTCCTAGCAGTATCTGTGATACAGATGCTATCCACTGGGAACTTTGATGAAACTAAGCTCATTTCTCATCGGTCACTCGATGCCCAGGAGAACAGCAATATCTTTCAGGACCACTACTGACCCGGAGTGGCAAGACCATGATGAAAGGTGCCACGTCCCACTTTGTCCTGTCTTTGCCTTGTGAAGAGGAACGAAGGAATAAAGATTGAAACCTCTGGATTTGTCAGTCTCTGGAAATGTCCTGTTTTCCCGCTATGAAGGGCTGTAAATGAAACACAATTTACTAAGACAAAAAGGTATTAGATGTAAATATATATATTTCAGCCAGGGTTTTCTCACAAGCCTGGTTTCTTGGAAAGGATGATTGACTGACTACCTTGCTTATTTCCTGTAGTGCTATTTGAGCTTCTTTTTTAGCAATTGTATGTTTTTATTTGAACTACAAGTAATTTCTTGCCAATTATGCTGATGAAGTGTGAAGCTCATTCACAATTCCTTTTTTCAGATTCCAGTTCAGTGCACAATAATGTTCAAACTACCTACGGCTGGATTGTCAAGGTAGAAGTAGGTTATTTGCTGCTGACATGATTTGACCTACATTAGAAGGAGGAAAGAACAGCCTCTCCCCTCTTTGTTGGTTCCATAATCTGTATCTACAAAAATGTAAAAAGTCCAACTTCAAGGAAAGAATTGGTATCCCAGGCCAAAGCGTGTCATCGTAACTCCAGCTAACTGATATTGAAGTGACTTCACTGCAGATGTAAGAGAAAATAATTTAGTCTAGTATTGGCAAAAACATGTTTTAATTTGAAATCTGTGTGCACATATGTCCTGCAGAGGAGCTGATTCAAAAGAAATAGGTGAAGACTAGTCATAGCCTGAAGGATAGGGAATTCCCTTGGGGTGGTAGCAGTCACAGTTTGAATACTGCAGACTGGAAAAGGACTCAAACACAATTCTCTTGCTATTCAAGTGAATGCTTTAACATGCCTAAGCTGACTGCTGCTGGCACTTTTTACCCCAGCATGTTTTTCAGTGACTGGCAAGGGCTGGTGCATTCAGGGATGAACCCAGCGCTGCTGCTGTGCGTTACGTGTGGTCTGTTTGCCTGATGGAGAGGAATCTCTTGTACCACCTCTCCAAATTACAAGATTAACCAGGATGTGGGAGTGAGTCTGTGCAGACCTTGTGCTTCTGAGTGAGATCAAGCATCTGTGTTTAGGGGTCTGGGTAATGGTATAGTTCAAAAAGATTTTTTTTTTTTTGAAGCATGACCAGGGCTAGAAAGCACTGGAAAGAAAGTCTTGTTAATCACCCTCCCAGTCTTATGGCTGCCTGGGTCCCAAGCTTAGCTGAGCATTTTATCTTTCATATCTACACTCTATAACTGAAAGTTATTGTACTTGGCTTTGTGTAGTTATGTTTTCAGACCAGATTATGTTTACATTATGAACTGCCTGAGAATAACCTTCTGATAAAAGGCTGTTCTCACTACCAGCAAAATTACTCCGGATGGACAATGGCATGACAGAGGTCAAAATTTATCTTATGGGAATTTAGTAGCAGACTTGTTTTGCAGAGAAAATCAGTTTGTACTCTGGAAGCTCAGCAGCTGATGTAGAGTAGGTGCTTTAGCAATCAGTTTTTTTGTGGCTGGTACCTAGCCGGTTACTTAGCCAGCCTTAGTGCTAATAGACCCATGTGAAACAGTTTTTACAGAAGTTCAGGTTACAATCATCTTACTTGGAATAGTATTTGACTCCAAAGACAAGCCCACTGCAAGCAGTCAGGCTGTTTGCAGACTAAGGTACTCCTCAGCATCTGTGTGAGAAACTTGGCCTATACTATCACACTGAATGTGATTCTGAGACAGGAATAATTCAAGAAGAAAAAGAAATAAAACTCCTAAGATTGCACTACCACTTTCTCAGTCATATAACTGTACCTCGTATGTTTTTTGTGGACTTTCACCTGGCAAATGAAGCTGCATGATCTGCTAAGGGGTTAATCAGTTTGGTTTACTTAAAAATTCTTAGCCACGATGAAAATATTTTAGCACCTAAGAGGAGAGATTGTGGGTGAAAAACTGAAGATACATGATTTATCACTCTCCTCACAAATAAAATTTATTCATTGCATCCACCAGCCATCACACAGATGGTCAGAAAATTGGCTTTGTGTAGGGATGTGGATTCAGGCATGAATATTAATATGAGACAGATGTAAACGCATATTAATATGCATTTGCTTTGCATGGACTGACATTACAATATTTTCATTAAAGAAACCGCATTTGAAATGGAAAGTATAGGTCACCTTTTAAAGACACAGAATAGTAGGGTACAATGTATTTACACTTTCCTGGAAAAACAGAAACAACTGAATAAATAAATATATTAAAAAAAGGTGTGTGTGACAGTTCTTGTAGCAAAATCTGTTGGATGAAACATAATAATTAATAAATCAGGAAGACATCTCTCACTTTGCAGTTAAAACACATTTCCTCCTTTTTGCCTGCCTTGTTACGCTGGCAGTAATGCACCCCATAACGTTCAGGTGATAGATACAGGGCTGCAGATCGGCATGCGGTAAAGTTAAACTAAGTTAGGTTGACTTACTACACTCATCCTGTCTCAAAATGCACCATTCAATATGTTGTTGTTTTTCCAATGGCAGCAATGCATAAAACCTGTAAGATTTATGAAGATACAGTTCTTCATATGTTGTTTTTTTTCTTTTTTGTAGGGGACAGCATTTATGTTCACAGCAGCGTTCACATCTGTGCATTGTTAGTATTTGCTCATGGTAACATCATGCATTTGCCCAAAGAGAAACACGGTGTCATTCTATATGTCATATTACAAAAGACAATTTCACAGATATTTGCTAACCATTTTTTGCAAAGGCTCGGTAACAGAAATATAATTTCAAGGGGGAAATGAAGTCAATTTTGTTCTTATAGAAAGCATTCAGGTGCTTTCTAGCTGGTAGCCATAATGCTTGAGTGTCTGAATAAACAGTTTTATAATTATAAATATTCCACAAGGAGAGGTTGTTGAAGTTCAGATGAAAGGTGTCAGCAGGCTGTCCGGTGTCTTCTCAAATCCCATGCATCTTTTGAATGTAACCGTGGGGTTATAAATCTGTGGGAGCACCTGGGCTGGCCTCTGCTTTCATTGCAAAGCAGGTAGGTAGCCCTCTGCATCCTGCACGTGCATGTGTGAACTCAGGCAGCTCACTCAGTCCTCTGCAACTGTGTAATTTAAAGATGGCACAAGTGCTGGTGTAAGCAAGACAGAGCTTTTTGTCCATGTCCTATCCCTGTGGCTAGTGGTGAAAACCCCATGTATAAGGTGGAGATAATAATTACACTGCTGTGAATTGCTTTGAGTGATGAAACCCACAGCATCCTATTGGCCAGGGACACACTGCTTGCTGCCAAGTGCGGCGTGTGGCACAGAAGTGGTAGCCCCATGGGCTCCTTGTGTGTTTCCCTGCTGTTGAGGATACTTGGAGCAGGGCAGAGGAGCCCTGTGCTCTGCTCTGGATGTGGCACATGCCTCTGGGTGGGGAAATACCTTGGGAGAGGTGCTGTAGAGGCACTTTTGGCTAGCTTTTTAGAGTAACCCACCACCCTGGCTAGTAAGGTACTGGGAAGGATCTAATGCCCAGTGTATTTTGGAAGCCTCTATGAAAATGGTAGCCTGATAGCTCTTCATGCTGCCAGATGCCAATGGAACCTTTCTGTACTTCTTGCAGCAGATGCTGGGTAAATAAATGTGTACTCTGTGACCTTTGCTCCAGCCCTCCCAGGTGCTTGAAAGACTCTGAGGCTCCTCTGCATGTGTGTGCGCGTGCGTATGTCAGTTTAATGATGGAAGGAGAGAAGGAAAGTTTATATTTGCTTTACTTTTTTTTTTTCCTTTTCAGCTTCCTAAGTTTCAGAAAGTTGCACACAGAAGACTGCTTTGTAGCTCCTGAGAGCATGCTGCCCTTGTTTTCCCCGTGGCTGACTCGCTCCAGCTCAGCTGTCAGTCAAACAGAGCATCTCCAGAAAGGTAATGCAGAGGGGACCCAGCTCCCGGCTCATTATACACTTCTGTCAATAGAATATAAGAGATCTCATTCACATAACATATTTTGTATTACAGGTAACTTCCTCAAATTCCCAGTCATAAATCTTCCTAATTCAATATTCTGTGGTCTGATTTAGCTGGTAAACCAGCAGAGGTTTCAGCAAATCTGGCAGCTCCCTGCAACACTTTTCTCTCCTGACTTCCCCCTCCAGCTTGACATCTGATGTGCCTCTTCTCTCTTTCGCTTTGGTTCCCCCCCTTCCCCCACCCCAAATCCCAGAGAATCAGTATCCTTATTCAGCAAGTTTCTTCAGGAATTATTTTCAATGGAAAAATTTGGATTAAAGAAAAAGTTGTGAGATTTCTTTTTTTTTTTCTAAATTAAAATAGTTGAGTTTGTTGAACAATCGTAGCTTATTTCTGGCCCAAATCAGCTCAGTATTCAGTCAAATCTCCTTAGGACAGCTGGGGAAATTGTTATCACGGAGTCCAGTTCCTTGCGTCTCACACATGACAAGAGTCTGGCCAGATGAATTGTCACAAAGCAAGGATGGTCACCCCTTACTGGCATCATTTGCTCTCTGAAAGTGTTCAGTATTCACGCTTCTCATCCAGATTCAGGTTAAAATAAAACACGGAAAGTGCTTAAGTTTTCACTTAAGCACAGCCAGGCCAATGGGTGGGCAGTGGAAGGTGGGAAATAGGCTTGGGTGTGACAGGTTGGAGACCTGTCCCCAGAGGAGAGCTTGCCCTCTCGTTCTTAGAAGACAGGAGACTGATACAAGCCTCGATAGCCGGCACCTCACCCCCATGCCTGCCAGCATTGCTCTTTAGTCCATTAGTAGGATCAGGGTGATCCACCAAACTCGTTTCTTTCTAAGACAGACAGACAATTTCTCTGAGTAAAAGCAGCTGCTGTTTCCCTACCAGGGAGGTGCCAAGACATCATCCCCATTGCTTAACTGATCTCTATCACTCACTGAGTCAATGAGGGTAAAACTTACCTCCCTTGCTCCTCTGCACACCCTACTAAGGAGTAATAGATAAGTTTTGACATAAAATATGGCTTCTATTCAACCTTGAGTTTTAACTCCATCTGTACTTTGTCAGCCACACTCTTACAAATGTCTAAATGGGGTGAAGCCATTTTGTGGTGAAATAGTGTTGGGATGATTTGACCCCAACACCTTTTTCTTTGATGGGTACTGAAATAACCATGTATTTCTGGTTCAAGTCAGTCAGGATTGTTTTCTGTCTGCATTGGATTTGCGAGGACAGATGGCTTCCAATGTCTAGAGCTCAATCCAAGTTAAAACTGGAGGGGGAAGTTGTTTGATTCTTTGCAGGAATTACTGTCTAAACAAAGCCTGACTTCAACAGATTTCTATGCAAAACCCTTTGATTCCCATTTTCCATCTGTGAGAAATTTGGGATGTTATTGTTGGATTTGTGTCTTTCCTTTGATAAACATATTAAAACATGGTTCAAAATAGCTTTTTATCTTCTAAAAGATATAATGTGAATGAAATCCCCTCTGACTCCTGTGGGTTTGGAAGCAGTTTTCCTGCTTTTGTTACATTTGCACCAGGTTTCTGTAATTCTTTGCTTGTGGCTCTGCTCACGTTGCTAGTGCAGAGTTTGTATTTGGCTCAGAAGGCAGCCATAAAATGCAGTCCGGTACCTGGAGATGTTAATATTTCCCTCACCTTGACATTTTGTCCAATTTTTGCTTTTGATTGCTACCTCCACCAAGAGTGAATTCAGAGCCTTGGCAGGAGGCTGTTGGGAGAGATGCTGAATACCACACTTGTGAGGTCAGGCTTGAAAGTGTTCTCACGATCCTTTTGCTTTCTCAGCAGAGGACTTAGCTCTCAGACAGCGAGAGCTCAGAGCTTTCAATCTTTAGTCTTATTATTTGTGTCTTCTCTTGTTGAGCAACCCGTAGCTGCAAAAACAGACATCACAGTTGTCAAGAGCTTTTGGTCCATATGGTGATCATAAAATCATAGTATTATTTAGGTTGGAAAAGACCTTTAAGATCATCAAGTCCAACCATTAACCTCAGACTGCCAAGGCCACCACATCTACATGTCTCTTAAATACCTCCAGGAATGGTGACTCCACCACTTCCCTGGGCAGCCTGTGCCAATGCTTTATAACCCTTTTGGTGAAGAAATTTTTCCTAATATCCAATCTAACCCTCCCCTGATGCAACTTAAGGCCATTTCCTTTTGTTCTATCACTTGTTACCTGGAAGAAGAGACCGAACCCCACCTCACTACAACCTTCTTTCAGGTAGTTGTAGAGACCAAGAATGTCTCCCCTCAGCCTCCTCATCTCCAGCCTAAACAACCCCAGTTCCCTCAGCTGCTCCTCATAAGACACGTGCTCTAGACACTTCACCAGCTTCATTGGCCTTCTTTGGACATGCTTGAGCACCTCAATGTCTCTGTTGTAGTGAGGGGCCCAAAACTGGACACAGTATTCGAGGTGTGGCCTCACCAGAACCAACTACAGGGGAATGACTGCTTCCCTACTCCTGCTGGCCACACTATTCCTGATATAAGCCAGGATGCTGTTGACCTTCTTGTCCACCCAGGCACACTGCTGGCTCACGTTCAGCCAGCTGTTGACCAATCCCCATTCATAGTATAAAAGTTACACCTTTTTTTCCAGAGTAGCTTGGATACCATAGGATGGTTACAGACAAAATAAGCAACACCTCTTCAACTCTGATCTACTCAGACTTAATCCCAGTTCTTTCCCTGTGATAATATCCTACTTTTTAACCTTCTCTTAACTGCTATTATTGTCAGTAAAGGTATCATCTTTGTTACCAGTAACAGTATTATTGTCATCTACCAACATCTGTGTAGTTGATGAGTCCAGTAATCTCTGCTGTTGGTCTGTAGCTGGCAATGATGCTGTGTTTGGCTGGGGCAGCTGTGGGCATCCAGCTTCCCACTGCAAAAGAACCCACCAGCAGTAGCAGCTGCCCCTCGCAGTGCCGCAGTGCCCTGCCAGACCTGGGCGCTGTGTCTGGGTGCCCGGGGTCTTTCGTTCCCTGAAAGCCCCTACCCATCATCAGCCTGCACTGTTACCCATGTTTTCCTATGGTTGTCTGGCTGGCTGGGGAAGGCAAAATGTGAAGAGGGTTTTCTTCTGTGTCTTCGTCCTGCTTGATATGGTTTTCTTTCAGTCTTCCTTCCCAGGCTGTGGCATTGGGGTGGTAGAGTTGAAACTGTTACTATATTCTCTTGATTTGAAGAGTGGCATTCATTGCTTCAGCAAAATTAGAATATAACCCTAAAATAACTGATTTAACAGATGATATTTTGCCTGCAAGATATTTTGTCCCATATCAAATACTGAATTGTCTGCCCTTGGGACAGGCAAATTTCTCACACATCTCCTATACTGAGAAATAGAAAGATCCCCCAGAGCAATTCCCTCTCCCTGGTGTAGGGTTGGGCTGGACGACCTCAGCATGGTAAGGATGAAACTCTCCCGATGCAGCCCCAAAATCAGCCACAGGACTGTGTCAGGCTTAGTGAGGTTACATGAATGGATCATCCTGGTTGTTTATTGCCTTGCTAAATTTGGGTTTGAGAATCAGATTCAAACCCAAGCTCAGCAGTTTTCATCTTGCTAAGCTTTTGGTTGGAGTTGACACACTGCACATTTTTGCTTCAGTTAATGGGTTATTTCTGTTGCACAGCAAGGATTAATTGTACTGTGCTTATTTTACAGTTAGAGTGTCATGATATTAATCAATCTGAGTCTGGAAAAATATGAGTATTGATCTGTGATATTTGCTAGAAGTACACTGCCACATTTTCGCCTGAGAGCTCCCTTCTGAAACGAAGCAGCAGCATTCCCACTGAAGTAATTTGGTTGTGCAAGCTTGCAATGAAAATTCAGTCACGAGAAGAGCTAATTAAAATAATTGCTTGTTACTATTTTAATATTAATTAACTTTTCTGTCATTCATATAGCTGCATGCCTTCCTGTGACGCTGTGGGCCCACAGAACGAGGTAATGGGGTGGACTGGAAGAGCATGTGGCTGAGCATGGTGCCTGAGAGCCCAGAGAAGAGGCAGGTTACTGCAGCCTGAGCACCCACCTGTGCCCACACAGCAGAAGTGTGTGGGACTCAGATTCTGAATGAGGTGTTGGGGAGTATGATGCAAATCTGCATCCTCCCTGCATCCTTCATCCCCGTAGCCTGAGGGTCCCCTCTGCTTGTCTGCCATCAAGGAGCAGCTCTGGCTCCTCTGCTGGGCACCTCTGTTGGGTGTAAGAGCTTGGGGGAGCCACTGTGGAGCCCAGGGCCCTCTGCCCTCCTGCTGAGGCTCCCCAGGACCTTCCTGCAGGTCAAAGGGAGGCATACTGTGGAAAACAACACACCAAAGATGTGACTGAGGCCACCAACTGTTGTTGTGAAGGCTAAAGTAGAGCTATGAGCTGTTGGGAACAGCTTTTGGGCAACACCAATCTGGACTGAATTTAGAAAGAAATCTGTCTCAGTGGCTTCTCTCCCTCCCTTTACATTCCTTTTTTTTTTTTTTTTTTTTTTAAATCTTAAACACTTTAGAGCCTGTTTTCTGGTCTTTGGTTTTAGACAGATGAACAGCAGGGCTTTATAAGCTGATTGTGTTCAGATGTACATCTGCAGCAATAATTGGGATACACAGGGAGTGGTGTCACTATAACGTTTTGCAATAGATGTTGGAATGAAACCACAAATAGAAACCACATTCTGTTGTTAATTGTTTGATTTAAACCCACAAACCCAGTAAAACTCAAAGACGTAAGAACAATAAAATTGCATGGTGCTGATAAAAGGCATGCAAGTTTTGGGACCAAATTCATGTCCCCAAACCAGCTGATATGCAGGTTTTGTAAAACAGGTTAGGATGTAAAGTGTTTCTTTTCAGTCTCCTCTGAGCAACACTGCAGGGGGAAACTGGCATGACCTGAATGCTTCAGGAATACAGGAACCTCCTACCCTCTCTCCTTCCCTTTCTTTCCCCCTCCATCCTCTTTCATGCCCCTTCTCCCTCCGGGCACGTCCCATGGTAGATCTTGTTTTGATTCACCCAGGCTTTTCCCTTAACCACTGCGCTGTCCCAGGGAAGCAGCATTACGCAGGTTTATAGTTCACCATGCAGCTTTGCTGTAGCTGCCTTAAACCTCAGTGGAAATCCACGTCCAGTAGGAAAGTGATTGTATTCATTTCTGAGAAAAGGTTTTGTACAGCTCCTGCCCCAAATCCCAAACCTTCAAAACTTCTTAGTTTACAGGGTTTGGAGTTTTTCAGTAAAACTTCCTAAATATCAGTCAGAAACAAATATGCCCTGTGATTAACTATTCAAATAAAAAATCCACCTTTTCACAGGAAAAAAAAGTAACTGAAAGATTTCAGTCACCCCTAGGTAACAGATTGTTCTGGTTTTCACCTTTTTTTTTTGAGAATGAAACAGAGGATTCATCTTTTGTTCAGCGTAGCCTAAAGTTGCCTGGACTTGGTCCTGTTTTTCCTATTCTGACTTTAATGGTGAAAGCAAAAGGTGCTGCTCCCAGTCAAGAGTAATGAAGCATCGTAGGAGCTGGTACCATTGCCTGCTCTGCACTGAGAAAGACTTTCTGTCAGTGTGGGCCAGGGAAGGGAGGCAAATTTGCACTGTTTTTTCCACAAATAAGAGTAAGGCTGATCTGAAGTCTGAACCAGCCTTGATTAGAAGTGATGAATCTGCTACAATAAGGACAAAACCATATGAACTTGGCCCAACCCTCATCTGAAACATTTTCTGGAGACCATGGTGTATACACACACATATATACAGGACAGCATGTGATAGAAAGTATAAAATTTGATTATGTGAACATATATTTGCATTCCATGCTAGGAAAGCAGAATAATGGAGTCAAAGCAACTCTAAATCATCTGAAAAGCAAATTAAAAATTACCATGCTGAAAGCTTGTTGAAATCAGGTCTGGTACAGCTAAATAAACCTTCTACATCTCTCAGTTTTCAGGTAAACAGTGAATATATAATAACCACAGCTTTTCTTACATAGGTTTTAGCCATTCATGTTCTGGTCAGGCCTCTGTTTGCCATTCAACTTTCTGTTTCCAAGCTTGTCTATTTTGATTTATCACCTCCTCTACTCCTCCCCAAAATCATATTCTGGTAGTTCACTATTCTGGAAAAATTTCCGTGCTGCTTCTCTAGACCTTGCTTCTAGCATTAGTTGAAAGTCTTTTTCTCCGTTGCTTATAGAGCATTGATTTTTCCGTTGTTGTTATTTGTCATTTAATTTGATGACTGCATTCTTTACTGCATTTCTGTCCCAAAGTTTCGGACGCAAGGCAAAATAAAACACAACATTAAATCCATCTCGCTGGGCTGAATTCCAACCTGATAGGACCCTTGAAGTGTGTGCAGCTACTCCTGGAAATAAGACAGCATTCTGCACCGTGGACAGCCATGGACGGTGCCCGAATGCCGCTGCTCCCAGTAACTTCTGCCTCGCCATGGCTTGGTATCAGCTGAGATGCTGTTGGGGTTTAGACACTTGTGGAGAAGCTGCAAAGCAGGCAGTGTTGACTGAATGATGAATACCAACGTAAAGTGTAATTAACACAGACAGGCATTTATTGGCAACAATAGTAGCAAACAGTTTTATTCCCTTAGTTGCTGCCAGCTCTGGCAGGTTAAAGAGCCAAGTGTCATATCAGAACATTGTTGGTATGTGGGGAGTTTGGTGCATACTTCTAAATGCAGTTAAAACAAAAAGAAAGAAAGCAAAAAGGAAGGATAGATTGGTGTCACTTTTGCTGGTGTGGGATTGTGCCGATAATATATTCCTGTGAATTGTTACAGGCTGTTTTCCATACGCTTTTACATTACTAGAGTTCCTTTTGTGTGCAAGTGAGCCTTTTATTACGAGAAATTAGCGGGGAGTAACCATTGCACCATGGCAAAATGTACAGTAAACAAAATGCTCATATGAATTTGGCTTCATTTGTTCAAGGAAGAACATGTATATGAAAATAAATAGTAAGTCAGGAAGAAAAGTATTATAAAAATTATGTTCTCTTTCCACTTAAATCATACTTCACAGGAAGAAAAGTATTATTTTAAGAGTACTATCAGCCTCCAGAAAAGATTATTATGAAAAAATGTGGCAACAGAGCACAGTGTTTTTAAGATGTGAAAAAATACACATATAAATCTGCATAGAATAACATTCATCACCTTTTTCTGAACTACACTTTTGGAAGACTACCCTTATATTTCCAGGTTTCTCACCAACATTCAGTGGACCTGAGAAACCATTCCCTAAACTTGTGTGTGGTTTTTTTTAATCTATACTTCTGGGTTTGTAGGATGGAAATTCCTAAAAGATTTCCAACCAGCTGTACTTTAAACTTGATTACGTAATTGTTGTAAATATGTAAGAATGATTTAAGTACAATAATCAAATAGAAAGGAATAACAAAAAAATTCAGGCTTTGTGCAGCTACCAGCAAGTATCTATATAGAGTTAGCTGCAAGAGTAGGGCTTGTGTAATGAACATCACTTTTTCTTTCTAAAAGAAGTAGAGGGCTGTATTTTCTTCAGAAGATGGAAGGGATGAGCAAGGTGACACACCAAACGTGAGTCCTGTTTCAAATTTTTTTGAACGACCTGAACTGAATTAGCACAGAGAGATTTCAGAAGAATTAACTTCTTTCCTTGATGCTAAATTCAGGGTGTTGGATGCCAGGCAGGCTTAGTTTTACTCTGGAAATGATGGAAGCCCATGTATTTCTAGGGTGCTTCACTCTGCTTTGCATAGGGTGGGTGCCGGAATCAGCGTCCGCCTATGAGAGTCTAGAATCATGCTTTCCAGTAAGTGAGCTACTGGCATAAAGCAGTGACACAGTGGTTCATCCACCCGGGTTCTTCCAAGCTACCACTTTTCAGAACCTGCATGACAATATTGAAAATTAAACCCAGTTAATAGAAAAAAATGTTAAATCAATGGCCATAAAATTTAATGGGTTTATAGCAGTCTTAACACAGTAGGACTGAATTATCATGTTAATTTAATTTCCATTTCTAAATGAACCAGAAGGCACAATAAAGGTCAATTAACCACTACCTTCTTTGTCTTCTTTTTTCTTTTACTGCCACTTCTAAATCACAGTCACCCCCAAAGCATTCAAACCTTTTCTGGAAGTTCATGAGTTTCTTTTAGAGACTCCATATAAACAGAATACAAACTAACAACCCATCATGTGCTCAAACACACTGATAGCTTTACTATGTTATGTCTATATCTGTCATTGCATCAGAGGTAAATAAACATTGCAGAGAATTTTACTTGCTTGTATTTGTCGTTATGTCATTATTTCTGGAAGAGCTTTGGGCTTTGGCAGATTGCCGGTAACTCCAGTCTACATCCTTACAAACAAGTGGTGTGTGTGCATCTCTCCCCTCCTGTCTCCTCTGCTCACAAAGCGCTCCCCAGCGCTGTTTGTGAAGCAGCTCCAAAGCCTTCCCTAAAATTAGTATGTACTGTGATGCCTCAAAAGAAATCCACAGCAGTTAGCCTAAAGGACCGCTTAGCGCATTGGCCGGGCTTATCTCTTTGCCATTGCTCCTCTCTACAGTCAATGATCATCTCCTGCCTTACACTTGGAGTGCAAGGTTTCCAGCTGCACAATGATGAGCTCATCTTGGTCCTTGTCCATAGAAACAGAGACTGGGCACTTAACAGGATAATAATAATTAATGCTTTATGTTTCTTCAGAGGCACCTGTGACTTCCATTGAGATGCGCATGCCAACTATGTGCTTTCTGGTATTTGGTGTCATGTCACTCTTGCTAAATTAATCCGTATGTTGTTTGTATGTGCTAGGGAGGGGCTGTGGTCCCTGGTTACAGATGCTGATAAACTGCAGGGCAGCTGAAGTGCAGAAGGTAAGGTCTCAGTAATGTTGAAGTTAATTCTGCTGTTGATTTTGATAGGGCCAAGGTTATACTGGAGATGTTTAACTTCCCAAGGCCACACAGAGTCTTAGTGATTCAGCTGGGGATGTAGTCAGATGTCTTGGTCTGCACCTAAGCTACAAAGCAAATCTTCCCTCCTTTCTGAGGAGCCAAGTCTGCACATCTCTTAAGGCTTCCTCTGGAATATATTCCTTATATGTTCTTGATAATTTCCTTTACTCAAAAGCCTATTTTAGCAAAATTATTTCTCTTTCCATGATGAAATGGAATCAAATGAATCATGGTTAGAGCAACGTATGTATTGGTGGAGTGTTTTTATTTTTTATTTATCTGTAAAGTTTGTTTGTTAAGGGGTTGGTGAACTTTCCTGCCTCATATTTAAACATTCTTGAAATAGCAATCTAAAGAGATGATCAGAAATTATAAATCTTTAGTTTTACATATTCTGCTCATTGAAATCACACAAAGCCTGGAATGACGCTATATAAAATAGTGCTATTTGTATGTGCAGTATGAGCACAAAAGTTCACGTGGCTAGAGGCAACTTTGATTTTTATATCCAAGCAGTAGTATTATTGAGGTCCACAATTTAGATGCACACACACAAACACAAAAACGTATTGTGTACTGGTGCAGAGTGGCTGTTGGGGGACCTGAAGCAAGAAATGGAGAGTAGCATCCGGCTCAGCCGGCTGGGGATGCTCAGCCCTGTCCCCTCTGGCATGTGGGCACAGAGAAGTTGCATCTCTGGTGTATTTAATAAATATACCCCAGGTCTTGCTAAGCAATATGGGTTCTGCTGGGCATTTAAGGGATGTGGCAGGTGAGTAAATTTATGTGTTACTTTGGCATTGCTCAAAAATTCAACATGGTTCCCTGAAAGTTCAAACTTTTCCTCCTTTAGGAAATTAAGTAAATCATGCCCAGTGGGTTTCTTAAAGCAAAATGCACACTGCTGTTACGGCAGTGTAAAAGAAGCGTAAAAATGAAGATAGAGAAGTAAAGTTTAAAGACATTTCTGTAATTGTTGATTTCAAACTCACCCTTAGGCAAGTGTCAGGCGAAGCTGGTAGGAGGGAAACCAAGAACAGTCTGTAGAAATAACTCCAAAATGCCTTAGAAAAATTGAAGGAATGAATCAACTATATGGAGCTTTTTAAGATGTCCATTAGAGAAAAATAATTCTCTGCTAAATGCCATAAGATGAGGCAAAAGATCTGCAGGAGTAAGTTTATTCCTATGAAATGCTAACTTGTCTTCTATAAAGACAGTAATGCTGTCTGTTGGCCTGTGTGAATTATTAAAGGTATATTTATAAAAAGTTATTCTGCTGAAATAATTCAAACCTGTATTGATGGCTTTCTAGGTAAGCTCACAGTGGAGATTTTTTTCACCTTTTTTATTTTTATTGGGTCAGATCCAGAATCACTGATCAGCTTGTGCTGGGCATGCCTTGGTTTCAATTTTAAAGGCTTGTCAGACATCTGGAAATGATAGCTTATGATCAGACATGAGCAATCATATGCCGCACCTATCAGCAAGCAGCCAGATAGCCAAGGGGAATAGCTCAGGAGCTGAACTCTGCACAAAGTGTGCTTAACTTGCTGGACAATTTTGAATAATAATCTTGCAAATTTCAAACCTGTCCTGGACTTTCCTGAGCAGAAGAAAGACATTGGGGAAGTTATTTGATGTCCACAGTTACAAGTTTTCATTCAAAAGAAGTCACAGTGGAATTGGATGAGCTAAATATGTTAAATATGTTGGGAAAACATGAGAAATTGCTCATTAATAAAATGTGTGCTGAGGAAATCTTGGATGCTAGAGCTGGGGAGCATCATGTACCACCCCTGAGTCCTTTCTATGTATAACTCTTAATTCCAGACAAAGGTCAGGGAAGTAATTATTTGGAATTTGGGGGCATTAGATAGCCCTAACTATGTATGTCAGGATTTTCAAGGTGATTTTGGATGTGCCAGCTTTGAGATATTTGATGTTTTATCCACCTTAAAAGCTGCTTGTTCTCATGAAGCACACAGAACATGTGTATCCACAGGTCTTAAATCTCTCTTTGAAGTTGATTGCATTGTCTTTTTTTTTTCATTAATTCATATGAAAATGCATGCAGTTAACTGCCTTTAATAGCCTTTGATTTAGTAAAAGTAGCCCTTTGATATTATCTGAACAGCTAAAGCTACAAAAGTGTGTTTTGCAACTTCTTTTTCTAAATGTTGCTGTCATATTTAACGCAAGAATCTCTTGGCCTAGCTTTCTGTTAGAGTTTTGTGTGAGACGAGTATAATTTTACAGAGCGTATTGATGTTCTTGTTCTGTACTTAAAAATAAACAGCCTTCAGGTTTCTTTCCCCCTTTTTTATGGATACTTGTTAGTTCATCCGTATGACCAGAATGACTTCCTATGACCAATTTAATTTGTATTACAGAACATACAGTGTGAAAGTGGTATCTATTTTCCCTGTTTTTCAGACTGAAATGGCTATTGGATTAAGCTGGTGGTGGCTTGAGATGCTTTTTGGAGGTTTGTTGTGGTGTTTCAGCCAATTAAAGGAGAAACTTAGATATTGAATGCTGTGAGAAAACAATTTTCTCTGACCAGCTTGGCCGCTGAAAGGAAACTGCCAGTAACATTATTTCTCTGAGAGGAGTGTAACCTATGTGTGCATATGTATTTGTTTTCAGCTGCGTCTGCCAGGAAAGCTGGAGAAAGATGTTACTCATTACCTACTCGGAAACATCTGTCCATTTTCAGAGTGTAGCTTTTACAAGGCATGATATTAAACATTACATTTACACATCCTGAAAAGATTTACAAGGGGAACAAAACTGTTACAAACAGTGAAGGGAATGTGGTTAGGCTTAGCAGACAGAAATGAATGAACGTGTGTTTGTGGAGGAACGCCCTGCAAAGCTGCTGCTGGAGTGCGGGGGGGGGGGGGGGGGGGCAACCCCAACCAGGGTCTCCTGTCTCTTTCCCTGATGCTTTCCCCCTCTTTTTTTCCAACCAGATTGAGTACTGCCCACATGGCACAGCTGTCCTGGTTGTCAAAAGTACAAAAGAAGCCCAAGACTGCTATTGCATGGACACAAACCTACCTACCTCTGCCTCAATAGTGTGTTTGGAGCCTGATGGGCTCCTGTTTGCAGCACGGGGACCTAGGTCAGTCACTGGAAACTTCTAGAGGAGGATTAAGATAAGACCTGAAGTTCAGCTACCAAATTTATCAATTACTCTCAACTGTTATTGTTCCTTTCATAGTTAAGCACTCTTTTATTTTCTGCTCTTTTAGTCATGAAAATTGAACTAAAATACTGACTCAGTGTCCATTTTACCAGCCAGTGTCAGAAGGCACGGAGGAGTAAGAAGCCTTACTATTGACTGAAAACCAGATGGTATAATATCATAATATACTTTTGTGCAGAGAGGCGAGCCAGTTCAATGCATCTCTCCCTTGCCTCGCATCCCCTGCACAGACATATAGAGGAGGGACACAGATGACATCTCTGGGCCTAATGGCCCTTCTTCTATTTTTATTTCTCAGTTGGGGGTTGACTGCTTACATTTTTACAGTCACTTGTCCTTTTCAACTGATAGAAGGGCTTCTTTTTCTTCTTTTGCTTTCCTTTTTTTTTTTTTCTTAAGGCTAGCTGTCTTTCTCTAGAAAGCTTTGTCCTTTCAGAAAATCTTTAACAGGATTACACGCATTGTCTCTGTTGATAGTGCTGCTTTTAGTGTAACACAACTGCATTGTCTAACGGAGATATTTATTAAATGCAGATACACATTACTGAAGTAGAAGTTTCATGCTACAATTTTGACCATAGCATCCTGCAATCCACTAGGGCATGATTTGAGAGAAAAATTATGACTGTTTTATGAACTCTGGAAGTCCACATGTGTTACTCAATGCATAGCCCAGTTCTCCAGAGATTCCCCACAGGTTTACACAATGCCAGAATCAGATGTCTTTTTTAAAGATTTAAATTAGGCTCTAAAACAGCGAGATCCTTTAAAATTATCTGCACTAAAAATATTTGTAAGTCTGTAAGTCTGTATCTAAGCAGCTTTTAGTACAGTAAGTTGCAGGAAACTGTTTCCAGGATTTTAATTTTTGTTTAATGCATCCAAATATTATGTGGGAGCATGAAATAAATAGCAATAATGTTTATAATTTGTAAGTTAACAAGATTATTATTATTAGTGTAATAATGTTTTAGTGTCCTTATTTGATGACAAATGTAATCATTCTTAAAATCAGTATAGACAAATTTTAAGCGGAATTAGTCTTAAATCTCTAATATGTTATAGAGAAATTTAAGTCTATTTAATTTAGCTGAAGTTTTAAATTAACAAAATTACGCAAAGCAGTCAGCCTGCTTGTTTACTCTTTACTTTAAATATTAATATTTAGATTTTTATTCAGACTGACATTTATTTTGTAAGTTTGAAATTACAATGGTAGCATGCTTTTGGAAATAACTTATGTACAAGCAGATGGATACCTGGGTACCTGTGTCAGAGTGATGGGAAAAAAAATGCTAACTGACTTTACAGTTTACCCAATGTGGAGAATGTGGCACAGGTCTTTGTTGCAATCTAATCGAATTGTCTATAAATTTTTGGCTCCTGTAACACCAGTCATGCTAGTAAGTAAATGCTTATTACTACAGAGCTCCACCGGGCCTGGAAATAAAATTGGGCTTTGTTTGAGCTTGTAAATTTCCACTCAGCTGGGACTCTTACCCAAGTCGTAAAATAACTCAATATGCTGAAATTTGTGCTTTTACTGGGTCCCAAACATCCGAGTGGCATAAACTCAACATCTCCATCTGTGCTAGTACATACTTTTTGGGTGCACATTTTTTAAGATGAATCACGTGCTCAGGAGACAAGCTGCCCATTGGTTCCACTGCCTGTGTAGTCTATCACTGGTGGCGGATTTTGGATATACATCTTGTTTTCTTTTCAAGTGTGGCATTTGTCTAAGGGAATCCATGGTTCACCACTTAAAATAAAGACTATGCTCTCCTCCAGGCATTTAATGAGGACATATTAAATGCTTTTTTACTAGTGTTGTTTCCATTTTAGATGGATTCTAGTGTATGATAACATTCTGGATGACTAGAGTGCTTCTTTTTCCAGTTTCCGTGCTGACTGTTTATTACACAGGCTTGCTATCCACCATGGTATCTGGATGTTATTTAGAAACTGAAATTCAATATGAGGCCAAAAACATAACAGGCAGCCTGGTTCCTATCTTCTTCACCTGTCAGCAAACAGAATCTATGAAATAAGAAATGTACAATTGGGAAAGTCATATTTAAGAGATCTCACTCTGCAGCTCAAAGCTGGGCAGATATGGACCTTGTGAGGTCTCAGCAGAAACATGTTCTAAAGATAAGGCTGTTGTACATAACCTCCCTGATTTCATATCCCATGAATTAATGTCTGTGTGTTGGTAATAGAAACATCTCAGCATATTCCAGCTACCATACTTGACGCAAGGAAGCACCTGGGTATTATATTAAGTGATCTAGAAATAGCTAAGCTGGACAGCAGAGGTATAAAAGTGGGTGAGGGAAACTAGTTTCTAAGATGCTTATTCATCTGGTGTTCAGTAATAGTATCCAAAGAGATTTTCACCCTGAAGGATCTGAGGATGCCTTACAGATGACATACTGTCTTGAAAATCCATGTGTCCTGTTCTGGAGCACATCGGCTCTGGAATGAGACTTGGGAGCTGCTTCCTTCCTTACACTGCATTTGTACTGACATTTTTTAATAGAACAGAGATTACGCTGATGGCTTGTCTGATCTCCAAAAGCCTTTGGGGCACATTTAAGTGCTGATGACCACTTTTATACAGAACCTGATGTCTCCAGAGCATTACCCTTCAGAAATGGGGTGGACTCTGGTCTGCTGAATCCAGTTACTGAGGAATTTCAACCACTGACCACAGTGGATTATGCTACATCTTATAAAAGAGGCCTTACAAAACTAGAGATTTTATTTGCAAGGTGCGTTATTGACTGTTAGCACAAAGCCTAGTAGATTTTTAAATGCTGCTTTCCTGTTAAGGCCGACAGGATTTTCACACTGCATATCAGTCCTCAGCTTTGCCAATCAATCAGTTGTGTGTCTGCTGAGAAATTCTCCTGTGATAAGATGTAATAAAAAGGCTATATGTATTTTTACTGTACATGTACTGGTCCCATCCTGTGGAGTTACTTTGGTCCTGTGGTTGCACAGCACTGCACTGAACAAATAAAATAATTTTGCTCTGTCAAGGTGCTGTATAAACTGAAGTTGTTAAATGGAAACAACCATGTTAATTTGACCTTTGAAGAAAACACAAAGGAAAAAAAGTCAGTGATTGCCAAATAGAAAAGAACAAAATGGATAGGGAGAAAAATAATGTTTGCCAGCAACCAAAACAGATCGTTGCAAAAAAATATATAGGAAAAAGTCCCCCAAAGCAGTTAAAGCAGAACAGAAAAGCACAGTCAAAATATTTGTTTCTCCTCTGAAAAAAAGGAATATTTTAAAAATTGTAGCTGCCCTTCCTTCTCTTCTAATCTAACATGATCATGATTGAAAAGGTATTCTTGGATAAATTAACACTGTATGGTATTAAACACACCTTGTTCCTCATGGAGGGAGTTGTACTCTTCTACTGCAAATTGCATCGTAAGACAGCTAATGTTAGGCACTGCATCTGGGTAATGACTTGATAAATTGCTTGACTCAGTGGTTGCTGACCTCGAGTTTATAATGTGATTTCATAAAAACCTGCGTAAAAACCTAATGGAGATAGACATGATGTTCTTCTAAATATAGCAACAACTTAGAGAACAGTAAAATAGATAAGTACAAAATTTATCCAGCACAATTCCTGAGTTTCTCGTCGACTCTAAGACGCCTGGTTGTGACAAGGTTCTGCTGCTACTATTGACAACTGTTTTAATGAGCTGGAATATTTTAAAGTACTGGCCTGTGAAGGTACACTGATAATAATTAGGATAACAGTATGGGCCAAATCATGTAACATCTACCTTGTGTAGATATTATGTACTCATATACTTTACCACACCATATATGGTGTTATATACTGTTGTATATATCATCACATACATATGTAATGACACATAAGTGATGTTACATACTTAACCACATCATTATGTAGATATGATGGTATCTCCTATTAAATGGCTTAATAAAGCTGTGATCTCTTCCTTATGAGCTGATACATAGGCTGATAGTACACGTATGACTTGTTTGCCAGCTGTTTGGTTCTTACGTTTTGAAGGCCTGATTTTTTCCCCTGCCTTTGTTTCTGAAGGAAAAAGAAAGAAAAGTATAGGAATTCATAAGGTAGTATACAAAAGATATTTGAAAAAGAAAAGAGACCTCCCTTTACACTTTGTTCATTAATACTGACATTGCCTGCTATCTGAGGCAATGCTGTAGAGGCTTGCTGTAACTTGGCTGCTCTTGCAGTGAAGCCACCAGTCTATTTCTGGGACGTTTTATGGAGCCAGACAAGATGGTGTGTGGATCCCATGAGACAGCATGTAAAGTTTACAGAGTACTGGAAGGGGAAGGGGAGATGTGCTGTCACAGCCACAAGCAAGAGTGTCCCTAGTCTTGGCTGTATGTCCCTGCAGTCGTGACAGTAACCAGAGCTGGTTATAACAAACCCTGGCCCTGGAGATCCTGCACTGAGTTACCACAAATTAAGATTTAGTGAATCACATATCTAGGCTCTAGTCTGAAACTGGCTTGCCTCCATCGAGGAGGAATGCAGGGCAAGTTAGACATGCTCCTGGGGACAGCTTGTTGCGGGATCTTCAGGTCCCCAGCCCTGCAAGCTACTGAGAGCAGTTGCTGAAGTGGCTGAAGTAAGGGAGGGAGAAAGGAAAAGCAGTGATAGGACTAAAGAACGGCAGGGTCTGAGGATTGGGGTGAACCCCCATGTAAATCCAGTGGAAACAATCCATCACCTGTGAGATATTTCAGGAAGAGACGGCAAGAAATTAGGAAGGGGTCAATAGCCCTTATTACCAAGATTTAAATTTGATGTTAGATGGAGTGGTGGCAGGCTCCTTGGGTTCAGGCATATACAATCAGTTTATTTCTCAAGGCAGCTAAATACATAAAGTGTCTTCTTTATTTTTAGGGATTTTCAAATGTTTGGATTGCATGTTGTGGAACAGTCATCCAATGAATATTTTCTGCCAAAAATGAGATAGATTTCTTAGAAAGGCATGAGCCTTCAACAAACATGTTGTAAGGCTGAAGAAATGTGGAATTTTAATACTGAGTCCAAACTTACCGGTTTTTAACTTAATATGATTCCTCTTTAATTAAAATAATTTCTAAATGCCTCTCCTTGTCTTTTTGGCCTGTTGTCTCTCGACCTATCTAGTAACAGGTAGGTATCTATATTTCTAAATCAGGCCAAATGTTGACGTGTTTGTGGATTTGGAATCTGAGTGTTCCATCACTGAAGTTGACATGTCTGTAGGAAGGCTGAGGAAATTTGCTTTGCCACTGTAGAGTAAAATCTAGCCTGTTTCTTGATCTTTGGTAGTGACAAATTTCAAGTCTACAACTTTTGTTGTTTTTATAAAAACTTGAAACTTCAAAAAATCTGGAAGTTATCTCTACTGCCAAAACCAAAACATTCTGCCAGCTCCTGCTGGATGCACATAGCTACTGCACTCCACTAACAATGGCCAATCAGTGGTGAAATTGAAAACAATGGCAAGAAATCTGAAAATCTGAAAATATTTCCTTAGTATAAATCCAGTCTCACACCGGCTTATATTTGATATTGTACAGAACGGATTTAAAATTCTATTAAATTAGAATAGATGTCAATACAGATTAAAAAATGTTTGTATTTATATTCTTAGGGTATTAATGATGTTATTCTAAGAGAATGTATATAATTGACACCAGTACTAGTTATGTTTTTGTTTTTTCCTCTGGTGAATCAATTGTCAAGCTTTAAATATCCTCAGGTCTCTCTTAAATAAAGATAGATATCTGGTCTTACACTGTAAGCATATTTTAATTAAGAGTTTTGCTTTTTCTAATTTCTGATGGACATTGCAGTGAAATTTTTACATAGCAGCTGGATGCAGCCTTGGCACACCAGACCTGCTCAGATGAACTCGTAACACTTGAAAGATGCAATTATTGTTACCACTGTCAAACTTCCTGACTATCAAACTTTTATTTTGAGATCTGATTTATATAGGCCAAATGTAATATTTTTTTAAAAAAACAATGCCCAAACTCAATAATCCTCTGCACTTCTTTACTCCTTTCTAAGAGTTCGTTATTGAAGTTAATGAATTATAGCTCACAGCACCATTATGGGAAATGTTACTGATGGTATCTTACACCTGAGGAAACAGGTGTGGAGAGAATTTGAGATAGATCTGTAGAAGAACCATGGCTTAGTCCAGATCTGACTTTCAGCAGTGTCCTTCTTTCAGTCTCAAAGGGATTGTTAGACACCTCCACCCACTAAGGGGAGTATAAAAAGGTTTATTTGGTTAACACTTTCCGCGACATTATAAGGAGAAAAAAGGGACCCAGCCACCTTACAGCATGAATCTATTGACATCTAATCTTTTCTTTGTACTACTGCTCTCCATCAGTAAAACCTGGACTGGTTTGGTGCTGCCTGTGCCTTCAGCTCCTTTAAAGCTCTGCAGGCTTTGAAGCGCAACCATGCTAAATATGACTAAATTTAGCAGATTTGATTCTTTGTGGAGGGTCCTTGATAGCAGTGCAGGAGAAGCATTTTCTAATGCTGTGGGCCCTCTGCAGAGTAACCAGTGCATCATCAGAGCACGTACAGGGGTCTCCAATTGCTTTGGCATTTCCCTCAGCCAGACTTCAAGTACAACTTAAAACCAACATCTGCATCACTTCTGGAAACTCTTTAGTGTACTTTAAACTTTATTGGGTCTTGTCTGATTGTGGTCATCTCTCCATAGTTCCCCAATCATTCACAAAAGCCATTAGCTGTGGCCTTCAGTCCTTCTTCCCGGCTGTGGGCCAAGGGAGGGAGCTGAAGTCCATTCTGAGCTCCGAGATGCCACCTGAGTCCCGCAGCCAGCTTACAGATGTGCTCCAAGGGCAAACACGCCATAATGCCCTTCCATTCACTTCACAGTTCCTTTTTTCCTCGAAAACAACTGATCTGTAGGCAGGAAAACCATTTACTCAAAAATAAAGAGTAAAATGTTTTTCCTCTTCGATAATGTTCCCTGTTCTTTCAGTAGGTATTATGTTCTGTAATGTGCTGTGTGTGCACCCATTTTGTCATCGCTTTGGGTCATCCTTGCTCACAATTGGTTATTTACTCAGGGGCTTTTGAAATTATTGAGTTGACACATCTGTCAGACGGCAAAAGCAGAAATGCTAAAAGGTCACTTGGAGAGAAACCAGCTGCTTCAGACAAACCTTTCTGCCTTCAAATAGCACAATCATTATAGTCTAACAGATGGGGCCTCTGCTTTCATTTCTGTTTTTCTCCTTCACTTCAGGTATTTAGATACACTACCTCATTGCCAGGTCAACACAGGCCTTCTTGTAATTACCTACACAATAGGCAGCTCACCGCTTAAGAAAAAACAGCTCCATTTTCTGTAAATGAGGAACCTGTTTCCTCACAGATATGAGTTACAGAATGCTTGCCACAAACTTTCCTATTAACAGATTAATTTTGACAGCGGTAAGTACGTTTTTATTACTCCTGCTCCAGTCATTACACTATGAAGCATGCATTTCGTACTGATCTAAAGCTTTGGAGAGCCTGGGGGCTTTTGGCAGAGATGGTGATAAGTAGAAGTGAGTGAATAATTCTTAACAAATAATTTATTCAACAAATTTGGACTCCCTCCCTCTTTGGTGAACATTAACCAGGCAATTGTGATTTCCTCTGATTTATTCAATATCCATGTTTTTGGAAAAGTGTCCATCCATATGATTTATTTTGCAGCTGGTGAGTAATTGCAATTCTGAATCGAGGTGTTGGGCTGCTGTAAGTCATAAATCACATGATATTGTTTCTGTGCTATGATTGGGTGAAGGGGAATTGCTTCTGACATAATTGCTCTCCTGTTTTAAAGTTCTCTTTTGGGGAAAAAACTGTCAAAAACATGATTGCTTATCTGTATGTGGAAAAAGAACAATGAGAGGCTGGGGAAGTGTTCAGGTGAATGGAAAAGAAAGGCACTCACCAAGTTTCTTTTGTTAAAGATCTACTTTTCAGAAACATCACCTGTATCTACACAAATCCTTGGACAAGAAGAAGCCTCATTTTCAACAGGAAAAAACCCACAACAAAATAAAAAACATTAAAATTACAGTCATTGTTTCAAAGAATCCAACTTGTTTTCAAATCACATTAATGTCCAAGATGAATGTTATGTATTTGTACAGAGAGTGCACATTTGAACTTTGTGAAAATCCTTGATTTTCAATAGACATAGTGGAACATTTTCTTTAATAAAATTCTTGTATTGTGGGAAAGAACAGAAAACTGAAAAACTGTAGTTTGGGAAGGTCATTCCTGTATAAATTAAGCAGGTTTGGAAGTGGCAGTTTCAAAGTCAGTATGTACCTGTTATGCATTCCATCTCAGAGAGGTTTTAACACCAAGTGGCACCAGGACAGAGAAATTTGAAAACAACAAAACTGAACCCATTGTAAAACTGTGATTCTTTGGAAACATGGAAGGAGGTGGAGGAAGATCTTTACTCTGCAGGGCTGATCAGCTGGTAGAGAGAAAGAAAGAACAATTCAGAAGGTATCTTTTGGTTTTGGTGGTGGTTGGTTTTAATGCACTGGCTCAGTTTAGTTATTTTCAGGTAACTGTGGTAGGATAGGCTCACCCTCAAGGCATGGTTAATAAATTTGAGGAATACTGCAAACTGTATGAAAATGAGGTACAGAAAGGGAATGTTTTAGTCAGAAGGATTGTGATGAAACAGGTCATAAAATCCTCCATAATGCGAAATCACAAAAACCCATCTTGCAATTTTGAGAGGCTGACTGTCTGGTAAGAGAAAGGACCAGGACTGCAATCTGAGTCAAGACATTTAGGAAATTGTGTGATATCTAGATTTTCTCTTGACAGAGCTGTTGAACTTGCAAAAAAGCAGAAACAGCTCAGTCCAGGATGAAACTTTGCAAAGGGGAAGACAGTGCTTCCCAGCATGCTTGTGTAATACTAAATGCCGCAAGAACAGGGATGTCATATGTGAAGACCTGCAAAACTCAATAACTGAGTCAGGCAAAAATACCCGAGGAACTGCTGTGTATCCTGTTGCAGCTAATCTAAACTGGGATAATCTCTGACAAATGGAAAAGTTGCAGAAAAGCGGTGACACATTTTTATTCTTTTTTCAAGAATTTGCAAGGGCTGACACCACAGCATAGGGTACAACACAGTAAACCAACATACCCAGCTCAGATGGACTTCTCCTAAGAAAAATGGACACTGAATCGTGGTAACAATTTATGTTGAGAAAAATCCACGCAAGTGTATCATAACAGCAAAGTGAAACGTGCATTACTCAACAGGTAACACATAAGTTGCAGATTCCTTAGAAAAATAAATTACAAAGGAATTCATAGCATTCCTTTGACGTGAATAGGATTTACTACTGTCACTTAAATGGCTCATACGTAACAAGCATTGACATTCCCTGTGGTCAAAGAGAGCAATTTTATGGCAAGCCAGTGTTTGGTGAGACTTGACCAGGTATCACTTACCATAATACCTTTGCCAAAGTGAACAACAAACATAATATTGAAATAGTAACAATTGAATTATTTCATTGAGGTTTTGTGACCAGAAAGTGAAACGCAGATGAGCGAGTGTGGAGTGACAGCATGCCCTCAGGACTACTTGCTGGCACTATAGTAGAAACGGGTCCAGAACAGGGTACCTTAAGCTTGTCCAGATCCATGTAAAGTCTGGACAGAGACTGAATGATTTCTGCAGAAACCAAAGACACTAGCACAGGGCGGTCAAGATCCTATCCTCCAGGCTCACTTTTCACAAGTTGAGGAACCTGTAGGTCTAGAAGTACCAGGATGTCACTCCCTAAAATGGTGCTGAAAAATATATCTGCATGAATACACAAGAGTTATTCATGAACTGAAAGATCCAAGGAAGGGCCAGCACTTGTCCCAGATGAATGGTGACACTGAGGAAGTTGTCAAGGCTTGGAACCTATCCCAAAAATGTAGGCCAAGTCAAGCAAAAGAGTCCATGTTGGCACAGGAAAAATTGTTCTCCTGGAGCAAAGTATGCACAGAATTGTTTAGAATGACTGGAAAACATTGTGTACTTGTCCTAGACTATTATTCTCATGTCAGTAAGATAGCTTTACTAGAAGATACTAGAGCTAAACTGTGATTATGCTTGTCAAATGTGTTTACACTAGACATGGAATACCTGGCATAGCAATGCTTGGCAATGAAGTGCAGCTTACTAGGCATGAGTGCTGGCTGCTAGTGGTAAATTTGGGGTTTAGATATGTAATCTGCTATCTTTTATTTACACCAGTCCAATAGGCAGGTTGAAAACACTGTCAGTGTAATAAATCTTCTCTGAAAAAGAGACTGTGAAGTCAGACTCTAATCCATAGTGAGGATAAACTGGTAAATTGCTCCAAGAAAATGATGTAGCCCTGAGCAGAACCAGGGGTTGAAAATGGCAGCGATGTCCTGGGAATCACGAGTGTGATGACATTTTCATCACGCTGAAGGGGCATACACAGTCCCACAGCTTTACATCTTGCAAGGCAAGGGACAGTGTCTTAAATATTTTTTTTTCCCAGAAAAGGTGTTATGTGGGTAATATTTGTGGAAGGTTAAAATAGAAAGTTATGAGGACATTGTATTTTCAGACAAAAGCAGCCTGTGTGGTAGCTGCTGCTGTTAGGGAGTTGGTGGAGCGCTCTGTGCGGCAGCGAGAGGGCTGCACCTCTGAGCCGTCCTTCCTCTGTGGCAGATCTGGTGAAGGGTGTCCTCTTGCACCGGAACACAAATGAGCACCTAAAACAATGTGTCATGATGATTCCTGCGTGCACGTCTCAGGCCCAGGGATGTACTGAGGCCAGCAGAGCCTTTTGTATTTGAATTTTAGGCTTGAATCAGGACTATGCAAGTCACTGAAAGTCATTACCAGCCTAAGGTTGTTCTATGTCCAATGTGAAATGAATTGGTTGTGCTTGACAGCTGGGATAGGGCTTAGACACTTATATGCAGAGCATATTGCCATCAGGTTTTTTCACAGTACATAGCAGAGATTCTCCTTTTTTTCAATTCCCTTCTTACCATCAAATGTTCTGTAAGACTTGCTGGGAGCTGGATTGTCAGTGTTCAGCCTGGAAACTATTTTCTGTGCTGCCTGGGAGTCCCTGGTCAGGGGTAAGCCTGTGAGATCTGATAAAAGCAGGTTGAGATGCTTTGAGGAACAGTGGCAACCTGAAATCACTAAAAACCCTGAGGTTAAGGAATTTACACCAACAGAAGCAGAGTGTAGCTTGGGTTAACATTATTTAATGTCAGCTTCAGCTGGCCTCTTTTAAGAAATATCTAAAATAAAAATTGCTTAAAATTTATACCTCCTAACTTGAATCCTAGGTGTTTCGTGATGTGAAGAGGTAACATTATTATCATCCATCATTAAATCCACTGAGTGTCAAACTTATCACCTTGACACTTTAATGATCCTTAAGATGTCCTTGTAAAAGCTGAGTACCATGGCAACCACTCAAACACAGGACCTTGGCACTGCTGAACTTCTCTTAATAAATCAGGCATAATTGGCATCTATGTATTATAATAAATTAAAAGTTATTCAACTGGAATGATTTTATATTGTACAATATTAAGTCATTAAGTTTGCTGTTCTGATCTCTCCTTTGTGTTATAATTCCTGCATGTGCTTTTTAACACAGAAAATTTTATCTCTTGCAAGATATAACTGGGGGGGTCGAAGGTGCAGCAAATTAGTGTATAGCCTGTCACCCTCAGCCACGTGGGTTCATTTACTGGTTAAACCAGGACCCCACTGTATTGATTTATTCCCAAGGACCAAAGTAATTAAATTAAGCAGATAAAAATTACCCACACATGTACTCAAGGCACTGCATGATCCTTCCGAGGTGATCTGTCCTTCTTCCCCTTGTCCTTGGCTTTGTCCCCCTGCTCAGCCTGTAGGCCTGCACAGCAGCTGGGGTGGATTGACTTGGCAAGGGGTGGGGTGAGGTTTCCCTACGTAGCCCCCAGGTAGTACCTGGCAGGGTGAGAGGTGATGTGTCATCCCCGTGCTGCTGATGTGGTGCCAGTGGTGCCCAGCTCTGTGCCTGCTCCATCTCCACTCCATCCTGCCCTGTCCACTCCAGGTCACCCATTGTAAAAGGCCTGGAAAGGAATTACAAGCCCTTGAAGATAGGAGTCTGCAGTCACTGGAAAGCAGAGAGTACATGCAAGGAAAATTGCCATATACCCAAGCTTTTCCTATCTGTTTTGTCCATTATGGCAACACCAGCTGCAGACGACAGGGTGTGAATTCATTGGTTTAGGGCTGCAAAAGGTCACCGTGCTATCTGCATTGCATTTTCTGGGAACAAACTGCCTGAATGGAATATCAAATATTGGGTGTAAAACTTGTAAAGCATATTAAAAATGTTCCCATGACAGAATGAATAGGGCTGATTTTTAAACTTCATCTCTTTTCTTTCTTTAAAGTTTTTTTATTTCATTGATTTTCTGAATGGTTCCTTCATGTCACTGAGTTGTAAGATCTTTCAAAAATTAATTACATGGCCAATAGGATGTCTACAGTGGGTACCATAGGAAATTTTCACTTGCTTTCTTCAGATTAGGATTTTTAAATGTCTAGATTTTAAAGTATAAATCCACTCTAGTAAGGAGACTGTGAAACAGAAAAAGAGGACTTTTTATTGTACTGTGTCATTGTTCCTTAGCATCCAGTTGTGTTCCCACAAGTAGCTGGAAGCATCACTGAACCCCAGCAAGTTGAGGATACCAATACTCCCTCATGGCTGGGAGTGCTAGCTGACTTTGCAGAACTATTGTCTAGAAAGGGAGCTTTTCATGGACTCAGGCATGAGGAACCCAGAGATAAACTGGATGGATCCTGGCCCAGTGCTCCTTGTCTTGAAGCTACTTTTGTGACATAGAAGGATGGAGAAATCCCTGTAGCTGGGCTTTTTCTAAGGTACTGCAACCTTCACTTTCCCAGCCAGGAGACAGTCAGCTCCTAGGTACTCCAAGGACTTGAGATAAAAGAAATGTGGTGGCAAGCTACGGAAAAAGACCAAGAGAGTAAGTTCACCATGATAATACCAGCTATGTTGGGAAGAACTGCCTGAAAGCTCATTCATTAACTTGTGTGACCAGATTTTGTGACTCTGTGTACTCATTTGTTTGGCATGTTCAGTTTTTACTTGATGCCACAGTGGTGGCTTTCTGACCTTCCTCTGATTTGATACTGAAAATCAATAAAGTCAAAATAATTGGTCCTTTAGAAATGTTTGTTAGTCCGTTCACTTGGAAGCAAATCATCTGTGAATGCTCTTTTTGCAGGCACAAGGTCTCTTTGTACGCTTTAACAGTGCTGGCATACTAGACAACAACATGCTTCTGGATAGGTCTGTGCTAGGCATGCCTAAGATGTTCTCAAAACAGCAGAGTGTTTGTGCATATACTTAATTTGAAGCCTGTTTCAATATTTCACTGATAGAAAAATTCTGCAAATACTTAAGCAGGTGTTTATCTGGACTGCTGGGCCATTTAAGACTGGTCATCTAGAGAGTGAAGTTAAGTCAAAACATAAACATCTACCTGTGTGTCATCGTGATTTTAACTATTGCCCTGATTGCCCTTCATGTCCAATTGTTTCTTTGGCTTTTCAATGGTGTTTTACATTCATGTATCGGCTCTCAAGGACAAAGAGAGGGTCTGAGTTTTTGGTGACAAACAGCTTTAGCACACCTGAAGATGCTCAGAAGGAATGTGAATCATTAAAGAGATGTTAATAAGTCCCCTCCTTTCATGTCTACTGTGCACTTATATCAGACAGTACATCCAATAGCTGAGAGAAATAAAATAAAAACATATCCTTGATCACAATAACATTACCAATACGCGATATTTCTTTATGTAAAAAGTTTATTGTTGAAATATGTTGTTTATCAACAAATTTATTTTTAAAAGCTTCTAAAACTACATTGAATCAAAGTCAAAAGAAAGTTGAGTTTGTTCCTGAAATTTATGTATTTTTAACAGAGAGCCAAGGTTCAATTTCTTTGATATCTCAAAAAGCTTATTTATCATTCCAAATTCAAAAGTCACAGAATTAAAAAAGTATATTCATGAAATAATTTCCTCAGTCTTACATAAAATTTTATTTAAAGTATTTTGTACAGTGATACACAAAGAGTAATATTTGCCTCTAGCGAAATATGAAGATCCCGAAGAAAAATGCAGTGTCCTAAAAGTTGTTACAGTACAGTTAGCCATGCTAAGGCCTACCACGCTGGTAGGTATTTTAAAAATAAACTTCTGAGAGGTGTTGCTTACAAATAATTTCAGGATGATTTTAGGATATTTTTCCATGTGCTCTTACAACTCACTGCTTTCCCAATTCCTTTGGCTACTGATGAACTTTGCTTGTGGAGCCCGTGTGAAAGTGCCGTGCAATATGCAAAAGGACATTGTGGGATGGTGGAGGAGAAAGACCAAAGTAGAATAGAAGTCTGTACAAGATAGAGATCCTTAAAGTTTAAGTGGTGGCTTGGGACTGGAACAATGGCACTTTGACTGTAAAATTATCATTATTGGGCTCCTTGTTTCTGAAATAAACTTCTTATTTGTTTGGCTATATGAATGTATTTGTTATCACATGTGAAGTGCCTTAGCTGGACTCAAACTTTTCTGCTATCCTATCAAGGGTTTCCAAATAGCATCTTTTTTTAAATTTTCTTTTTTCCTAAAGAGAAGTTGCTGCTTTAGATGTGCCAGGAATTCTTATGTTCAGCAATTACACAATAAAATGTTAATTTACACATTAAAATGTTCATTTTGATCTAATGTATCTAATGGAAAAATTATTATTATGTTGGTATGTGAGATCATTTATAAAAAACTAGTACTTTCCCATCATAGCCACCACTTAGGAACCTTAGGCAAGCCTGTAGTATCTGGTGATGCTCTACTCCAGGCTTGCTACTTGTGACTGTTTTCAGGGTGCTAGTTTGGTTCTTTAGAAATAGGGCTTTTATTAAAAAGAAATGAAGGTAAGGGAAAGCCTTACAAATATGAAATAGGTGCCCACTGATGCAGTTGAAGTCAGTAATGCTGATGCTGAGAAATATGGCCTGCCTGCTCATCAGTGGATGTTACATTCAGATGCTAATGATTTAAATGCCTACTTTATTAGAAACTTCAGTGGTTACATAAAAATGGAAGAAATGAGTGAGAAAATAGCATGTGATGGGTTGCAGCACTTCACTCTTGAGCTTTCACCTACACCAGTGTTTCTGTTCACGATTTCCTTTCCAACCAACCTTTTTCTTTTTAACAGATATAGAAAATCTGATGTCTGGCCAAGGAAGCTCTGGCAGCCTCTGTATTTGCCTGTGCTTTAATTCAGTGTGCACCAGCAGGTGTCCAGTACTCACTTCTTGATGCTTATATATTGTGTTTCATCCACTGTCATCCTCAGAGCTAAAAAGTGCTGGTTCCTGAATTCATGTTTTATATCTGTGTGGGAGAGCAGAAGTGCGAACTGTGACTACAGCTAGTACAGACCCATGTGACATAGGTTTGATCTGGTTAGTTTCCAGTCCCAGCTTCCAGCACCAGTTGCAGCCTCCCAGTATGAGGCATGGCTAATGTAACCCATGTAGAAGGGGGCTGCACTGTGCCTGAACTCAGTTCAGTCTCTTCCCCACAAGTTGAGGTCTGGTTGCATCAAAAGAACAGGCCTGATTAATTTTCCCAAGAGCTGCACAGTCTGAGTGGCTTCTCATCTAGGTGCTAATGGCATCCTGAGGCAGCACAAAATGGCTGTCAGGTAAGGCTGTGCGGAAGACAATGTTACTTTTTTCATTGTTTGTTTGTTTCCTCTGTCCATTATGAGATCTGACTCATAGGTTGTCAACATTTCTCTTGTACAGTGTGTGGGTAACAGTGTGAGTGTGACAAGGCTGGCTATGAATAATTTTATACCTAATCGTGTTGTGATGCATGCGGACTGTGTCTTTGATATCTGTCATTTCTGGGTTGTGTGCTTTTAACTGAAGGAAATGTCTTCTCTCCAGGACAGAGAGGTGACTGCTTTGCCCTCCAGACTCTGAGGACTACCCTGCCACCCCTGAGGGCAATGTTGCCTGCCATGCTTTCTTCCTCTTTTCCATAGTCTAAAATGAATTATTTTAAGGAAAGAATAGTTTTATTTTGGTTTTCTGCATGGGAGTACCACATGCATAATTAGCTGCGGACATGTTAGAATTGTTTCATGCTGGTCTGTCCCTAAAAAGCAGTCCAGCAGATTGACTCTTGGGATGAATAACAGAAGAGAAATAAGATACTTTGAGTCAAAAATACTTCTAAATCAAGTTTTTATGGTTGCTTTTGTAAGCATATTTGTTCACCACCACTTATCTGGATTTGTTGAGCTCATTGGAAATTAGTAGTTGTTGAGTAATGGTGAAAAGGTGTCTTTCTGCTTTAACAATAAGACCAGTAGCAGATATTTAGAATATCCTCATCCCCTCACCAGGCTGCAATGCCATTGTCACTTTTATGCCATTGTCACTTTTATCATAGAAGAATTATGTATCTCTGTATATGAAAAATGCATTCTAGAACTACTCTGAATTAGTTTTTAATGTACTGTGACCTTGAATTGCCCCAGGATATTAATGCTAAATGATTACTTCTGAATGCTTTTTGAATAGCTGCACAGAGCAATTAAATGCACCATACATCACACATGACATAGTTAAACGCCTCTTCTGGTCAAGGAACCTAAACAGTTCTTTCAAATGACGGTAATTCCATATTACTAAAGATGAAAAAAAGAAGTCACTTGTTAGTATTAAGATAAGCATAACCTGGAAGAGGTTATAACCTTTGCCTGAGTTGGAACAAAATAAAAAGGTTTTCTTTATGGTGATCTACAAGGAAGATCTCTACAAAATCAATGCCCCATCACACTGCATTTTCTCTCTGTACAAAGGGAGAAATAGCAAGGAATCCCTCACCTTCTGACAAGTTGCCGATCTTTTTTCCTGTAAAATAAAAGAATAAAGAATACGGCTCATAAAGTGGGTATAAAATGTGGACACTGCTTTTATGTATGTTATATTGCACAACGGTTTATTTTAGAATGTGGAACAGCATAAATCTGATGTCTGCAGAAGCTTCTTATAAAATTAGTGGAGTTCAGAAGTGATCACAAGGACCAAGATTACTCTGGTAATTGTAAGAAAAAGCCTTCTGCTTGGGTTACTGATTCAAATCTGATCTGGTTTGGTTTCCTTAAAATTTTGTAACTACTTGAAAGTATGTGCTATTTCAGATGCAGTGGCAGTTTTGGCCCAGGCCATAGCAGACATAACACCTCTCTTAATATTCATTGGCTATAGGTGTTGAGCTTGATTTTTTTGGTGTGTTCCCAATAAAAATCATCACAATTGCTTATATTACACACCAGACACTGGTGACAAGTGCCTGATAAACTCAACTTTCAGACTGCTCCCCAGCCCATTGCTGCAGACCATTTCCTCGCTTCTAGCCTGGCTCCTGGCAGCAACTCCCACTCTGTGCTGGAGCTGCAGCATCCCTGTTCCTGTCCCTGTTCCCCTTCCCAGCACCCTCCAGGCTCTGCTGAGGTTGAGACATCATCATGTGTCAGGCAAACTGTCTAAACCACAAAAATGTTAATGGCAAATACATATTGACCTTGAAAATATCTCCTGAGTAATTCCAAGGAACTGAGCAAGGTCCTGGAAAAAAAAACAACTAATATAAAGCGTGCATAGGGCATGCTTCATATGAGATTTCCAGCTTTTGCTGGTGTTCTTTCTCAGGTTTTGGAGTGGAAAGAATTTTGTGCGTTGGTGCCCACTGGATGAACGGGGTTAGGGAAGTGGGGCTGCGAAGGTCTGGCAAACAGGGCAGATTTTGGAACCTGGCTTTTTTAGCTGTGTGCTGCAATGTTCCAGGGCATCACTGGGGGCAGGTGGGCAGCGGGCAGGCAGAAGAGGTGATTGCTAGAGGCAGCAGTTCATTATGGCAGTCCTGCAGCAGGAGAGAAGCCAGAAAGAATACATCAGATAAAGAATCCATTTCTCTCCACGTGTGCTTTAAATTCTATACACCGAGAAGAAACGACCCAACAACTTCCAGAAGCACATGCTGGTGGAGAGTAGGGAGTGAGAGCCACCTTTCGTAGGGGAATTGGTTATTCAGCTCTAAGATAGTTTCCACTGCATGTTTTCAGTGTGAAGCAGCACACTGTTGTACGACTGGATTAGAGTGTGAAGACAAGCTGTATGCGCTTTACAAAAGGAGCAAAAGGATTTTATGATGAAACAGATTTGATGCTATAGCCTCTAAAATCAGCTGCTATGCAATGAAATCTGCTTTATGGCTGCCCCATGTCAGCCAGTGAGGATGCAGGTGTAAAAATATTTGAAAAGCTAGAGCATGAGTTAGACTAGCCCAAGGCAAGCAGAACATGCATGACTGGTACTTGCATGGCAGGTAATCTAAGCAGACACTGACCTTACCAACATTACATGACAATATCTTTATTAGAGTAAACTGACCTTGAATTTCCCAGCAGCATTAGGTTCCAGCAGGCGTCCCTGCAGCATGAGGACAGCATGGTCCCGTTCTGTTTATTGCAGAGTTTGGAAACATTTGACACGGTCGGTGCAATTACCTCTCCTCATCCCATCCCTGGTCTTTGATTTGCTCTTGGCTTCAGACATTGTATCACAATCTCAAATTATATAGATTACTTATCATCTCATGGCCTTCATGGCATCTGTTAAATTGTAACCTGTCTTTGTACATATATGTGGATAAGAAAGCGTCCTGGGGAACATTTCTTGCTGACTGGCCTGGGGAAGGGTCACTGGCCATCATAGGCTATATATGCAAAATACTTTGTCAGTAAATTTTCCAAAATCAGAGGGGTGGAGGAGGCAGGACTGAAGCCCTTCATCTTTCTCTGCTTCACTGGAAGGGGATAATCTGTGCCATTCAGCTGGCGCAGTCTGTGCACCCCCGTCTGCTGCAGCCTCCTTCAGAACAAAACTCCCTTGTAGGGACTCCTGTGGGATTGGTTTTATGCTCAACTTCATTTGCTATGACAAAGGTTTACTAAAACTGGACTGTATTTTATAGCTTTGCCTTAACTTCTCCACACCCCAGTTTGATGTTAAACCTTTTGCTTTGTTAATATGAAGAAACCCCACCCAAAACCCAACAACAAGCATTTTTTTTAACATAAATGATGAAGATATCAACGATGAAGATGCAATTTCATTATTGGTTGCTTCTTTGGAAACTTTAAAGCTTCATGAAATGTGATTCCATAAATTAAGAACAAGGAAAAGAATAAACAAAAGATAGAAATTACTAGAAGCCGTTTTTATGGGACAGAATCAGATTATAGGTTAACTTTGTCAGCCTTAAACGGGAGTAATAGCTTTTGAGAGGGCAGGTCTCTTTTGTCTGAGGGATCTAAGAAGCTTTTGCTGTAATGAACTCCAGGTACTGTGGAAAGGGAGGGTGCTTTTTGGCTCTTTTTGAGGAAATAAGTAAGTTAATCAGTCTTTTTCTTCTCACATTTGTATTCACTGTATGCATTCTTCCATGAAGGCTGTGTGGTCTAAAGGATGGAGACCACAGCAGCAATCTGCATGGCCAACTGGGAATCTCTTTCCCGTTGTGTATCTGGCAGAACTGACAAAATCAGTCCTCTCATCTTTCTTCATTAATTTATCTCTCTATCCCATAATGGTGTGTAGAATAATTAGTTAATGGGACTAATTCTGTTTTCATTTACACTAATGTCATTATGTGCGATACCTGATGAGATCAATGAAATCAAATAAACCTGAAGAAACTGCTGAGGCCAGAATCACAGACAGTATTTGAAAAAACCAATAAATATGATCTTTCAGCCAGGATCTAGAGTCTTGTGGTTTTTTGTATTCCCTATGCATTCCTAGCGACCTCATTTTTTTTTCCTCCAGTTATGCGCAGCACTGCTCAATGTCATTATCTCAGTTTTGTCATTGCTCAATGACATTATCACACTGTTCAATGACATTATCCTAGAAATGCAGCCACTTCAAAAAATGGATGGCCAGTTATGATGCTTAACTGTACCACAACACTAACATCACCCAGACCAAAGTAAAATTGTTCTTTTTGCTGTTCTGCAACTATGGGGTAATTCTGAAATGCAGGCATAGGACACAGTTCTGCAGCTATGGGTTGAAGCTTTCTAAGGTAAGGGGACCAATGGTTTCACCTGTAGGAACTCTATTGAAGTAGATTTGTCCAATTATTTCCAATTTAATTTTGATATCTTTCCTATTTCTAGGTAGATGACTTTGATGTAATATTTAATTAAAATCAAATCTAGCTTTCTTGTGTTTTAAAGTTAACACAATTCAAATAAAACCCCCATTTACTCATTTTTTTTTCTCGGACAGAGTGTATTTTTCTAAAACTATTTTCAGCCTCAAGCATATTTTTAATGCTGGTATTGGCTTCACTTCTTCATATCATTTTTATCTCTTAAACTATTACAACTTTATTATTATCATTACAGTAATGTGGTGACCAGAACTGAACACAAAACTCTAAACTCCCTGCCAGAACCTTATATACAGGAGAACAATGGATGAATGTTGTTAATTTTAAATGCAAAATTATAAATCAATTACAGTGATGGCAAAAGCCCTTCGTGACATGCCACAATTTACTTTCAAAGACATTTAAACCTATTTCACATGCTGAACAATCTGTAATAAATTATGATTTTTTTTCTCCTGAAATGAAGCTATAATTATGACAGTTGAATTCTTGTTCTGAGAAATAAGGTGGCATTTAATTCCTTGAGAACAAATGACACTCACAAAAGAACAGTTAATTATTCTCAGCTGCAAAAAAAAAAAGGGGGGGTAGGGAGAGAAAAAAAATATGAAAGAGAAAGTGGTAGCGCTTTATGTGAAGTGTCTATTAATGAATCCTTAACGAAAGCTGTGCTGCAATTGAACTTTGCTTGCTGTCCATGTGATTGAGTGACAATCTTTAAGTCCAACCCTTCCCATAAAATCAAAACCGCATTCAGAGTAAGAGTACAATGAAGGGATGCATCTTCAGGAAATATTACATCTTTGTCACCACATCGTCAATATTCAAAGAACAAAATGTAGAAAAACTCTGATGCCAATCAGGTGTCTTAGACCTCAGACAAGTGTCTAAGTTAACTCTGCAGTTTCAGGTTGCGCCGCAATGTTACCAGGGTACAATTAGTCCCAGTAGTTCTTGATTTCCTTGCTTACTATTACAATAAGATGAATGATTCTGACTTCTGCTAGTATTAATAGGGCAGTAAAGAGGAATGCTAACCAGTCAGTTCCTTTACATGTGACCATGTGCTTAACTCTCCTTGCATGCATGACTCGTACCATGCCCAGTGGGACCACACAACTGCTACAGGATAAGGGACTTGCCAGATCTGGACTTTCTTCCCTGAAAGAACTGATCATCCTTCTGTACCTCTGTAGCCTTTCAGCAACCAATGCACAGACGAATGTGTTAGCACAGCTCATGTTGTACCTCACATTTTCAGTTCTAGCTGGTTGGTGAAGAGGTGCCAGTCTTGCTAATCTGCCTCCCTTCCTTAGGGGAGAGAGATGATTCAGAAGGGCCATACTAAGTGGAATACCCTCATCCTTCTTGGTTCAATTATGATTTGTGAATTGGCTAATTTGGGGGCTCTCTGAAATGTGGTCGGAACAACATAGTTGCATGTAAAACAAGGCCTAATGCACTGAGTTACATTAATGTTAAATCAAAGATGATTGGATTAATTGCTGTTTCATTTTATCTTCCGTGCACGTGTGGTGCTGGCACAATTTCAGAGCTTTTAGAAAAATTAATTGAGAACTATGGGGAAATAATACAGGCAAAAAGACTTTTGCATCGGGTCCTTCAGCTAGTTGTTAAGGGGTGTACAGCCTGAAACTGGGAGGTTATAATGTATTTCTTAATATTTGTATTTTTTATATAGTGCATAAAGGGTAGGGAAATGAATTGATCAGACAGTATGTGAGGTGCTGGATATTTTAACTGCTGATTACACCTCGGGGAGAAAACACACTTTCCATAAGACTTTCACCTCAACAATACGTCTGAGAAAAAATGGTTAATTTCTAATGTGCAAAAGGAGATACTGTTAAAAATGTAAAAGTATACACTTTAAAATAGCGTTCACGTATTTTTCATTTTGCCACATTTGTTTTCAAATCTGGTTAAATCCCTTGGTAGAATGACATAATAGAACAGTGTTGGACCCATATGGAAACTCACACTATTGGGTAATTTATTTTATTTGTCCACTCAGTTCTGATAGCAAACAGAAGATTTATTAATGCAATGTAAAATACTCGCTGGCAGGTAAAAGTAATTCTGTTAATGAACATGATTAGAACAGCAGCTGGAATACAGAAAATGCAGCGTTTGCAAGATCCGTGGAATTAATAGACCTTAAAATACTTGGGAAATCAATTAAAATACATCTTCAAGATTACAAAAATGACTGTGCATGTGCTTAACTTGAAAATGAACAATAAAAGAAAAAAATCCATACTTCCTCAGCAGGAACATTTCAAAGTACCTTTTCCTGACCAGTAGCAGAGCTTGCCAAAAGATTTTGGGAGCAGATATTTTTCCATGCGTTTTAATTAGGAAGGTACAATGCCAGTGAGAGCTTGAGCTAGTTGGAGGTTTGCACTTCTCCCTTGTCCTCCCTTAAGGCATACTCACACTGACTATGTATTTTCTGTATTTAAAAGATTATTTATATCCTTGTGTGTGGGATAAATGCACATTAGAGTTGCTTTGCTGCTACTGCAGCTGAACTTGTTGGTGAGAGCTGGCTGCTCCTGGGGGGGAGAGCTAAGGGTGGTGGCATGACCGCTGGGTGATGTCCCCGCCACCTCGGGCCCCATCGTACCACCCACAAGAGAGGTGAGCAGGGCGGATCAGTGATGGGACCACATTTGTGGAGAGCATGAGCTGTGGTCCTGTTCGGCTGCTGGTGATTCCATTGCCCTGCCACTGAGCTGCTGGGGCAATGTCCACACCTGGGGACCACCAGCCTTCCTGATTGCACCAACAGGCAGGCAAGCCTCGGCACCAGAGGCTGGCTGGGAGAAGGTAGGAGCTGGAAGAAACACCAGATTATGTTGGTGTGTTGTACAGCCAATTTCCGTGTCAGGTTTGGAGTGTGGGGACCAGCTTTTTGGTGAGCGGGCTCTGGGCTCCGGGGTGCGTGGGGACATGGTGTGTGCGGGTACTCCCCTGGCCACGCAGCCTGACCCGCCAATTCAGGCACGACCGGTGACCGGCTGAGCCTGCCACTGGTGCCGTTCAGCCAAAAGAAGTTGTTCTTTGAGAGGGCCACTTGGTTTCCCTCTGCTTACCTGAGGCTGGCTGCCTCACAAGTGTAGGAAACATTTTCCCAGACTATCAAACGTGGTGGGATTTTTTTTAACTAAATGTAATAGCAGATATTTTTTACTCTAGATTTTTAGTGCCATTTTTGGTTCTTGGGTTATATATTACTGTAGAACTCTATCCCTGTGAAATAGGAAACTGGTCTGTGCTGTTCTTTCTCATGTAGTCAGTACAGAAAAGTTATGGATGTGATTGTGGTTCATTTCCAATTTTTAAGGTTTTTAGTCTTTCTTGGCTCCTGCAGGAGTGAACTTAGTGCTCTGGAAAAGTGAGCATGCAAGGTGATATCCTCTGCTTGGTGACATTTCTGGCCCAGCACGAAAACCAACAGGCATCCCTGTGCCAACCTGTTTGTTTGCTTACCTAAAGGTACCATCTCTTGGGAAAAAACAATGAAACAAATAATATGCATCCCACTTTTCAATCACCTATGGACCTCAAAAGATAATCACCTTCCCTGGAGACATGCTCCAGCTTTTGGGGTTTTATTTACCTGAATATATCACTGATGATCTAAACTTGGTAAATCTGGTTTGGATTTAGGATATTTCTCTGCTATGGCAATGTCAGATGCAATCTTGTTTTATTCTCTAGAATTTGGATCTGCATTAGTGATGAAAGTGTTTGATACAGTAACACAGGTGACGTAATTGAAGGCCAATGATCACAGAAGAATAGAGAACTGAAACAGCCTAGGATGAATCCCATCATAAATGATATGGTGTATTTATATCTACATAGACACTCCAATGAATAAGAACCAGTCTGCTGCTTTGTACTCCAGCCCATGCCAAACCAATACAAAGCATGATATGCGGAGAGTATTTTGGGACAGTAACATCGCATATGAGGAGGTAGCAGTGTTCAGGTGGAAAGAGAGTTTGCGAAGTTGATTTACAGATTTTTTTTTCTCTTTAAAGAACAATACATTTACATATATTTCCCGAAGATATGAGAATTCAAGGATCTTGTCCAGACCATGAACAATTAGCACATGCCTGGTTGGGAAGAAATTCACAGAATTTCCTGAGAAAAGCAATGACAGAAAGGCTATAAGTACAAGGAGAGCGTTATACAAATCACTGTTGTTGCAAATCACCAAAGGAACACAAAGAGCTGCAGATAATTTTAAGCACATTTATCATTCAAGTAATTAGATTTCAGCCTGAAAGAGATGTCTTCGTATATTATGCATTAATTAATGTCTGGTTATTGATATAAGACATTACAATATCTACTTTATGCCAATAGCAAGAGTTAGGATTGTTTGGAGTGCAACAGGATCTGAAAGATGCCACCAAGTAGTTTGCTTAAGAGATTTGAAGGTCTAGTATTGCAGGTGCCAAAAATGCAATGTTCAAACAACATTTACTCTTCCAGGGAAATCTGTTTCAAATCAGCATTCTGGTCCTTTTCTGTAAGAGACCCCAATTAAAGGAGACTCTTATTTTTTTTCTGTTCGGAAAAAAAAATCCATGTAATTTTATCCTTTTAATGTTTTTTACATACGGTGAATTCCTTATTTCTGCAAACATGATGAAAAGGAGTTAGAGGGAGACAGAGTGTGCACCGCCTAATGAGTTTCACAATATATCGTGTTCTTCTTATGCAAGTGAATGAGGAAGGTGAATATACAGAAGGCCCAAGAGCTGCTGAAGTCCTCCAATTCCTCTGAAGGGAAAATTTTCCATGAGATTTCTTTCCATTTGTCCTTTCTCTCCCAAAGATTTGCAGAGGGGCAGAGCTGCAGTCAAATCATGGAAAAAAAAATCCTTGATTCAATGAGGAAGGAAGCCCTGGTGAGCAAACCCTCAGCGGACCAGGGTAAAGCCTAGGCTACCTCCTTCCAGCACATACTGTAGGGGACCTCCTCTTTCCCCTTGAACTTTCCCTAAGGTGGGAAGTCTTTAACGTTATAAGCTGAGAAATGCTGCTATCCATATGCATCATCATTCAGTCTTAGAATCATATAATCATAGAAACACAGAGTGATTTTGGTAGGAAGGGACCTCTGGAAATCATCTTGTCCAAGCTCTCTCAGGTCAGATTGCTCAGTGCTGTGTCCTCTGAACACCTTCTAGGGTGGAGGCTCACAGCACCTCTGGGCAGCCTGGTCCAGTGTTCAACCACCATTATGGTAAAAAAAAAAATTCTCCTAATATTGAATCAGAATTTCCCATGTTTTGGCTTGTGTTCTTTGCTGCTCATCTCATCACCATGCACCTCTGAGTCTGGCTCCCATCTTCTCTCCAATACAGAGAGCAGTAAGGTCTCCCCTGAGCCCTCTCCTCTTGCAAATACTGCTGTTATCAGAAAACACTGTTTCTTGGGTAGTGTGTGACAGCATTTTTCTAAGAATGAAAGTGGGTTTTCTGTCTGCTGCCCATAGTCTGTCTTCAATATCTATTCTACACTGCTGTGAAAGAACTTAAAATCTTGTTTACAACCATAGGCTACCTTTTTTAACTGGCTTAAAAATGCTCTCATCCAGGTTGATTTCTAAATGTTTCTGTTTAATGTAGGCCATGAGTATAGCATGAATGTTAATGATTTTTCAGGTTGGGGGTGGAAACAGAAAATACGAGGAAGAGTAATAATTTTGGGTTGAACAAAATATTTTACTTAACTGAAAGAGCCCTTGTTCATGTCATTAATCAGGGGAAGTATTAAAAAAAGCTGAAAAGATAAAAGAAGAAAAGAAGCAGTGATTGGTCTTATGTAGCCCTGGGATAGTGCTGTTGAAATTTTTCATTGAGAAGATGCCATCCTAGAATACTTCAACATTTTCCAACTTTTAAAACTGAAGCTACAACTGTATTTGCCACAAATGTATACCGTGTTTTGTCTGACCCTACCTTGCATTTTTCAGCCAATAAATCGTTTGCCTGGATGATTTCAGCCAACTCCATTCACAATCTTTGGGGAAGCCCCAGCTCATGTACCAACATCAGCGCATGGCTGCACGGCTCCAGAGGAGTCGCACATGAACTGTCTTTGGAGCCCTTTTTTGCCGTTGTCATGTCTGCTTTTGAGTTTTGGGCCAAGAGGGCACCTCAGAGTTTCTAGGAAAGCACTGAAATACTGAAAAAAGGAATGACTTTTAGAGTAGAGATGCAACAGTAGTGAATATTTGTAAATGATTCCGGCAGCATTCTTGGCATCTGGCTGGCAATTTCATGTAATCAGATTTCTCCTTTAGTTCCTGTTATGTTAATTTATTGGTTTGTGGATCTGAAAAATTGCAGCTCACACTCTGCTCAGGTTCCAGGTTTAGGCTCATCGTTTTAAAAACTGCACTGTGCAATATGGAAATCTGGGCTTTTTCATGAAGGTTTTAACAATTGCGGTTAAACTATTTGGGGTGGGGGGAAAGACATATGCAAGGATAACACCTGTTTTCACGCAATTAAAGCCCTACAGCAGTGTATGGATAAAATACTTTTAGAAAACCTTGCTCTGTAGAGTTTAAAATTATTACAGGACCAAAGGGGATGTGAGTAGTTAGTCCCCGGAAAATAGATTGGCAATGATGGAAACAAATTGATTTGAACTAACTATTGCCCAGGTGCAATGAAAGGTGTATGATGGTGGCATTTAAAGCCATAGAAGAGTAATTGGAGAGACAGGTGCTGCTTATGCTGAAACTAGCCTGTTGTGGTGTACACAAATAGAGGTAAAACTGCTGGTGCAGTGCAGTGGCTCTAAAACAGGATCAATTAAGTTATTTTATTTAAAAAAAAAAAGATAAAGTATGTCATTGGTTCTGCTGTCCTTTCCTGCACTAGTGTCCCTTAGCAACTGTCTTTGTGAAAGTCAGAAATTCTGAATAAATCAAATACAACACAACTCTCCCAAAGCAAACTAAGCCTCCCATTTATTTCTTTGCCAAGTGCTCTCCTGCAGCAAACAAGTGCAGTTCTTAAACCTTTACAAACTCAGCCTGATATTTTCCTACAGAGAACGTGGGGAAAATGTAGGTCCTTGCTTACAGTAAGATTTTGTTCCCTTCCTTTCTAGGCTGGCTTGGCATTGACTCTGAATCTGGCTTAAAACATAATATTGAGTACCCCAGGCTTGGGCTATAGTGTATCCTCTTTCTTTCCTCTCCCCACACTCCAGATATGTCATGTCCTCTCTGTTTGCTCCCAGGCTTCAGTCCAGGTAGACAGGGAGGAGCCTGCGTGGGGAGGAGATTTGAAGCAAAGGACGGGATAAAAAGAGGAATATGGGACATGAACCCAGTATGGGGGAAAGGGAGGCGCTGACAGTGCTCCAGGATAGGAGTGGTTTCAGTGCAGCAGGGAGAGGTGTCCCCACCGAGGCTGCAGGGACAAGGGTACCTGAGCTCTGGACTGGGAACTCAGTTCTGGGACCCTCTCATGCAAGGAGGTTTTGTTTCCAGTTGCTGTGCTGTCTCGCCTGCATCCTCGCTGGGGCCCCGTCCTCTCCCTCCACTCCACCTGGGTGTAGGCACTGCAGGATGCGCTCCTGGAGCCCTTGGCTTTGCTGCACAGCACCTCGGACCTGCCTGCTTCTGGCATTCCCAAGGCATTTCTTTGCAGAGTGCAGCCCCCTCTTCCAAGACACTTTGAGAGATCTATGTAAAAGTAGCTACGCAGGTTCTGTACTCCCTCTATCTGTAGCCAGGTACGCCTCTTGCTACTCAATGTTTATTTCCATAAAGAACCCTGTTAGGAGTTTCTTACTGATTTAATTTTGAAAATTTGTTGAAGACATTTATGAAACCACTAATACCACTGTGTTCTTCAGCCCTTAATACTGTAATGGATTATTATAATAAACGTGAAGTTTTTGGTAAATATTATATCAACAGAATATCCTAAGAAACAACAGAAACCAACTAATCAAAAAGAAAAAAGCCTTCCAGAAAAGCCCCACCAAACCCCTGCTTGGATGTAATTTGCTCCAACCATACAGAGAAAGTGTCTAATCTTTGTGTTAAACCCAACCACTGCAAACAGCCCATTGTATAATTTGACAGTGCAGGAGAAACAGGGAGAAGCATGTGCTGAGAGCTACCTGCTCCTCAGTTTAATTTTGGGTCATTTCGTGATTCATTTGCCCTGACCCCGGCTGTTCACTTGGCTTTGTTATTCTTCAGTTGCCTTAACAGTGCATAAAGGCATGACTAAGGTATTGTCTCTCCAATTATAAAAACCCTGGGTAGAAAAACGTGTAACGACTCTGCTGTTACGTGGGGTGGAGGGGTCACTGACCAGATTAAGACAGAGTGAGCTAAATTCATCTGTGATAATACTGGATTGGTTCTGCTGGAGTTAGGGCAGGAATTGTTTTGCCCCAGTATGTGTTGTTTCCTCCTACCTTTAATGAACTAGAGGGATCTGTCAGGGTTTAATCCCATTACTGATGACATTGGAGAAAACAGCGGCAGAAGTGGGCTGGATGGAAGAAATGTATTAACAGAAAAACCTTATCTTGCCACAAAGAAGCGGGCTGAGAACAAATCCTGGGAATCATCAAGTGTCCTTATTTTGGTTCTTCACATAATTTGGGATTAATCCATTTGTTTGTGATTATTTAGCTGATAAAAACACAGTAAACAAAAGAGCTGGTTGCAGTTCTGCACAGGAATTGAAAGCAGCTTTTTTTCTAGCCAGTTTGTCTATGGTTTTAAAATAATGACAGAAAAAAATAAGTTTACGTTTAAAGAGGTGCCAGTTTTAAGACATGTTTGCTGGACTTGGGTGAGCTGAAGAGAATAGTGTTACCCAGAGCCACCAGCAAATTTGCCTCCAAGGGTTTCAAGAATGATTTTTTTAAAAGGAGAAATATTACTAATATGTTTACCTTGCTTATTCTTTAAAAACAAACCATTTCTAGTTATTTTCTTTTTTCCAATTATTTTTATCCTATTTGCAAATCTAACATATGCACAGAATGTGTTGTGCCTAAACCACTTACTGCCCTGGCGCATTTCAGATTTTGCTTGGTCCTACTTGTGGCTGTCTGGTGGCACTGATGGTTTGCGTTTCTACTCCTTGCTTGGGTGATTCCCACCTCACAGCATTCAGGGTAGCCACAAGAATCAAAAGTTTGAGTAGTTGCACAAGTATGCACAAACGTCTGAGTTTCCCATTTTTCTTTCCCCTGTGGGGATGTCCCAGTAGCCAAGAGGAGGACAAATGCTGACGAAAAATGAGAGCTTGGATATTTGCCAGTGCTGCTGGGATTCACACCAGTTTGCTCACCCTGGTCCCCTCAAGCAGCATTCCTACTAGCAGCATGGTTTAAACAGTGATTTATTCCCTAACATGACTGTTTTCAAGAGTCCTAATTGCTTAAGATATGCAGATTTCTTATGCCCATGACACACTTGAGCCACCTTTGAAGTAGTTTAGTCCCATGTGGGTAGCGCTGAAGAAAGCAAATCCCAGGCCAGGTCTGAGGAAAGCCTTTTGCCCCCATGTCACGGGCAATGGTCTGACTCTCATGTCTAGAATTCACTGCTGTGACTTTTGGCAGTTTCAATTTAATTCATAGGCGATAATGAGGCTGGTTCAAGCCCTTGGGTGAGGTCTTCCTGCGGCTGTGCTCCCTCTTTTAGGCAGGTGGTAAAAAAATGGATTTTGTAGCACGACTGATGTCTGTTCAGTTACTATATTTAAAGTCTAATAGACTTTTAGAAATACTGTCTTAGCCAGCAGGATTTAACTTCATTAGTTTTGAAACAGAAGAGAAATTTTAGCCACTGTGCAGTATTTGATTATGCTCTGGGGAATTTCCTAGGGTTAAATTAACCACAGGGGAACTTTACACTTGTTCTTTGAATGCCAGTGAAATATATTGAGAAATACAGGGGAAAAAATAATTATAAAATTGAAATGTAAAAACTGTAAAGTTCATCTTACGTATAATCCCTAGTGCACAGTAAGTTCTGTATACTTGTACCATTTAATGTTAATTATACCATTTATTTTATATTTTGTTTTTGCTTTATAAAAAAAGTCACACCAACAGCAACAGAATTTGACCATAAAGGGAGTTTCAGAAAACTACCGTTTCACCAGACTTGGTTTAAATTCAGAAGGGAGATAATTTAGCCACTAAATGTCCTGCCTTATCCACAGTGTCATTGGGGAATTACTCTCCAGAATCGCTTTCATCCCTCAGCTGCTGACAATTTAGCAGTGCTGCTCACCTTTAATTATCTCTTTGAATCTACATGTAGAAGGCCAGTGTCAACGACTATGGAGGAATGAGCAGAAATTTTTGTCCAAAAAATGCATTTTGAAAGTCGTGATATCATTGGAATCAAGTCTTTGACAGATTTTTTTTAGTTATCATTGGACTATATAAAATGAAAGATTGTATCTATTTTCATATATCAATGAAGATTTCAGTAATTTAGTTTCTAAAAAATGAAAATTAGCCAGTTTTTGTTTTCTTTTCATCTGCCAATTTTCTTTTTATATTCTTACCTCCCTCATTTCAAATGAAAAGATAAAGGGTGTATGGCAAAAGTATGGAGTTAGCACATCACAGAATCACAGAATCACAGAATCACAAAATCACAGGTTGGAAGTGACCTCAGGGATTATCTAGTCCAACCTAGAGCACGGTCTAGACAAGATGGCCCAGAACCCTGTCCAGACACATGTAAAAGTGAAGAAATCTCCTATTCTTCTTCACAAAGGAGTTAGAAGAAAATGTAAGAAAGCCCATCTATTTCATGTTTTCTTCCATTCAGCACTCTTAAAAATGTTCCTTCCTTCACGTACTGAAAAACAAGTTGAGGAAAATATGAAAATCCATACTTAATATTAGTATTTTTGCATTGCCAAAACCCAACCTAATCCTCAAGTCAACATTAACTTCTTAAATAATGCAAAAGAAACAGTTTCCTTTAAAAAAAGAAGCTAGGATAAAATAAAACTGCTAAAAGTTTTACTTATTTTTTCTATTTTCTTAACGTGACAGTAAACCAGGATTTCTGCCTAACAGGTAGAGCCCAAAAAGGAACAGGATTCTGTATGAGATGGAGAAAGAAACAGGAAAAAATGCACTTTTTCTCAAATTGCCTATAGTACTTAATACAAAACCATCTACCTACTTCCTGGCCTCTGCTGTTTTGCTCTTCTGTAGAGATACTTCCTACAATCTTTACTACCTTTTCTCCTGCCTGATCTTGTGCTACAATTTTAAGGAAACAGTCCATATATCTTCTCACAAGAGACATATAAAACCCATGATTTAAAAAAACATGTCCATGTGTACGTCCTATGCAAGAAATGTGGTGTGTGCTTAGGCACTCGATGCAAGCTGGATGCAGACTCTACCTTGTAAAAGCAGGACATCCTTCACATGGTGAAATCTAGTGAAAGGAAAAGCTCAGCATGAATGACCGACCTATCCTCTGCCAGTATGGGAGGATGCAGGTGAAGGTCAGCAGGTTCAGAGATAGCATGGGTCTAAAGACTTCTAACCTGTGCTATTTAAGCATGTTGGGCTAGTGGCATTGCTGCTTCATTTATTTATATCTCTGCATTTTCTTAGCTTCTTTAATTCTTTGTGATAGGTGCCCCCTTTGCACAGAATTCACACTGCACTTAGCTTTTACCTACTGCTTATCCATTTATGACTGCCAAAAAGATGGTATTTCACCATTTTCCAGACTACAGGATATACTGAAGTTGGCTGCCATTTTCTCTCGTTGGGGTAATAGGAGATGCTTCTGGCAGTCTTCATCCACACCTACACTCCTATTTCAGTACAATATCCTTTCAGCAGTGTGCAGGCTTCAGACTAGACATGGCAAACCTATTTGCTGAGAAAAGGCTAAACCACAATACCAAATGAGAAAAAGAGCATGGCAGTACATTTTTCAAGACTGACTCAGATGGTCTGGGGTAACTTATGACTTCATTGTCATTATTTCAACCTCACGCAGCCCTGTAAGGTAGGATGTACAACATTGCTTCTATTCTAGAGATGGAAAAACAATTAGTTGATTTAATTCAGTCCTAAAGAAGAATGATTTGACACTCAAGCTTCAAACCAGAACTTCATTATTCCTGGCTTTACAATGAGTCTGTAGCTGCAGCTCAAATAACACATCTTCCCCTATAGTGCCCTTGCACAAAGAATAAAAAATGCTCAGGAAAAAGTAGTCGACCTGAAAACCAGAGATTTTTAGAGAAAATCTGCAAAAGATGGGAATTTGTTATGTAACAGGTTTCCAAAATAAGAATAGTCCTAATTTACTCTAGGTTTTGTTAAAAACCCAATTAAAAGATAGGGAAAAAAAGTCTTTCAGCACGGCACATTTTGAAGGAAATAGATAATAGGGGGAAGAGAGCAGAAGAATAGGATAAACCACAGGAGAGAATGAAGACATGTATGTGAATTGGTATGTATTGTAAGATAAAATGATCCATGAACTTGGGTTATGTGTGCTATTTAGAAATAAAGACAGCAGAATACAGAGGTCAGTGTGGATGACTAAGGAATACAAAGGGTCAGCTTGGATATAAAGGCATGTGTGTAAGAAAGAAAATGGTTTGTATCAAGCAATACTAGAGAGATCCTGGGATGAAGTTAAGACAGTGTAACACAAAAGAACAGTGAAAGAAGAGACTGTGAAAAGAGTACTGACTATGCTAAAATAAATATTTCTTTTTTAGATGCCGGAGAGCGATATGGTCATGTAATCTGCATATTGCCATCACAGTTGCTATAGCGAGTGTAATGTACTGTATTTTTTTACCACCAGGGAGACTGTTGCAACAGACAGGGAGCTACATTAGGAAGTTGTGCTTAACAAGTCATGTGTGATTTTACTGTCAAACTGCTAAGTGCCATTCTCCTACAGAAGAAGGCTGCAAGTACTTTCTAGGAGTTGATAAACACCACATGATGCAGCTTTCTGGGAAAAAAAAACCAGAATCCTTTGAAGCACTTCCAGCAAAATCCTTGGAGAGGCAAAGCATATTTTCAGATGCATGATTCTAGGTTAAACAGCTATGTCCCCCACTTGTTTACAAAGCAGCTCGACAGCTGTTGTGAGCCACTGTCCCCCTTTGGACAGGCAGGATACATTTGGATCTGTCACACCGAGCCACGGCGTGCCTCTGCTGCATTACTCTACAAAGATCTCATCGGAGATCTGCTGCTGGCAAGACTAAAAGCCTCAGCAGCTTTAAGGGCAGCAGATGATTATTTTAATTCCTGCTTTAAGTTTCCTTGTTGTTTTTAACTCTGAAGTTGGGGGAAACATTTTTAGTGGTAAAATTGGTCCTGGGAAAGCTGTACCCTGCTTTATGCCTGAAGAGTAAGATATAAAAATAAACAGCAGCAGCTGGTTGTTGGCTGGGAACGGACTCTTCAACAGAAGGGAAGAAAGGACTGAAGTCTGTTTGGAGACAGAAACACAGAGCATCCTGTCTGAAATTAAAAAGTTTCATTAAAAGAGCAGAGTAAATGTTGGCATTGCAGCCATACTTCAATATTTGGGAAATCAGGCTGAGAGATGCAGCTCCCAAGCCGTGACACCCAACCATCGCTCCCAAAAGTGCCACTGGAAACAAGCCCAAACCAGGACACCTGTGAACAGCAGCAGGACAGAAGTGAGAGACAGAGGTTTAAATCCCATCTTGCAAATGAAGGCATGTGACTGAGTATGGGCTGTCTCTTGTGGAGGGGGGTAAGGGTGATTTGGTAAGCTCAGCGCACCTTTCTACCTAACGAGGGGCACAAGCCATCACAAAATGAGGCCCAGGTGGTAATTCCTCTATTTTAGTCCAGGCTTTCTTCTTCCTGCCATAGCTGTGCTGCTGTGGAATGAGAGGGAAGCATGACAGGAGCAGTGACTGGCCAGGGCCACCTGCCTCCCACCGCACCTCTTGGCAGCATGTGCCTGCTGGCACAGCCGAAGGATGGCTGTAAGCGAAAGGGCTAGGGAGGTTTTGCTGCTCTGCTTGTTTTTCCTGCTAAGTAGCTGATGACAAACATTTGTTACAAAATACTACTTGTCCGGCAGACCTTCTGCACCCTTGTTATACAGGCTGTAGTGATGTTTTAGCCCTATGTAATTTGCTATTTGATGCATTTAGGCTTCCTCTTACCTCCATGCAGCATATTACTAGTTTCTTCTCACCAGCAACATTTTTCTTCTAACCAAGCCAATGGAAAACAGTGGAGACAATAAAACTCTCTTGGGGAGAGCTGCTGCCCAGGCCCAGCACTGCCTTCCCATCGAGGAGGGTGGCAGCAGACCCTCTGCCTCTGAAGCTCATAAATCACAGGCGACCAGTCCATTGCAGTCAGCAACAATATTGTTTCCTTTGCCCTCCTTACCAGTGAGTGTTCATAGCAAAAAATTATTACTGATGACATCTGACAGGCCTACGTCACATTTTGACATTAGCTTTTAGGTATTGTGGGTTTTTTTTTTCTTTAATAGCTGCCAGTGTCTTCAGTGAAATACCTGTCTGTCACCACAATCAGACAGACCTTAATGTGCCCACGTTATAGAAGAGGACCTTGGCGTCTTTCTAGTGCTTTATTATAGTCCCAGTATAGCTTTTTATCACACGTTCCTTGCTCATAGCTGTCCGTGCTCGACCACAGAAGTCCTCTGAGTTGGCAGCTCCAGTGTCTGCTGCCATTAATCTTCTCCATACTGCAGAGAGCGAGGCACTGGGTGATTTATGGCAATTACCTGCTCTGATGCAGTGGAGCTCAGGTGAGTTGGGTTGAATATTCATTGCTGATATGAGTTTTGTCCCCAGGCAGCCCAAGGGTGTAAAATACGCCTTTGTACACCTGCATTTACTTTCCTCCTCAAACATTGTTCAGTTAAACAGGGGGAGGGAATATGCATTTTAATCACATTTTAATCACATTTTAAAATAGTACTGAGGGGGTTGTGCACTGGTAAGTGAAAGGTTAAACACTTTGACACCAATTCAGAATTAAAAGCTGTAATCAAAAGTCTTTGTTAGTTTTGTGAAAGCAATGTTTTCCCAGGAAGGCTGTAAAATGCACATCTTTCACCTGTGATTGCTTAGGCTAAGGAAGTTCTAGTTTTATTTTAAATGTCATTCTTAGGATTAACTTCTGATTTTCTGTTCTTTGAACTGGCAGGGACCTGAAGTGATGCGCGGGAAGTGAAGGTTGTGCCAAACTGAGATCAGCGTTGATGCCTTGAGCCAATTAAGGAGCAATGTTAATGGGCTTTCCAGGAATCCTCCTAAGCCTTCCACACCAGAAAGGATGATGCCCACAACACATGGCTGTGCTGAGCATTAAAAATCTAGAGAAATAAAGGCAGACCTTAAAGTCTTCAGTATAAAGCAGCTTCCCTACTCATTGTGATGAAGGGAAGTGTGCTTTATAACAGGAAGACGTATAAGTGATTTCTCCTCTTATGAAGATTCATACGGTTGCATGAGTATGTGTGTGGGTGCAGGTACGTGTTAGAGCATCTCAATAGCTTATATCCACTGGGCATTAAGCTGACTACTGCATTTCTTTTTCCCTGCTGCTGCTTTTATTTGTTTAATGTCAGTGGGCAAAATGAGAGGTAAGATGAATCCTGTGAATAGGCTTGTGTATAGAGGAAGGGGGATGAATTTAGGAGGGGATATATGTATGCAGTAGGTAGAGTGCAGGCACCCATTTGGAGAAGGGCTGCTGGAAGAAGTGAGACCAACTGCTGGAGGAGCAAGGGAGGCTGAGGAGGGCACTGGGGAACCCGCGCATCGAGAGGTTAAGGGGGAGTCTGGTGGCTGGCGTGTGGCTCTGAGGACCTGGCTCTGCCCTGACCTGCTATGGCCCTCTGTTTTCATGTGGGAAATCACAGGGGTGAATGGCAACTCAGCAGTCATACTGACGTGGGACACACTTATTCAGGAATAAAGAAGGGCTTTTTCTTACTTAGCTCAAGCTGTTTCCAAAGCAGCCTAAGTTAAGCTGGAAAATGTGCTTGTTCTGGAATTCAAATCTGTGAGGGCCTTATAAGAACACAAATATAGCATCTTATCTTGCGCTGTTATAAACTCCCACACAGACAAGCCTGGAGGCAAGTGGAAAAAATGAAGGCAGGGCTATTCATGATACCCCTGGTGTCAGCTACAGTCATGCGCGGGCATGTGGGCAGCTGGAGCCGACATATGCTAATAGCGATTAACATATGTACGTGGAGCTCAGCCACACAGAGCTGCAGCACAAAGGGCCCAGTCGAAGCGATATTTATCAGGGTATCCTTTGGCCATTGAGCCTTCTATTAAATGCTGTGCATAATCCATGCTGTGATGATATGTAGCAAACCTGATAGCACCTTTAATGTGCAGCTGTGGCTTTCCTCCAGGATGCCTCACTTGAAAGCCCAGTTTTAGTATAGCCTGCTTTGAGCAGGTGAGTTCAGAGCATGAAGGAATATTTGGGCCGTGTTTCTTCCCAGTGGTTGGTTCCCAGGTGAGGACCACATATGCCCTCGCAGCAATGGGACTGAGGGCTTCCAGCATCCTCACTGCTTTGGGGCTTTCGGACCAGTCAGAGTATTTGAGGCGGCCAAAAATGTCTGGTAACGGTGCTCTCAGAAGCAATTCTATTTTTTTAACACTTCACTCTTTGAGCTGTCTAGGGCCATCTCCAACCCTGTCGTAATCTGGTGGCATGCTGGGGCTTGTTTACAAGATAAACTAACAGCTGCTTTCCTCTCATCTGCTGCCCCTGGTTCGAACTTGAAATGGGAATTATCTGTGTGTGTCAGAACCAGAAGAGTCAAAGCCTCCTTGGAGATGCCTTTTGGGCATCTCTTTCTGCTACCTTGCAAACATCTTTCTATTTTCAGGGATGGCAACCCGGCACCTAATCTTCCAGAGGCACATGTATTGCTCCCAGGGAGGCACGTTAAGAATGAAGGAACTGATTTTTTTTTTTTTTTTTTTTAACCCCTGCCATGGGTTAGCCCACTTCTGCTTATCAGCCTACCTCAGCACTGGTGTTTGAAATCTGGATCAGAATTTTTCAGCTTTCAGGTCCTACACATGATTTTTCAGCAGTGGCCTCATTTGCTTTCAAAGCATTTGAGTGAAAATACATCCATTTTGGGTTTGGTGTGTCTGTAGTTAGAAATATAAGAGGAGAGGCCTTACTAATTTTTTTTTTCTGAACTACTGTTTAGTGGCTGTATTAAAAGGCCACACACAAGCTCCGCTCTTATTTGCATATCAATACTTAGCCTATTAGAAGCCAATGAAGTGAGGGTCTCGCAGTACATACCCTCTCACAGCATGATGCTCAGACTTCCCATGACATCCTTTCTTCAGCTTTCATGTCAGTGAATATTATATGGTGATGCCTTGAAGCCAGGATAAACTGGGGCCGTTAAATGTTCAGATGTACGCTCAATCTGTGAAACTCGCAGCTGCTCCACTCTTTTGATAATGCTAGTAAGCAAAATTAGTAAATAAAATAAATGCTCAAGGTTCATTTGTTGCACACCCCAATACATGAATGAGAATAGAATTGAGGACATCAAAGAAAAATAAAAAACAGGCTAGTAATAACATGTTCCCCTTAGGCCTCCTGCTTAACCTAAATGTTATGTTAAAGGGATAAATGGGTGAACCAAATTATTATACACAGTTAAAAGCCAGGAAAGAGATTTGAGATCACACCCCTGTTAGTAAGATCAGCATTATCTCCTTAAGACAAAACCCAGTAAATATTTCACTGAGAAAAAAAGAATATGTTTAACATATTTGTGAATTTTATTTATTATTCACCTAGCACAGTGACATACTGAAATGGCACATAAGACTGGAGCAAGGTCATCCTCCTCTTCTGCCGCTCCCCAGACCCCTCGCTTGTCTCTGTGCCCCAAGAAGGGGCGAATCTGCCATGTCCACTTGCAGTTGAAACAAGATAGGAAGGCTCCCTGGCAAAGGACATTTTCAAAGAGATCTGAAGGAAACAGAAGAAACCTAAACGAGGTGTTAACCTCCCCATGGCAGAGGTGGTGGAGGGATGGGGATGACGTGTCATCAGAAGTTACCATCAGCTCACGGTGGCTGTGGCTGGTGAGGAGAGGAGTGGAAAGGGGAAAGGTGTCCATGGGAGTGGGGCAGGAGGGATGGGGCCACCTACTTTGTCTGAGGGAGGAGATAGGAAGGGCTGGGTGTGGGGCTCCCAGCACGTCTGCTACATGTGGATAGAGGAGGAAGGTGGCTCCAGCAGAATGTCTCAAGACCTCCACTCTCCCAGTACTGCAACACCCCAAAAGCGCATGGCAACCTCTCTTCCTTCTACTGGACTGTGGATCAAGGAAGGAAATACTGCATTACCTGCATACATCACTAATACTACTGCTGGATTAAAATGTTTTAAAGCATACATCCCAGTGGTTACATGCTTGAGAAAATATTCCTCAAGGAGGCTCACAGAGATGAACTAATGAGGTAACCTCAAGTGATGGTGACCAAGGGCGTGGCCAGAGGAAAAAGTCTGTGGGAATGAAGGCCTTTGGAAATAAAACTTGTGGGACAATCTTGATTGAGGCATGAGTGGGCCAACAAGTGTCCCAGAAGGGATTGCACTGAGAAGCTCCTTGTGATCCTCCACCCACACTCAGAGCTGTCATGCTGAACTGCAGTTATTGCCTTCACTGTTAAGAGTAAGCACATTAGAGAAGCTCCAACAATCCTTCACAAAATTAAGGTACCACTACCCCAAGCACTGCCCAGCCCTCTGGCAGAAAACAGTCTTCCAGAGAACTGAGCACACAAATTACTTTGACCTGGAAAAAAAGAGCTACTTTCTGTGAGGAGGTATTAAAAAAAAAAAGAGAAATTTTTTTCTGCCTCTCCTTTCTTCAAAGAGTGGAGCGTGTCAGGTTGGTATGTTGCAAGGTGCAGAAGTTGTATGTTTTTAAAAGACTGTCAGAAAAAACAACACAGAGATTGGATAAATCCAAAAGTGATTTTACACAGAGAGTGCAGGAGAATAAGATAAATGAAATACTGGAGATGATAAACACTAGATCTGCTGATTGGAGGAGGCTGCACTTCTCTCTCATAGCCTGTGCTGCTTAAGTATGATATGACTCATGCCCCTGTGAAATATTCACCTCTATTTAAACCCACCATCTCCTCTTTACTATAAAGACAATTAATTAAAAAACCACCTCATAATAGAAGTATCAATGGCAGAATAATGGATTGCCTGGGGAACGGTGATCAGATAAGCTGGAGTCTTACAAAGGTCAGGTGATACACTAATATGAAAAATAGGATCCAGCAGCAGACACTTGCATTTAGGAATATGCTTTCTCATAAAAAGGGATGGATTGTATGAAGTGATTGTGTCCAAAAACTCTGCTTAAGTACAGAGGAAATGGAGTGAGAAAGCACAGTATTATTGCAATTCTGGGGTTGAAGACTGTGTTCTAAAAAATAAAAAAGCATCTGAAGTTTAAAGTTAATTCATCAAATTTCTCTCATCTACAGTACATGTTCTTTTTTTCTCCCTCCAGTGTTTGAATGTACCACTTGCAGTGTTAACACTAACTCCTAATCTGATTTTATGTAGGCTTAACTTTACACTCTATGAGTTCTCATTAAAACTCAAAATGTATAAATTTAAACACATGCTTAGCTACTTGCAGAATTAGGGTTGCATGTTGTGAAATACATAAGATATATAATACAGCTGCATTAAAATTACAACAGAATTCCTGGCTGGATTTTCCTGGTCACTTTTGTTATTTTAATGCAGTTTTAAAGGTGGATACCCTTAAAGAGTGTGCTATAGATTAAAACCTTTGTTGGAATTTTATAACAGAACAAACTATTCCTTAAGAAAATCGTTGACAAATGCAATTCATTTTCCCATTTTGAAGTTATGCATGAGTAACTTACAGTTATATCAACGTATTTAAGATTCTATCCCAAATTTTCCCAAATCTCATTGATAAGCTGTTCACTGGGAATGCTCAGGGCATGGCTTTTCAGATGCTCCTTAGCTTTGCCCAGGCAAGTAAGTCACAACTTCCATCAGACTTTTTCAAAAACCAGTCAGTGATATTCCTGCAAGTGTCATCATTTTAATGAGCTTTTCTGCCAGTGAACTAATTTCGTATAGTGCCAGTGGAAATAGAACCATAGAGATGTGAACACCCTTGAAACAAAACGAATTAGAGGGAATGCACGCAGCTAATTTCCAAGGTATACTCGGCCACCTCTAAAGCAGAAGCAGAGCATGATTTCCCACTGTGCCTCCAAACAGAGGTCAGTCAGACATGGACACTGTGGCTATGGGAGATATTTCAGAGCAGGGCAGAGGAAATCTTGTAAAATAATTTCTTAGTGATCTAACTCTAGGGAAAGTTTCTTCTTCCTATCCATCTATGTAGCCATTGCCCTGCAGCATGGGAATGTCTTTGTCTTAATTTTTCTGTCTTATCTAATATCAGTGTGGGCATTTCCATTTTCCACAGAAGTGCATAACTCTTTTTTCTAACGCTGCCATGCTGTTGGCCTCAGTGACAAGAATCTCATTTATAGTAATCTCACATTATATCCCTCCCTTTCCTCACTGGAGTGTGTTAGCAGCCTGAGCGATGGAGAATGGCTTCTGGTGGCTGCATTCAGTTTTGATGTACTGATAGCAAGTAAAGAGTAAGATAAAATAAAAGACCCTCTAACACACCTACTTAAATGTCTGTATATTATTTGCCATGTTTTTAAGCCAGTTTTGAACACACTTTGGCAATTCCTCAGAAAGACCAATGAGGAGTGACCAATGGGGCTGATGTGCAGTGCGAGGGGGACCTGCCTCAGCCCTCCTGTGCTCCTGGGAGGGAAAACTCCAGCTCCAGATGTCTCAGATCTGGCTCCAAGAATTAAGTCTGCTTAATGGGGAAAGAAAGAAAAGCGAGGATGGAAAAAACAAGAACAAAGCACTGGTTGGTCATAGGATCAAAGGAAAATTAAAACTAAAGAAAGGATTCAAAATAAGGAGAGTGTTTGGGGACAATTGCCTCTGCACAATACCCGTTGGCTAAGAAAGACAGAATTATAAAGATTTCATTGAATTTCAGGCCAGAAGGGGACCATTATGATCAGTTACTCAGACTTTCACGCCACTGTTAAGGATGCTGATGCAGCCAGCTTTGCCGCAAGGCATCCCTGGAGAGATAGCAGACTGAACGCTGGAGCCCACAGCCTCACGTCCAGCACCGCGCTTTGAAGGCTGGGGAGTGAAGCAGGCAAGGGCTTCCTCCCATCATGTGTGCAGACCCTGCTTGTACGCTTGTCTCTGTGTGAGTACTTCCCCTTTGCCCATGGCTGTTCTCTGGGCTACCATGACCTTCCCACCTCTGCCCTAAGTTGCTTCCTGCCCCACCTGCCCACCTAGCCAAAAAATCAGGAGGAAACCATTGCCTCACAAAGTAGCCAGGTATGTTTTTCCTCCAAAATAGTACCTGTTGGCTGTTGCTTGCTCTTTTGAAAAGCAAGGGCAACCTGTGTGCTGTCAGGGGTGGGAGACAGGAGGAGCGAGGTTGCTTCATGGCAGCACAGATGGAAGACACCTTCTTTTTGCTTGCTTTGCTTTACTTTCATTTGTCTCATCTTCTGAACATGCCCAAATCAGGAAAGGACTTGCAGGTGCTATATTTTGTCTGTGCAGTCGATCAAGACCTCATTATGGCTGTAGTTTGGTCTGCAGGAATCCCTGGCGGGATCTCAGTGACTTCCTTCCTCTGCGTGGTACCAGCTGCGTGCTTCTGCTGCCTGCACTCCTGGAGCAGCACCTGCCCTCACCTGAAACTGCCATGGAAAACACCAAGATTTTCAGTGCTTTCTCAGCTTATCTTAATATTTTGCACATTCCTCTTAACAACTGCAGTGAAGATTTTGACATAGCAACCACTTTTTTATATGTAGCGATAACAGATTTTGTCTTATATTTTACAACAGATGCTAACAGCTGTTTACAAAGTAGTGATGGAGGAATGCAGTCCAGTGGGTATACTGACTATTCATTTATCCAGAGGGATTACACTGTGGTGAACAGCATTTGGACTTCAATTTAGTATGCATCCAGCCGAATTATGCGATTAGCTGATATGCAATAAACCAGAACAGAAACACATGCAGTCAAATGGTGCCAGATAAAAAGCATATGATTCTTATACAGGTTCTTATAATACTATACTGTTAAATTATAAATATGTGATTATATGGAGTTTGCCTATTTTACTGTATATCTATATTTCTGGTGCAGATCTATGTACATATATCTGTAGCTGTATGTATAGAGCTACACTGATTTCAGGGTCTTTATATTACCCATCTTTTTTTCTTTTTACTTGAACTATACCAGACTTCAAATGCTGGCACAAAGCAGTGTTTTTCTGTCACTTAAAAGAAAATACAAGCGTTAAAAGGGAGTCTTTTATTAAAAAAGTTTTCAGACAAAAAACGTCTCCCAGCAGAAACAGCTCAGTGATTTTTAAGAGCAAAGAGAAGGACTCTTTACAACTATGCGACTGCCCTGCCTGCATCCTGCCCCCTCTGGTAGTGCTGTCTCTCCTCAGGATGGAGGGGATGGGGACAGGAGGAAAGCCTCCCTCCTTCTTCTGCCCTGCTGCAAGGGAGCAGGGCAGAAAGAGCCCTGATAGCAGTTTTGCTCCTGAGCACCTCTAGCAGGCTGCTGGGCCCAGGAAAGAGAGCAAATAGGACAGGGAATGAAGCTGAGAGGTTTGTCATCCAACCAGAGGCTCCTGACTGTGAATTTAATCCTTTATGCCATCATGGGACTGACTGCAGTCCCCACCACCACGCCTGTTCCTCATGAGAAAGCAAGGAGTTGGCAATACAGTCCTATGGAACAGCTGTGGATGGAGGCTGGGTTTTGACATATAATGGGTATAATCTTAGATAAAATGAGGTCTTGAGCGTAACAAGCAGGGCACCCTAAATTGACGGATGCTGCTTAATCCACCTGTACCTCACCCTCCTGCTTGCACACAGGAGTAAGATCAACTCTGTCTCTCCCTACCCAAGAGGGATTATGTTACATTTCTAGCTTTATCACTTCGCTTGATATTAAAGCCATCAGTCCCCTAGCGAAGCTTAGAAGGAAACAAGTCTCCCTGTTTTTGCTTCACAAGATGCCAGGCATTAACCACATTAAATAAGACAACTGGAAAGAAATAGTGAGCAACAACTAGCATGGTGATTGCTGCTCATCCTCTGTGCTGAGTGAGGCTGGAGCGTCTGCTGGTTTTGGCTGGGATAGAGTTAATTTTCTTCATAGTAGCTGGTAAGGGGCTGTGTTTTGGATTTGTGCTGGAAACAGTGTTGATGATACAGGGATATTTTTTTACTGCTGAGCAGCGCTTACACAGAGTCAAGGCCTTTTCTGTTCCTCACCCTACCCCACCAGCAAGGAGGCTGGGGGTGCACCAGAAGCTGGGAGGGGGCACAGCTGGGACAGCTGACCCCTACTGACCAAAGGGATATCCCGTACCACAGGGTGTCATGCTCAGCATATTTAGCTGGGGGAAGAAGAAGGAAGGGGGGGACGTTTGGAGTGATGGCATTTGTCTTCCCAAGTAACCGTTACATGTGATGGAGCCCTGCTTTCCTGGAGATGGCTGAGCACCTGCCTGCCCATGGGAAGGAGTGAATTAATTCCTGATTTTGCTTTGCTTGTGTGGCAGGCTTTTGCTTTACCTTTATCTCAACCCATGAGTCTCCTCACTTTTACCCTTCTGATTTTCTCCCCCATCCCACCAGTGGGGAGTGAGCGACCTTCTGTGTGGGGCTTAGTTGCCGGCTGGGGTTAAACTATGACAGAGCCTAATGGGAAACAGCATGTACATAGGTAATTAAAACTGTATTGCTGTACATGCCGAAGTAGGCCAAAATATGGCTCTAGACAATTCTTCTAAAATGGTGCAGTAGGAAAGTTCTTGACCTCGACATGAGGCTCAGATTATGCAGGGACAATCCCATGTGATCCCAAGTGTGTAGGCTAATAGACTTAGGTAATAAAATACAATTTGGTTAAGCAATCAACTGAAAATATATAAAAATAGGAATTAAAAATATTTTATGCAACTAATACATTTTCAGGTATTGTAATGATAAAATATTGTTGAATAACTTTCATTTTTTAAAGTGCTCTCCTTTCTTGCAGGTGAAAATAAGTAAGCAGCACTCCCTCTCTGCTTTTCAACAGCTCAAAAAAACCATAGGGTTTTATATGAAAAAAAAAAAATTCTTACAAATATTTAGTCAGCTTGGTTTTTAATTTGGAATGTGAATTTGCTTCAGCCCCTCAGAACAGCAGGAGGTCTGTAGTCCGTTCTGTACATAACTACATGTATTTATTTTTTTCACTCTTTTGTTTTCTGGAAAATTTGCAGTAGATTTTAAAAATATTTTCATGTATTTTTGATACATAAACATGCAGAAAAAGAGAGAGAGAATGAATGCCTATGAATTACGTGATATTCTAAAACCATGTTTCCAAACGCATTTATCTGAATTCAAGCTGTGACTTAATAGCTGTGGCTGTATCAACACTGTATCAGTTTACCATAGGAGGAAAATATATGAAATGAGACATAACCTACTAAGGTCACTTCAGGGGCTGTCACGGAGCGGAAAATGAATGCTAATATTTTCAGATTTAACATGGGTAAGCTAGTCAGAACCAATAGTTTGGGGCTGAATTCTGAAATGCCCTCAGTGAAAGTAATGCAAGGGGGATGGTCAGTGAGATGGAATTATTAAAATATAGGGTGGAGCCAAGCCCAGCCATATGGTGAATGCCATAACCGGGGCAGACCTGTCATGGCCAAGCAAGCTGGGAAAGCAGGCGAAAAGAAATTGTCCTGAAAGAACAACATGCATCCCGCCATGAAGAAATGAGGGCAGAGGGCTGTGGGCAACGCATCGGCCAGTGACTGACACTTGCACTGATGAAAGACAACACTGGAAGTTGAGCCCCAGCTATGCAAAGTTGATTAGGGTAGATGGGACCCTTCATCATGCCTTAAAAAATCATCACAGCTCAAAACACTCACTTCCAATATGCCTAACAAGACCCCCGGTCATTCATGCAAGTTGGATGAGTCACATATCTATCAGCAAAATAGCTGCATAACTGGGCACATCAGACATAGCTGTTCCTAGCATACAACCCCCAAAGTCCTTTCCACCAACAAAAGACGTAAGGGTCTCTGTCTTGCTGCAAGTATGGTAGAAGTCTGAGGCTTACTGTAGACATTCTTCATTTTTCTTCAGTTGTACTTTCTGGTGAAGGAATTTATACATTAAAAATGCATAAACATGTTTATCTGCATGCTAGTATTATAGTCAACACAATAATTAACTAGGCATTTAATTAGCTATCAAAATCAGGGCTCAGTCCTCAAATACTTTATTGGTTGAATGACTCTGATGGGGTGACTAACCTGAGTAAAATTTACTTCAGGTTCTTTCAGAACAGAGCTCTCATACAGCAAAATTGCTGTGCAAACAGCCTGCCCCTGTGCTCCCTGGTTTGCCTTGGAGCACTCTCTGGATCACTGCCTGGTCACTAAGCGGGATCTACCTTGCTGGAAACACCTGAGCTGGTGCTGACTCCAGCTTCTTGTCTCCACGAGGTCAGTGCTGCACTGATGTGGGCTAGTTCAGACCTGCCTTCTCTAGTGTCAGTCCCATGACCTTTGCAGCAGTCTATGGTACGATACAGCTGACATATCTTTATTACCAGATTCTTTCTGTCAATAACCAGAACTACATGAGGTTCTAAAAATTCAAAAGTAACTCATGGCAAATTAACCTGGTGCTTCCATGCGCATCTGCAAAGACAAACCCTCTCATGCCAGGATGCTGTCAGGGCAAATGCTAGTTTTGGTACTGATCAGGTGAGTGTATCTCTGAATTTTGAGTGTAGAAATAAGAACAAAAATTAGTTACTTAAGCTCAGGAAGACAGGCTCCTTGTTGTTAAGCAACAGTCATTGTCACCGTGCTCTTGTGGTAAGTCTTCTGTCTAGCTCACACTACAGCTACTGACCACAAACATGAGCATGCTCAGGTTCTTATACCTATGGTGTAAATCCATTACACATTGCTGCACCTACGGTCGTTCAGTTTTTTGTCTGGTTTCTTTTTTTGCATGATACAGATCAAGTAGTCATGTTTGTACAGGCAAATTACATTTACGTGGGACTGCTCTTTGTCATTTGAGCAAACTGGCATGGAATAGGTTGCACTTGTATTAGTAAACTCTCTTTATCTTCTGTGCAAGGTGATCATGCCCAAACAGTGCAGCAGAAATGGTCCCTGGCCCATGGTAGCTCCAGGACCTGTTTAGGAGAGCACTTGCTGGCCTGGCCCAAAACTCTGCTGGGGACAATTTAACTGTACAGATGATGGAACACCATGGCTGGAAACACTCCTTGGCATTATTTAATTTCCTGGTATGGATATAATTAGGCTGACCTGACATTGAACTGTGAATAAAATCCAGTTTAAAAAAAAATTAGAAGAGAATGTTCTGTTTAATTCTGATATTTTTTAGCCTTATTTCTTTAGGTGTTGTCAACATTCACTTACGTTAGTTCTTTTTGCAAATGATAAAACTCTGAAATGGTCTTTTGCTCAAAAAGGAATACTTTTCATTCATTCTTTTTTTGTCTAACTTCTCATAAACTGAAACACTTTACAAAGTTTTACTTTAAGAATTAATTTCTCTATTAGGTTTTTTAGAGAAAATATTCTGCCATTCAGGTGGAAAGCTTAAAAAGAGATTGCATCTCTTTTAGGTTTTAATTTTTCTAGTAAAAATCCATCCACTTACAGCTCAACATCTGTGAGCTTCAAGAGCAGGTTGTCATACCTCAGACAAGCACAGAGAAGTGAAAGAATTTTCTAAGAAGTCAGATATAATTTCATGGCAGTGAATTGCTACCCTATGAACACTGAGGAATTGTGGTGTTCCACTTCTCATTATGTATGCCCACAAGAGAAATATTAGACTAGACTTTTCTTTGACTGTTGCCTTCCTTTTCTCCTTCTCTTGTATGTACTTATAAAATAAAGATCAAACTTCCTTGAATCTTTTTCATCTGCTTTGAAGTCTAAGGAAAACTTTTTTGGAAATTCTATTTTCATCTCTGTGAATTTATTCTCTAATGCTTCTAACTTGACAAGTATGGACTGTGCTGTTCAAGGAGCAGTTAAGGGAAAAAAGCCTATCTTTGAATCTACATGAACGGACAATAATTCTCACCATTCATGAAAGCTCTCAAAGAAGTGAAGCCACAATATAGTCCTCTTCCATTACAGTTTATTTTGGAACAGTTCTGAGGCATGTCCTCTAGATTCTGTGGAAGGGGAAAAATACAGTCTTTTTTTTTTCTCTTCTTGCCCAGCAAATTACTTTGAGTATGTAAAAGAAGCAAATCCTACAGCTTTGAACATGTCTTTTAGTACTTTTTCTTTTTTCCTTCCCCAGAACTCAGTTCTTGCCTAAAGAGTTGTAAAGGGAGAAGATACTGTCATTTTAGAAGGATAAATCAAAAGCATCCATCTCAGAGTTATTGCCCAAAATTGGGAAGCTTCTTCTGTTTCTCTGGGGAGGCATGGGGTGCATGGGGCTGGGGTCCCTTGGGTTAGCTGAAAGAAGCCCGAGTCTCTGACTCTTCTTGGAGAAGCACAGAAGAGATACCATCTCTTGTAGCAGATACGACCCTTTCCCAGTAAAGCAGACTGTGTGAAGGCAGTCCTCAGGCAGTGCCAGAGTGAATCCATTAAGAAACCTCTAATTAGAAGCTACACATGCTCCTCCTGTCCAGGAGGGCTTGGTTCCACTGTCCCCACCTGCAACTGAGCCCTCCTGCCCCAGGTAGGGTGCTGAAGCCCAGCGCCCTGATTCCTCTCTCCAGTGTCTCAAAATTGCCCTGCGAGATGGGTCTGTGTCCTGCTGCTGAGATCAGCCCCTTCCCTGTGCCTGCTGCACTAAATTCTGCTCCTCGCTTTTGCCTACAAAACTAGCTTTACTTTCATATTTTCCCAAGCACCTGAACCCAACTTGTACTGTACGACACGACGCTGCTCATCTCCTAGGACCTGCTGGTGGCCTGAAATAAACCATCAAACCATCTTCCCAGATGTTTGTTACTATGGAGCAGCTGGGCACTTTGAAGGAAGCTCAAGATACGGGCAACCAAAGCCTTGTTTCACTTGGAGAACGAAGAGTATGATGGTCCTAGTGGAAACGTGGGAGATGTGCTGCATTTGTGGTGAAACAGTATTGGGGGAAGCTTGTGTGGTTTCAAAAGCAAACCAAGGAGCAATGCTGCCCTCCGAGGATGGCCTTCACTCAGCTTCCATCACATATCCTTGCAAAGGCACTTTTTTCCTTTTGCAGTTGATGGTCAGAAAAAGGATATTAATTTCTTCAAAGATGGATGACATGCTGTTCAAAATCTGCTTGGGTCTGGAATGGGTAGGGATTGATCTGGTATGGTCTTTAGTCTAAAATGCTGTAGCTGTAAGGATTTCCAGACTAGACAAATAAATATTTCTACTTCACAAATGTACATATCTAGTGACAAATTTGTATAAACACACACATTCTGTTTAGACCTCATCAAAAGGCTGATAATGGTAGGCTTTACGTCTCTTAAGCGACAGGTCTTATGAGGCAAAGCACTTAGCTCAGAGATCTGAAAAGGCATTGTATGGCTATGATTTTAACAGAAAAAAAAAAATTAAAAGCCTGCAGCAATGAAATGCTTAGTGCAAGATTTCAATTTTCAACCTTACAGCTATTACATTTCAATTTGATGCAGTAAAAGATTTTGCTGATCCTAAACTAGCGATCAGCAAGAAGGAAATGTCTTTTTTTTCCCTCCTTTGAAGCAGGTGGTTATTGTTTAAAATTATTAGGGATCTAATCTTGGCCACCATCCAAGATATGTCATGGAACTTAGGGCCTCAGCTCCAGAGTGAAAAGCACACACCAAAATATTTGATCAGAGCATATCCTTCCAGCCTCGCTGACAAACACAGTCTCAGAGATGACAATACAGGTTACAATTTTCTTTCAAAATCAAAGAGGTTTGTTGTTTTTTTTTTTTTTTCCCCTGGAAGAGTTAAAACATTTTCAGTCAAAAAGGTCCAATGTGTCTCTGGCAAACTGAAAAATTCCTCAGGGATCCAAATTAAGAATAAAACAAGCAAAGAAGAGGGCAACTCACAGCAGTGCATAGACACTGCATCTTGTATGGTTTTACTCTTGTGTGTTTGATTGCCTGTGTAAGTTTTTCATCTTGTATGTTATTGTTTATCAAAGACCAATCAGCAAGAAGGGAGATTAGAGGGGAGGAAGAAAGGAAAAGAAAAAAGGAAAGGAGGAGAAATCTTATGCATATATGAGGCCAAGGGATATTGCCTTTCAGGGTTCATGCACTGTTATCTTTAATTTTTATGATATTTAAAAAGAATGGTAATGAGTATCAGAGTTAAAATGCAAGGGTTGATGATTTCAGAGAAAATACATTGCCCAGAATTAGCTAAGGCAATGGTCCCCAAGGCTCTTCTAGACCAGTGAACCACCTTTAACCCTCAGCTGCCATGCGCCCTTTGAGGAACCGGCATGGGCATTTTTCAAAGCAGGGCCCAGAGCAACTGTGCAGCTCGCACTTTGCTGAAAACTTCCTCCTGGCAAACCAGAAAAACTACATGGAAAATAGCAGCATGGAATGCTTGGACACAATGTAAGTTTGTACGTTTTTCTGTTTATTATAGTCTATAGTCCATTTGTGACTACTTATCTGAGGCTTTTCGGCCACTACAGAGCCATGGGCTACAGTTTGTGGACCACTGAGCTATGGAACCAGCCCTCATTAAAGAACGCCTGCCAGGGATTATTCATCCTTCAGGGTAACTTCCATACATTAAGAGTCCTGTCGATAGGAAAATATGAAATAAGAAATCTTAAAAGGACTGGATTGCTGGGAGGTGATTTGCTTTTGCACATTGCGCCAGTTCAGCCGATGATGTCAAGAAAGTTTGTTGTGCTTTACTGTTGCTTAACTCGGAATCTGGAAAGCTGATTTTTTTCCTGAACGTGTATTTCAGACTAATGCTGCCAAGACTTACTCTACCTTGTAGCAGGGTTAAATATGGGTTTGGCAATTTTTTAAACTTGACAGAAGAAATGGACACAATTGCAAAGCTTGGTTGTAATTTCTTATACCTACTGATTTCACTGGCAGGTATTTTGGGTGTATTTGTTTGCTTACACAAAATCAGATTTGTTTACACGTGTTCAATAACCACCTGTTGGATATATAATATGACAAATGAGGATGTGCTAAAATGCCTGCATTCCCTGGTAGCCATATGAGACTAGGGTATCCCTTCTACCTGGTGGTTATCAACTATAATATCCGACTCTATGCAGGAAGAGATTTGGAGTTCTGAAGATGCAGATAAACTTACCTGCAAATCCAGTGGGCACGGTAATGCAAAGCATTAAGAAATTGGCCTACAGTCTGAGGCACCAGTTTGCTACTGCTGGCCTGACATGCTGGCTGTTCATGGGCCACTTAATATAACGACAATGGTGACCTGAGATCCCTCCGGACCGAGAATGAAAGAGAGGCAGCTTTGCCATTGACTTTCCTTAATTTTGTGCATTCGTCAGAAAGCCAACATTTCGTGAGGTATTGATTTGTGGTGTTGGTTTTCTTGATCCTTAATGACATAATGCTATGCAAAACATTTTAAAGAAAAATGTAGTAATCTTATATCGGAACAAACTGTTCTGTCAATAAGTAGTGTAAGTGCACCACAAAACCAACTCACCCTTAACATGACAGCAATTTCTTCAGTGACATTTACGAGCTCGTTGAAAGAATGGTATCAATTTTATCCATTGTTTGGGGCTTACTACCCAATGTATAATGAAAGTGTTATGAAAATTAGAAAGTGCATATAACACAGCTCTTTTGTAGTGTAAATAACGCAACCGTTTAAATTATACATGTACTAGAATTATATTATACGTGTATATGCTATACACAAATTAGAGTAGACCTTTTACCGAACTAAGCTGTATTTTAATTAGGAGAGTGGTAACAAGCCTTTAAAATCAGCCAACACTGTATTTTGGTTTTAACTCAGAAATTCTGGGGCTTTATGAATTCATGACAGACCCTTAGGGATACATTTTCAAAGCACTGCACAGGATTTTAGCCATGCAAATCCCATTAAAATCAGTGGGAGACATGTGGCTAAAACCCACGCAAAGCTTGGAAGCAACATGCCCCTTAATGTTATCTAGACAGTGTTTCGGCCTGTGAATTTCCTTGCTTCCAATTTTTACAACTGAATTCAAAAGGAAATAAAATTTGCCATGGGGATGTGGGAATTTTAACAGGATGCAGCCTCTTTTAGTTCCAGAGAAGTAGTTCTGATCTATCAACTGCATTAACACATGGTAAAGGTATTTTTGGTCTCTGCCTTACGGGCTTAATGTGTACCCAGCTATTCTGACCTGTGATTAAATGAGTTTACGATGCAGCCACGTAGCTAACTGACTTTGCAAACATATACATTGTAGTCCTCCGCAGATTATAATTTCCCTTAATAAAGCCTTTGAATTGGGTGAACCATAATGTTCCTTTCGGCGCGATGATTTTATTTGACTTCAGTACTGTGACACCTTGAGTGATATGCTGTCTGCTGCCAGGCATTTCAGAAAGACCTGAATACGCTATAAAAGTCACAGATCAGGTAGTCTCAGGTAAGAGCAGTAGCTGATCAGCATGAGCTTTCGACAGGCAGGTCTTCCTTGGTTGCCTGAGCTGCGGGGACACCAGTTGGGGTATGCAGTGGGGCAGAGATGGGCAGGGATGAGCTCAGGAGCACCTTTTCCTGTTAGGTGAGAGGGAGAATTTTAGTCTCTGTCTGAAGCAAATAGAGAAATTAAGCTTTCTCTAGACCGTGTGTCTATCACCAGACATTAAATATGGAAGTAAAAAGTAGTATGTCTGAAGAGGTTACTCGAACAAGTGCCAGGTCCTTTGTTCAAATTCAATTTGCAGTCAGTGAAGCAGAAACTCCTGATTTGGAATTAATGGAGCAAACCTGGTTCTGCTAGAGGTGTGTGTAGGCACACGTAACAAAACAAGGGCCATCCAAATGATGAACCTGCTTGTCTCTACGCCAGGTAAAAACAGACCCCAAAATTTGAGCCCTGGAACAGAAACACTACCAAATTACATGCAGGTCCAAGTGTCTTGGGGAAGGTTCATTTCAAAGAAGTCCCGCTCTGCTTTCTATGCCTACAACAGGAGTCGGAATTGCAATTAAAACGTGGTAGCTTTGCAGTATTTCTGCAAGGGGCTGGGGGAGATGTTTGGTACCCCAGCCCGCCTGGGAGTACATGGCAGCGGCACCCCAGCACTTGGGCCGTTTAGGGTTTAACGGGCGAGCTGCTTGCGCAGCTCCTCCGCGCGCGGGCAGGTGCCAGGGTCGGCAGCCGCCGGCTTCCCCGAAATCCCGCGAACGCCTCGGGGCGGGGCGGGGCGGGGCGGGGGCGCGGGCTCCCCCCGGCCCTCGGCGGCCCCGCGCTAGGTGGAGCTGCAGCCCGCTGCGGGGAGCCGCCGCCGCCGCCGCCGCCGCCCTTTGTCCGCCGGAGCCGAGCGCGGCTCGGCGGGGCGCAGCAGCGCCCCTTCCGCGCCCCTCCTCTTGCCCAGGGGCTGCCTCAGATAGGGAGTTACCCAGTTGCTTCAAATATTGAATCTTCCCCTAAACGATGCGGTATAAAACCCCTTTCCTCGTGGGTTTGTGTTACTTATTTTTTTTTCCTTTTTTAATTGTTGTTTTCGGCAGAGCTTAAATTTTCCTAATTATGCCACCTAATACTGTAATCTCGGTATTAAGACTTAGGGAAAAAAAAAAAAGTATTTAAAAATTAAAATTGTACCCCAATGTAATTTGCTGTGCAGTTGTTGGGAGATGCCTTTGCAATTGAGAGACATTAAAACTGCGTTGCTTTATCTTTCTGGTTTTCTTAATTCCAAATAGGATGATATGTTTCCCCAAATTATCTGACAACACCATTATAATGAATTTATATTTTGTGTTGAGTCGTCCCCCGTTCCCCCCTCCCCCCCCCCCCCAGTTTTATCTTGCTAAATTGTCCAGGGGAAAAAGTATAAATAAGGCGAAAGCTTTTTTTTTTTCCCCTCTTCGTATGTGCCTTTACTTTTTTCTACACTCTAATGACATTTGGCAGGCTCAACTGTGTAATGCTTGACTCGTTTTATTGTTGTCTGCTCCCAGTGGGGAATAGTTGACGCTGCTCTCTGTTTTCAATTGATATCCATTTTCAGCAATATTGCTTTCTATTAGATTCCTGCACAGTTTGTGCCAGCCAAACCGAATATTTACCATGTTGCCCTCAAAGCCTCAAATCAACAAACATTAAAATAAGTAAAATATGCATTTACTATCTGACATTTTCGAATTTCCCTTTCGAATTATTATTTTGACTATATTTCACAACAAATGAATCAAGCATTAAAGATACAGTATTGCCACTTAAGGCAACTCAGATTGATTTTGAGTTTTAAATGACAGGGTAAGAGGGTGCATGAAAAGAGGAAAACCTAATGCACTTATCTGCATTTCATTAGCTTCTATGATCACTTCTCTGAAAGAGGATGCACAGATTTATATTGATTGTCATTTCCAATCTCTGTGTTGAATGACACTGTTCCTTGTATAACCTTATTAATTCCAAGTAGGTTTCTCATGTAGTAAAATACTCAGATCAACCCCCGGAATCCTTAAATTTTGAGTTACCCCCTGAGCTTAGCAGTTCTTCTTGGGCAGACTTCTGGTTCTTGTCATTGCTTTCATGGCTTGGTGTCTGCCTGCTTTTCCCAGCGCTCCAGCCCTGCACTGCCTCAATTCCTTTCACCAACTCTTTTCACCCCTGACACCTGTTTATCGGTTTCCCACACTCACCTCAGAGGCTTCTCCACTAATGGTATGTCTTTCTAATTTTCAGTCACAAGTCATTTATTATGTGCAATTTCGTCTCCGTAAAGCCCAGTGTAAGCAGTCAGTCTTGTTGACTTGCATGAAAATTATGGTGGATCAGGTAGTGAAACGCCATTTATGTACCTTTCCAGAAGGTTTTCTGTGATAACCTCTTCTTCCCCCTTCTCCTCTTGCATCTTCTTCCTCTTCTTTGTCATCTTTGTTTTAATCTTCATCTTTAGAAGCTCTAAGTTGTCCATGTTGTGCAAAAGACCTTTGAAATTTGGCAAGAAAAAGGCTCAAAACAGAGGTAATGCTGCTGCATCTTTTCCTTGTCCTCCCTTCCACACCTTCCAAAATGCCAGCTAGAGCTTTGGGTGAGACAGATACAGATTTCGAAAATTTTGTGTTCCTGACTTGGGTCTGGGTTTGTGGTGTTGGAAAGACTGAACATGAACACTGAGAAGGGCAATACCCTTGCCATCGCCCCAGGAGCAGCAGCAGAAGCTCAGGCTGCAGCAGGAGCACCCAGAGACAGTCTCTGCGGGAGGAAAGGAGACAGACCCTATCTGCACTCCCCAGAAAGCAGGGCTGGACCACCTCTCCCTCTTCCAGTATGAGGGTGGAGAAAGGCGATGTTTGACCCAGACACCTCTAAGTCATTAGAGACAGCCTTTCTTCATCCTTCAGCGCAAAGATCTAAGTCTTTTCCTCCTGCTATATACTATAATTAGCCAACAAGTCTTGCTGTAATGAGAAGATTTAGAATTGTAAGTAAACTTGCATACGGTTGAAGCTGACATAGGTTCATGTAGGCTGCTTGTTTTTCAACTTTCCTAGTAAAACAAACAACAACAACAACAACAAAAAGGTACGAACTACATAAGAAAATATATAAAAGGACCACGTTCAGAGAAAACTGTGAGGAGCCCCAAAATTAGGGAACAGAAGATTCAAAGCTGCTGTGGAAATTTTTTTGGCCCTTTTGTGTGCAGAACATTCTGATGCAATTTTGATCAAGTGATAATATTCTCTTTAATCCATAGGCAAAATGCTTTCTTCCCTGCGCAGGATGGATGCTGTTTGCTGAACTGGTAGTTATTCAATATTTTGTTTTTCCCCATCAGTCAATGCATGACCCCAGGCTTTATTTACCAAACACCATCCAAGCCCTGCACTTAATACAGAATTATTAATTTCCTCCTGGGCTGTTCTTTTACTCTCCTCATCAGCAGTGCTTCACAATGGTTAATGGAGTTCTATATTTGGCCTGTGGCATAGGACTTTCAGTTTTTCTCAAATCGAGTGTGCGATATCCTTTCCTTCCCTGATATTTATTACCTTTCCATAATGGCACAGATGTGCAGAGGTCTGATCATAAATTGGTTTCATCTCCTGTGCGGATCCCCAAAGCCCCTGAAGTCCTGGAAGTGAAATAACAGCTCTTCCCGGGTGCTCCAGTGCTCCAGGTTGGGCAGAGGAGACCCTGGAGGGGAGCTCTGGCAGCCTCCCCTCGGCCACAGCCCCTTGGCCCCTGCTTTGTGGTGTAAGGAGGATGAACTGTGCTGTTCCTTTGTAATCCGTCTGGATGATTTGTGTTGTCATAGCTCGTACAGTGTGGAAAACGCATTCAAATATAACACACAAGCTGTCAGAAGGAGCTACCAGTCTAAGACAAATAATGTACGAAGGAAAAGGCACATGATGGAGCAGAGATGGTCAGCCTTAAAAAAAAGTCAAAACCTCAAGTCTCTTGAGACATGGGTCTCATCTTTTTTGCTGTCAGTCCTTAGGGCAAAATTCATTTGTTTATGACTGGGTTAGAGAAAGCCCAAGTTTTCTTTTCTGGAAGTTAAATGGGAGCCTGTGGCTGAGCCAAAGGTGTGGATGTGATTTTCACCTTAGTTTCTTTTGAAGGAAGACAGTTTATCATCACAGTCAACAAGTCAGGTGAAGACCCTTCTGTTGAACACAGGCAAAGCAGAGAAGCCCTGTGTTGCTGTAAATCAGTGCAGCTCAAGGACCTCTAGCCTTGGGTTTTCGTCTGGCAGAGAGGAGGCTCAATGTTTTCACTTGGCATCACAGCGCTTTCCTGCCTGCTCCAGCCCTTTATTCAAGTGCTGATTAAATTTGGTTAATTACAGTGGTAACCAACCACGGCATCCCAAGGTGCCCCCCACCACCTGTGAAATCCAGGGTATCTTGTAAAAGAAAGACATACACACAAACATTGCAGGGGTAAGCTAATGTTGCCTGAGAGCTGGTTATTTTGTGAGATAATATTATGGGATAGTGATTGCCTGGTAGATAATTGTGTGTGAAAGGGTATTTTGTCATACTTGTTTTGCTTTCTTCCTTGAGTAGGCTGAAAGCTGGAATGTATTGAGTTTCCGAAATAGAAATAGCTGGTTTCTAAAGTGACTCTGCAAAAAAAAATAAACACATAAATCAGAGAACTCACATGAGAAAGGATGCAAAGGAAGTTCTGTAATTACCAAGGTAGATTCCCCTTTATTAAGTGGAGGGGAAAATAAAGCTTCGTTTTGTGGCTCCAGATTGCTTTTAACATTAACTATATATGCTCATCAATTGAGAGAAAGAAGAGCATAGTAGATTATACAGCCAGGGTATGATTGAAGACATGTAGGCAGGGGGCAACTTGGGAAGCATTGATCACAATCTCATTAGGTCTGAGATTGCAGCAAAAATGAATGCTAAATGAGGAGAAGGAGAACAAAAAGATGCTGGAGTCAGGCTTGTGTTTCTCCAGAGGATGAGCTACATCGTCACAAAAATGAAATGGGCTGAGGATTGGGATTAAGGGAGCAGAAAACCCCAAGAACTAAAGACCAGAGAATGAAAACCTGTGCAGAGTGCTCCTCTGCTAGCAAGGAAAGTACCGAGAAAATAAAAATGTGTGTCTAAATAAGGAGTTTCACACTGAGGTTGAAGAAAAAAAAAGAGCAATCTGATGGGCAACTTAGATGGTCAGAAAGGAGAAACTGGTGGTCCAAAGACCTACATGCAAAATGAAGAGGGAGACAAAAACAAAGGTAGTGTGCTAAGTAAAAATAGCCAAAGAAATCAAGCTAATTAGTATGAAGCAAACAATCTCGACAGACTCGCTGAGGCCAGGCGGAGGGTGGAGAAGGGAGGGCAGGTAAGAGGTCAAATGTGCTCTTTGCTATAGTATTCATTTAACAAGATGAAGGTCACATCTCAGGAAGTGTGATAGATTTTTCTGGATGGGGAAAGTGAAATGTCATCAAGAATTATGGTTATGTCATAGCGGTACTCTCATAATCTTGACAAGTCTCCAGTCCTTGCTTAATTAGTAGTCCTCATGTTTCTGAAGGGGCAAATATAATAAGAAAAGCTAGCTGAAGATATTTAGCAATTCTGAGGAGATGCGTGACATTTTCCTCATTGTATTTTCCCGTCTCTTGTGCATCAGCCACAAAATTTTAAATTGTCTGCAAGAGAAGGAAGTTGGTGGAAGATGAGTGGCTTATATATTTAATCTACATCATCTAATGCCTCAGTGACTGCCGATTATTGTCAAAATACGACAAAACACTTATATACATACTTTCTCCTAAGCATACAAATAGCTCTGCTGAAGTCAATGGAATTACTCTAGTGCTAAAAATTAAGCATTTTCTTCAGGATTGTATTAAAGAAAAAGCTAAATGCTAGCATAGCCAGTCACAGTAAAGTGATACACTTCTTTTAAGTAGCTAGGGAAGATGCGCTGGACCTGTAGTGAGGGGTGAGCTGGGGACGCTCCAGTCACAGAAAATGCGCCTGAAGAGTCTCTAGCGGGCACCTGTCCTTCTCTGGGTGAAGAATTATCTCATTCCCAAGGTCATGATTTATGTACTTAGGACAATTGGACAAAATCTTGCCTAATGCCTTACCCATGCTGTGGTGATAAGTTCACGCTGATGAAGAGGAATATGTTCTCTACAGTTATTCAAATAAGTTGAAACTTAAAACAGGCTGATCTGATGGCTGGAAAATGCTAACAATCCCCCCCCTGCACACCCTGTGAAGAAGCTACTCCAAAGTATTTAACATTCACAAGTAAGATTAGATGGATAGATATATTCTTGGAGAAATATCTATGTGTATTTTATATCTGGCATAATTTATTTTGGAGAAATGTAAAATAACAGTAAATCTTCCAACAAAAGGGAAAACTCAGTGAAGGATGTTACAGACTCCAAACACAAACCAGATGAATGCTTTTTGTCATTTTCTGGTGTTAGATCAGAAGTCTTGTCTGTTTAGTATGGAAAGGAGAAGAAAGAAAAAGATAGGAATTGATAGAGGCTTGGAAAACCTTGAATGGCCTGTCAAGAGCTCTTACTGATGAAAGTTAAAGGCAACACTTGTAAAAATGAATTACATGTGCTATTTTTTATACTGCACACAGTTTAATAGTGAAACTCCATCTATTTTATGAGACAAATACCTTAATATAGATGATTTGCAAAAAGAATGCAATATTTACCCAAATAAAAATAACATCCTCAACTACATTTAGCGCTAATTTAAAATGACAAGGGCTATCAATCCTCAAACTCCTCAGTATAACCTAATCACCAGCTGGGGTCAGGCCAACATTTGCTTTCTAGCAAAGTATTGTAGAAATAGATGAATTGCCCTGCTCTCCAGAGCATTCAATATTGGCTGCTTCTGAAAGCAGAAAACCAGCCTTCAGGAAGCATCACAACATCTTGTGCCTTTTTCGTTACTAATTGTTATTATGTCCTTAGCTGTTAATATTTTTAAGTGTGGACTTTCCAAGTTCTGTTACTTTCCTATAAGCATTTTAGTTTAGAATCTGTAATTTACTGCTGTAACCTCCAGAAGACCCTGGAAAACAAAATCTGCCTCTCAAAGGTCTTTTTACCTTAGGTATATAAATTTGAAGAAAATAAATAGGCTGAAGTTAATTGCCAGAACAAATAAGTTTGGAAAGATTATTGTTTTTAGGAAATTAAAAGAAAATTACCTGTGGCAAAAGGCAAATAGTGAGTATGGTAATAGATTTCCTGATGAAGAAAAAACTCTGATCATAAGTAATTATCATGATAGAGTTTAGCTTTATCTTTTTTTTTCTGAGTGGATACAAACTTTGTAGCTTTTGTACAGCCTTCTCTGTTTTTTATTTGTTCCTACTGAATAATAATAATGGTGTAGTTCATTGTAAATTAGTTTGATTTTTTTCAGTTTCTCTAAGAAAAACCGTGGTGCTGAAGAGGCAACAGAATAAAAGTGTCCTCAATTGTCTGGATTTTGGGTCCTACACACTGAAAGAGATCTGATTTGGATCTTCTCCAAAAACTTCTGAAAGGGTCTGCTTTTGAGAAGACAGAGTAGGCATCCAACTCGGGGAAAGATGAAGTAACTTTTAAAAAAGTTTCTCACACTGGACAACTAACTTGTCATTTTTTAAAAATGTAAGTCTACAAATATAAGTGTACTGTGTAGTTCCATTTTCTTGCTACTAGCTAGAAAACAGCAAAATGATTTTACCTTGTCATAAATAAATGGACTTCTGAGTAGTCCATTGGGAGGTGATGGATGAGTGTTCACCATTCCACCACATTCTCACGAGCTCTCGTAACATAATACCACAGCATGGGAATATTTGTATAGAACACAAACATACATACATATAATAATATCTGTCAACTGCTGCATAAAATCTTCCCAAAGAAATTTGCAGAACATCTTCAGCATGATAGTTTCTCAGTATTATTGCACAGAGTTTAAAAAGCCTGCAATAGCATCTCTGAAACCCAGGACATTTTTTCCTCCTAAGTGCAGACAATTAACTTAAAAATGCTGATATTTTATTGTAATTGCTACCTTTATCATGTTCCTAGTTCCGTCTGTCCGATTACTTTCTAGACAGTGGAGCAGTATGGAAAGATCTGTATGCAGCCATAATTGGGGTACTGCGGGATAGAATATTTCTACTATCCCTTCCCTCATTCAGTAGAGCAGTATGCAGCACGTTGTGACTGCTGTTTTAGGTATTAAGCCAAAGAATTTATGAAATTTTCAATGGACCAATTTTCTCCCCTTCGTGCCCCAAAACAGCAGCTCCTAGCTTTCTCTATTTATTTCACCAATGACTACGGGCATGAATTGAAGAAATAACCCTGCATGTGAATTAATTCAGCCTTTATGATGCCTTAAAAGTGGGCACTCCTTAATCGACTTCTTATCACCCTGGACTGTGACTGCTAGAGGTTGTGATGTGAATCATAATTTACAATGTTCTGGAATCCTTTCATTTAGGTCTGTAAATTATTCTCAGGCAATGTCTCTGAAATAAAATTCTTCATCTGCCTTGCTGGTTCTCTTCCTTTTGCAGATCTTTATTACAGTGTGTCAGAAAAGTTAGTAATTTAAAAACTTACCTGGAGAGATGATGAAGACATCCTAAGTCATATTTTTCTGGTGCTGCTAGGTCTGCCTGCACAGTCTTTAGCTTCACCGTGTTGCAGGCTTTCAATGTTTGCAAGAAGTGCATTTAGGTCCAGATTGGACAATGCAGTCTGAGAAGCTCTTGAACAGATGGTGGAATTATTCTTCTGCAATGTTGCTTAGAAATTTCTAAGGAATCTCATTTTTTATGTTTTTTTATTTTCTTAGCATTTGCTTCATTCCTGTCACCTCTCCGCAGGGCTCTCTCCTCTAGCGAGGGAAATGGAAACACAGTCCATTTCTGCTTTAGGCAGCTGCTGGAAGCTGCGAGCGATTCAAAGAAACAACCCAGGACATCATCAAGGTTATGTATCTGCAGAGTTATTGTCAACACCTCATAAGCTATCCAGCGCTTTTCACCCTGATGTCAGTCATAAGGCTCATTCTATGGCTGAGTCATTTGAAAACTCCCCATGTGATGCTGAGTTTTTGAGGAATACTGGGTTCATGTTTTGAAGACAGCCTACAGTGGTCAACAATAAAAAAAAATTAGCCCTCATGCTTTTTTCATTAGGAAATAACGATTTGTGAATGCAAAACTAAAGCAGTGCGAAACTGGTAAAAGGATTCATACAAACCATAGCGATCTGGTCCTGCAGGTACCTTCCATATCTGTATACACAAGTATCTTAACTTTATGAAAGTTGGAATCTAAAAGAAAAATCTAAGTTCTGTTTCAGTGCTTGTCCACATTACCATTCACATTGCAGATATATGCTCTCTGAAAACATTGAAAACTGGAGATTATAACTCTCTTGCAGTACCCATGCAGGATACCTATGCCATGTCCACCACATAAATTTATTTCTAGATACCCTGCTTTGAGAGGCAAAAAGCTTCTGATGGCCTTGTCATTGCTTCAGAGACTCATTTTCTTGACTGAATCGTCACACGGTGGATCTTTTACTTTGACCATTTTTCCAAGTCTTTTTTTCCTATGGTTTTGTCTTTCAAAGTTGTGAAAGGTTGAAGGTGAAGTTATCCTCTGTTGAATCTAATGTCCGCTATTGTAGCTAAATGTCCAGCTCTTGGTGTTGCAGCAGGAGGTGTCATACACTGACTCTGTTTCAGGTCACAAATTTAAAGCCTACGGGACATTTAGAGTTTGCAGTTTAGCCTGTGACTTCTCCCCAGGACTGTCTCTCTGGGAGTCACAGCCACTGTGGGCTCTATCTCCTCTTCCAGTGGCCCCTGGGTCAGCTTTTTGGAAGTGGTCATTCTGGCATATTGTCCCCAGCAATGGGGACTATTTGCAATGGAAGATCCAAGAGTGTATCAACCCTCTTTTCTAGCTCATGAAGCTGAACATTTGCTTGGATCATTATCCTTATCAGACTGAGGGTTTTCTTGTGTCTTCCCTCTGCTCTCAGGGAAACTGGGACAGACCACCCACCACCCCTGCACCTTCCAAGGACAAGGCCATTTTCCCTAAGTACTAAATGCAAAAGACAATTTTGAAGGCTTCTCATTTTAGAAGACTTGATGAAAGAGTCACCTAATCCCTCCACATTGCTTTAGGGAAAATTAGACCAGGAATGTTCCACCACCTCAGGAACTCTCTTCGCCATGCCCTGGCTAGGATGTCAAGGCAACCCTGAACAGTTAATGAGGCCATAATAAATTCAACTCACAGTCTTGGGCAGTATTTAGAGTTAATCAGCTCCATGATTATCACATGAGATTAAAAGTATAAATTTATTGATCTCTTAAAAAAGCAGACCTAGTCTGTTGTAAAGGCCTTTGTTCAAAAAGAGACGTTTTCAGCCTTTTCACCCTAGGAGCTAAAAAGACAGGGAATCCCTTGCAGCCTGTCTGTTTGACAAATATTTTTCCAGATGTGAAAAGTTGAAATATATCAGTCTTACAGAGAGTATGATGTGTGTTTTGGTTTTTTTTGTCCTTTGATAACTCTTTTTAACTCTTTTTTCTACTCCTTCACAAATGGATTGGGTTTTTTGTTTGTTTGTTTTTGTCTTGTTTGTTTTTGTCTCATTTTTGTACCCCATTTTGGCATCAGGCAAAAGAGTGAGGAAAGGTACCCTTACTCTCCATCAGTGATGGAGAGTGATATATCTTCTCTGTGGTTCTCTGCTGCTGTACAGAAGATAGCCACTTGTCAGTGCCAGCAGTTTTCCTTTACACCTGATATATCCTGAGTAAAGACTAGATTGGACAAAGGATATGGAGAATGATCTGACTTTTTTCCCCTAATCATGTCAGAACACTCAAAGGTTTTATCCTTCTGTAACCTGTTACTCCTTGCAGTAGCTGGTCTGCACTGGAGCCAGCCTAGCTGGGAATATTCTCTGGCTGCTGGAGCTCTGAGGAAGCACAGGGAAGATAAGAGAAAAACACATAGACTCTTGCATATGTGAAGCTCCAGATGGGGTACATCCTCTGTGCCTGGGATCTGGAAATGCAGTCTGTTTAAAAAAGGGTAGGAAAATCACAGAAGCTTTTCAGTGGTCTCGTATTGCTCATGTTTCTTCTTCAATAATGCAAATATGCTGTTGTAACCCGGGTAGCCAGTGTGACAGGGCATTCCCAGGGGTGGGGGTTGGGCTGTTGCTGCAGTAGGGCTGGAGGCCTTGCAAGGTCGACCTTGGGCAATGCCCAATGCGACCTGGGCATGCAGATCAGGCACTTTCTGGCATCCACACCATACGTGCTGTGCAGCTAAGCAGAGCGCTTGCATCTTCTGTGCTGTCAGCATAGCACTTTTTCCAAGCACTCTATACTCTCACTACAGGATTATAAAAAAGAAATTAAACTGGAGCCCATTAAGCCTGTTTACTCTCTGCTGCAAATATTTTTACCACGTAGTTTTGTGCGCAGGAAGTGCTGTAAACTTCAGCATTGCTGCTGGCTCCTTTGTAATCACTCTGCTGATTATGAATTGCTGCCTTTTGGCAGTTGCTGCTCGTATGGTTATGATTTCTGCTGGTGGGAGGGTAATAGAGGGGAAAAAAACGGAAAAAATGCACAGGCCATGGAGACCTCAGGACAATTAATGTCCTTCAGCAAAGTGGAGTAGGGTGCAAGATAAACTAGCCAAATCCAAGGCTTGTGGCAACTCTATTTCTATCTTCTCCCTCCTGCAAAGGCTTTATCTAAAGAGATATATGTGAAGAAACTAGACCAACCAGTTGGGACTTGATCACAGTATATCAGAAGAAACTGTGTAGCCTGAGAGCTGGATTACAGACATCACAGCAAAAGTCTGTTAAAAAAAAAAAAAAAGAAGAGGAAAACATTAAACTCTCAGATAAAACAAAAATCATCTCTTTCCTCTATATGCAAAGCAGCGATCTGAGCGAAAAAACAAAAAAACAAGAAGAAATCCCCACGGTTGTATGATAGCTGATGTGCTTTATTTATTTTTATGGGATAATATAAAACTTCATACAGTAAATGTGAGTATTATAGGATTTGGTGTGTTAGTATTTTCATTATGAACTCATATTTTTCAGAAGTTTATAACCTGGCTGTTAGAACTGGTGTGAAGGTTTTGGAGCTTGCTGTACCTTAGCTCAGCCTGAGGCACTGACCCCCTCTGCTCCCTGTGAAACTGGGCACTTACCAGCCATACACTGGTGTGTGTGCGGGAGCAGGCTGCTGTGGGCCTAATGGGAACCTCTCAGTTGAAGAGGGAGAACGGACCTCATTGATTTATTTTAGAAGAGCTGATTATTTGGGGCAGAGGAGGGCATGTACATATGAAAACCTATATCCAATGAATTTCACATCCATCATGGAGGTAAGTCAGTTCTTTGTTAGACCGCTGACAGCAGATGGCTGACTGAAGGCATTGCTCAGTAATATTTTCTGTTTCTCTCTTCTTTTGCTGTTTGGTTCTGTCTCAGGCTGGACATCCAGGAAGGCGTGCACAAGCCCAAGATTTTTGGTTTGGAATTTCTAGGTACTCTTCAGGTTGTTGTTGTTGGCCTTCCCCCTGCATTTTCCTTCTTGGTCGATTAAAATCCTGTTTAGACTAATTTCACGATGCCCTCTCTAGCTGCTGTCTGTCTTCAGTGTAGGTCCTTATAGAAATCTGTCATTATCAAACTCACATTTGTATCTTCTTCGTCTATCTTGTAGCCTCTTTTCATCTTACCCTGTTCTTTTTCTTTTCTCCCTGTTTAGCCTAGTGGCAGAAAAGGGCTATTAATTATTCCTGTGAAACTAGCATTTCAGCTTGCATGAGAGTGCTGCCAGACTGATCACATTTGTTCACATTAATGTGTCTCACTAGATTGTAATGGAGCATCTGACGAGATTAGATTCAAATTCCAGGACTTCACATCTGGCCTTGCACAGCTCTTTATTTTTTCCCCAAGAAGATCTAGATTTGAAAACTGGAGTGCCTTGGCTAGCATAAACTCTCTTCTCTGTGCCCATATCTTGATCTCCAGTGCCAACTAAAACTATTCTGGTGGGTGGATGTTTCAAGCTTTTACTTATGCGCGTAGTCCAAGTGAAGCCAATGTGCTATGGAGTGAGCACTGGTAGCCAACAAGTCAGTGTGGATGATCACAGTGGGTCTTGTTAGAAATAAGCTTGGTATGATGGGATTCAAACTTGTCTTCTTTTAAAGTAGGAAATCCAAGATAATACCTCACCCCCATCCTTGTCTCAGCATTTTTGTGAAGGGTCAGGTTAAAAAGCAAATTTTGCTCACAGAATTGCTTTTAATTGCCTATTCTCATTCTCCAGTCTCAGTTCTTCAGGAGAATATGTCTGAGCAGATGGCTTTGACTATAGCATGGGCTATGTACCACATAAGAGTACTCTGGCAAATATAGTTAGGTATCTGTCTGATATGGATGACAAGAGACAGTGAAATATGTGAGAGTGTGAAGCTGAAGTGTGGTTACTTCTAAATGCTGAATTATCCCCGGTTCCATTTTTGTTTCAACAGTTGTTACTTTCTGTAGGAGCATTACAGCAAGCTGAACTCGACTTTTAATTTTACCATGTTAGTAGTGACCTTTGGTTTGCTGTAGATACTCTTATAGCAGAAAGAGGTGAGAGGTCCAGGAGAGAGTCTGATGGAGCGCAGGAGTCAGAATTTGGGGAGTAAGGAGAATGCCATGATAAAACATTGTGGTCAGTGATTTGCATGACTGGAAAACCGATTCATCTTGATGGTACCTGGTAGAGTAGTTAAGCCAGTGTTATTATCTCTGGTTCCTCCTGAAGAGGAAACAGAAGTGGGGTGCTGACATGATGCTGTGAGTAATTGCCAGCGTTTTGGTGTCAGCATGGGGAAATTAAGCCTTCCTGCCCCTCTTTGTTTAGTCTCTCCATCAGGCTGGAGTGTCATACAATAGGTGAAGAGGTAATGCACTTGGCTAGTCAGAGTGCTTGGGCTATCACTGGGGAATCGTTAACAAAAATCTCCTTTTCCTTAATTCCTCAGAGTCTTCTTTATGGGTTTTTTTGGTGTATGAGGCAGTGGTGTTCTTTGGGAAAGGCTCCTATGAAGAAGTGGGTTTACACTATGTCTGGAGGACATTGAGGCTTGTCAGTCTGATATCGTCTAGAAAGAAGACCCATAGCAGGAATAGTTGGCCAGGTCTTGTGTGAGCACTGGCTCCTGCATGGAGTTATGTGGCTGCCCGTTTCTCCGCTCTGGTGAAAACCAGGAAGCTTAAAATAAGAACATTTGTCTAAAAGCTTGACTTAAACCCCTGTGGAGCTCTACGACCACATCCTCAAATTTGCTTCAGTAGTCCTGGGAGGCTACTGAAAAGAGAAAATGAAGATTTGGCAAAGGTAAATACCCATAGTCCTATGAGAACGAGAGTTGTTTGACATTTGTTTGTCATGATTTGTCATTAGATAATTCTCTCATTCAACATGTTTGGAAGCCAAAATAATGCCGTGAAGCTGGGGTTACTAGGCATAGACCCTGGAAAATAGAGAATGGCTAAAGTAATGTGTGAACCATCTGTGCAGCTGGATATGGTTTCTCTAGTTGATGAATGACCAATGCATCTTCAAGAACTGGGATGGACTCATGAATGATTTACATAAGGAAAGGAGATGACATTTGTCATCTTCCACTGTCTGGTTGTTAAAACACTTTATTTTTGAAGCAAACATCTTTCTTCTTTCTCCCCTGCTATGCTTTGCAATAATGAAGGGAATCCTTTTACACATCTCGGTTTCTTCTCTTTGCTTTTCTTCGTGTCCTTCCTCAAAAGTCCTTTTTGTGATGTCTACAAAATATCCTTATTAAGATGGCCAATGTTGTCATTTCCCCCTGTAGCTATCTGTTATCCCCTGGTTTATGCTGAGATTGGAAACTTTTAGGGACAAAGACTGCAGCTCCATGAGAAGGGCTCATAAAATAACAATTATAGTAATTGATAACTTATTCTTCTGAGATAATTGACTTGTTTCTAGACACCTTGCTTTAAAAGCAAAGATATATTCTCTTTCCACCACTGTTCCTCTTGCAACCTCCATGATCCTGTTTCCAACATGAAAGAAATTCTCAGATGGTGTATGTTTGTGTGTATACCTTATAACAGAAATATTTTCTCAGGGAACTATAATGTTTCAGTTGCCACTGCAAACATGTCAGAGGAGTATGTGAAACTGAGCTGACACAGTGCAGAAGCCTTATTGGTAATTACTCCTGAGGCACACACACTGGGCATTTAATTACTAACACAGCCAGTTATATTGTGGACTTGGAGATAGTAGGAGATTTTCCTATGATTCCTTAGACAAAGAATTTAACCTTTTTTCTTATTAGGGCAGTAATACTATGCTATAACACTATGGTCAAAGCTGGGGTGGCAGGTAAGGAGGTGTGAGCTGACAACCATGTAATTGGAGATGGGTGAGGTATTCCGGTGCACAGAGGGTCAAATTCTGCACATTGTCCATAGGGCTTGTGTTCCTGGTGCTGCTCTGGCAGGGCCCTGCTGTAGGAAAACATCGCACTAAGAACTGAGTAAAATCCCGAGGGTAGACAGGAAGACCCTTGTCTCCCACCCAGGTGATTCCCCGGGCTGGTTTCCTTCCCAAAGCAATGTGATGTGGCCACCCCTGTGGAAGCCCTGCCTTGTTTCCTGGTGGTCATGCCCATCCTGCAGCAGAGACAGCGAAGTACCACAAGGGTGGCACCAATACAGAGCAGGGGTGAGGACACTGTCCCTGTGTGGGCTGTGCTCTCCTTCTGCTGATCCCACATCTTGCCCAGGACAGGCAAGGATCCATCCCTTCCCCAGCACAGCAGGATCCTTGGGGACCTGTTTCTTCCAAAGAGAATCTTGATCTAGATTTTGCCATATGAAAGATAACCCCCTCCTCCAGGTAAGGACAGGACCAACTACATTATAAAGTGACTCCTATTTTTGAGGAATGACTCCCAGCACTATTTCTGCGGGAGATTTAAGCTGTAAAGGCATAATGAATTTTGATGCGTGTTCTGTGCAGTGTCAAAGTGTTTAATTTTGAGACGCTGAAGTCACTAGCCTGTTGTTTCATGTTTCTGTCTAATTGAAATGTTAAAGAACTGATCTTTCTGCTGTGTATTTAGTCTGGACATTCAGCCTTTGAACTCTCACCAGCGCTGTGAGTATATTATCCACATACATTCACTCTATTGTTACAGTAAAATCTCTACATCTGATTTTTTTTAAAAAACCAAAGGACCAGGATGACATATGCCACTGAAAATATTCATTGCAAATAAAAAAAAAGGAAAGAGAGAGAGAGAAGAAAGAGAGAAAAGAGAAAGGAAGAGAGAAAAGAGAGAAAAGAGAGAAAGAGAGAAAGAGAGAGAGAAAAGAGAGAAAGGAAGAAAGAGAGAAAGGAGGAAAGAGAGAAAGGAGGAAGGAAGGAAGGAAAGGAAGGAAGAAGGAAGGAAGGAAGAAGGAAGGAAGGAAGGAAGGAAGGAAGGAAGGAAGGAAGGAAGGAAGAAGGAAGGAAGGAAGGAAGAAGGAAGGAAGGAAGAAAGGAAGAAGGAAGAAAGGAAGAAAGGAAGAAAGAAAGAAAGAAAGAAAGAAAGAAAGAAAGAAAGAAAGAAAGAAAGAAAGAAAGAAAGAAAGAAGAAAGAAAGAAAGAAAGAAGAAAGAAAGAAAGAAAGAAGAAAGAAAGAAAGAAAGAAGAAAGAAAGAAAGAAAGAAAGAAAGGAAGAAAGGAAGAAAGAAAGGAAGAAAGAAAGAAAGAAAGAAAGAAAGAAAGAAAGAAAGAAAGAAAGAAAGAAAGAAAGAAAGAAAGAAAGAAAGAAAGAAAGAAAGAAAGAAAGAAAGAAAGAAAGAAAGAAAGAAAGAAAGAAAGAAAGAAAGAAAGAAAGAAAGAAAGAAAGAAAGAAAGAAAGAAAGAAAGAAAGAAAGAAAGAAAGAAAGGAAAGAAGAAAGAAAGAAAGAAAGAAAGAAAAAGAAAGAGAGAAAGAGAGAGAGAAAGAGAGAAAGAGAGAAAGAGAGAAAGAGAGAAAGAGAGAAAGAGAGAAAGAAAGAAAGAAAGAAAGAAAGAGAGAAAGAAAGAAAGAAAGAAAGAAAGAAAGAAAGAAAGAAAGAAAGAAAGAAAGAAAGAAGAAAGAAAGAAAGAAAGAAAGAAAGAAAGAAAGAAAGAAAGAAAGGAAAAAGAGAGAAGAGAGAGAGAAAGAGAGAAAGAGAGAAAGAGAGAAAGAAAGAAAGAAAGAAAGAAAGAAAGAAAGAGAGAAAGAGAGAAAAGAAAGAAAGAAAGAAAGAAAGAAAGAAAGAAAGAAAGAAAGAAAGAAAGAAAGAAAGAAAGAAAGAAAGAAAGAAAGAAAGAAAGAAAGAAAGAAAGAAAGAAAGAAAGAAAGAAAGAAAGAAAGAAAGAAAGAAAGAAAGAAAGAAAGAAAGAAAGAAAGAAAGAAAGAAAGAAAGAAAGAAAGAAAGAAAAGAAAGAAAGAAAGAAAGACACCTTAGCCCATTACACCAGCTGTTGGGGAAGGAGGGAGGAAGCTTTCATTAGACTCGCCATCATTTTCAGTTTTAATCACCTCTGTTCTTTTCAAATTAAAAAAGAAATTTTGATCAAGGGTCTAGAAGACCCAGAAGTGCCTTCTGGGGTTATCTGAACCAGTCACCTGTTTGGAAGAGACAGCCTTTCACCATCAGATGGATATGCATTTTCAATAATTAACTATTTTTAGCGTGGCATAAGTGAAAAATTAATAAGCCCCAGCAGCAAATAAGCACTGCAGTGTGGGTAGAGAAGAAAATACAGGCCACAGCTCAATCTCCTGCTTTGAAAGTTCAGCTCCCTTTCTTCTCCCCTGCCCCTCCTGCTGCAGTCCCCAAAGGGTGACTTCCTACTTTAATAGACGCACATTTACAGTGAGAGGTTGCCATTTCCCAGCTAGTCCAAGCCTTAACATTCATCATCTCATTTCAGCACCTCCTGTGAGTAATTGCAGCCCTGAGAAATACTCTCTCCTGTTTTTTTTCTGCCTGGCCAAAGGCTCCCCACAAACTCTGGGCACTCCCCTGGGGATCTCGTCATTCCTGCGGTGCTCCCTGACCTCTCCATTTGTTCATTTCCTTTGCTGCAACCAGCAGTGAGCAGGACATTGCAGCTGAGGTGGCACACGAGGAAGGAAGGAGCCTTTACAGAGTGCCTTCCCACAGGTCGAGGAGCCGGCAGTACCAAAGGCAGCTCTGGCACCCCTCTAGACAGTAAACAGGTCTGTTACCAACTTCCCACTGCTACAGTGGGACCACAAGGCTGGTCTATGAGGTTATGTGAGAGATCCTCACTCACAAACCACAACGCTGTCAAGGTGATGAGCAGATGACGTGAGGAGACAGGGCAGCACCTGGGCCATTTAGTTTCACCTTATGCCCTCTTTTAACACTACCCTCTCCAAGGTCAGGGTACCACACTCTGCAGCATGTCCAGCATGGATTGGTTTCTTTGAATTTTAGCCTAATTTTCAAGCAAACATAAACCAGTGAGAATTCTGGGCAAATGTAGAGAGGTCTGCAGTGACTCTGCAGTGTTTGGGATACAAAACTGGTCTAATGAGCCCTCAGTGAGGATTCACTCAAACTGGGGGGAACTGCAGACTACAGTATCTGCAGTGTGCAGGTGTGCGAAGTTGGGTGAAGCCAGAGCAAAACGAGCTGCATCAGCTTTTGGGCAGCTGCACCTCCTTTTGCAATGGGTTGTCCAGCCCGCCTTGAGCACAGTGTGCAGATGTGTCATAAATATTTGGCAGGTTTTAAATCAGTGACTGATCTATTTTCCATTCTTTTAAATTGAATTGAAAATTCAAAGATTGAAAATTTAAATTGAATCAAGAATTGTGTGGTCTAATTTCTGTGTGGCAGTCACCAATTTAAAAGGTCCAATGATCGTTAAAGTACCAATAACTAGGGGAGAGCCAATGGAGTGGAGCACTAGCACTTGAAACAGGAGCACATAGTTAAAGCATTGTGTCAAATAATGAAATGAAATTTTGTTCAAGCAAGACTCTTACAGACAAGAAATACTGTAATGTAACCTCTGGGTCCCTCTGTGTAAAAAAGAGAACATATACAGATATCCACAGAAGCCATTATTTATATTATCTCTCAGATTAGGACTAAGGAAATAGTACGGGCACAGCTGATGGATTATACAATAACAAAGGCTTGAATATCCCTAATAAATTTGTTTTTAAAATAAGCAATTTAATGACCACATCCTGGCTAATAGGTGGAAAATGACCTAAAGAATTTGATTTGATGGGGCAACTGCTATTGATTTCAGTACAGTCCTGACAAGGAAGGCTTTTATGCTTAAAGTTGGGACAAAATACTAAGGCAGGTGGGATCACCTGCCTAACAGATGTCAGTAGTGCAGAGTCTCAGGGGTATCAATGAAGGGATACTTGAGGTGATGGAGTCTGAACCACTTCAATCTTCCTTTTATTTTTGAGAATTGCCTAAACTTTTTTTCCCTGTAGACAATGCAGTATTTTTAACTTTGCAAAGCTAAATCCATTATTCGTTTATCTATTGTTTTACTGAGAAATTTAGCTAGATTGCTGGGATGGGTTCGGGACAGTGACATGTTTTTAAACATTAAGAAAATGTCAGTCCTTTTTTAATCTGAAGTATCTTAATGCAGAAGGCAAAACAGCAAGTTTTTTTTATAGAATCATAAGATCATAGAATGGTTTGGGTTGGAAGGGAGCTTTAGAGATCATCTAGTCCAACCCCCCTGCAGTAATCAGGGACATCTTCAACTAGATCAGGTTGCTCAGAGTCCCGTCCAACCTGACCTTCAATGTCTCTAGGGACGGGGCCTCCACCACCTCTCTGGGCAACCTGTTCCAGTGCTTCACCACCCCCATTGTAAAAAATTTCTTCCTTATATCCAGCCTAAATCTACCCTTCTTTAGTTTAAAACCATTACCCATTGTCCTGTCACAACAGGCCTTGCTAAAGAGGTTGTCCCCATCCTTCCTATAGTCCCCCTTTAAGAACTGAAAGGCCACAATAAAGTCTCCTCACACCCTTCTCTTCTCCAGGCTGAACAACCCCAACTCTCTCAGCCTGTTCTCATAGGAGAGGTGCTCCAGCCCTTGGATCATTTTTGTGCCCCTCCTCTGGACCCGCTACAACAGTTCCACGTCCTCCCTATGCTGCGGGCTCCAGAGCTGGACGCAGCACTCCAGGTGGTGTCTCACCAGAGCAGAGTAGGTGGGCAGAATCACCTCCCTCAACCTGCTGGCCATGCTTCTTTTGATGCAGCCCAGAATAGGGTTGGCTTTATGGGCTGCAAGTGTGCATTGTTGGCTCATGTCCAGCTTTTCATCCACCAGTACCCCCAAGTCCTTCTCAGCAGGGCTGCTCTCAATCCCTTCATCTCCCAGCCTGTATTGATACCGGGGGTTGCCCCAGCCCAGGTGCAGGACCTTGCACTTGGCCCTGTTGAACCTCATGAGGTTATCACAGGCCCACTTCTCCAGCTTATCCAGGTAATACGTATAAGTTTGGTTTCCATGTATAGGTTTGATTAGCTGCTGTAATAGTTAGATACTGAACAGAAGTGGGAAAGGACACTTAGAAAGCATTATGTGAGAGAGAAAATTAGGATTTTATTTTGAAGGTGCTGATGCTTGAGCTTCATATTTTCAATTAAAAATAATAAAGTTCATAGCATCTCAATTTAGCACAAACAGAACCTTAAATGAAGTATGAATTATTTGTAAAGCATGTAGGTACAACTTGCCTTGCAATAGATAAGTACATCTTTGTGCTATGTTTGCTGAGTGGAGACATATTTTTCTGCAGAAGAAGGAGATGCCATTGGTTACATCCTGTTTAGAAATGTATTTATGGTCAGACTGTGAAGTATTTGAAACCACCGATGCGAGGTTCTGACAGTATAGATCAATGCTTCTTACTGACGGAGCTGACCTTTTTTGTACCAAGAAGCGAAATCCTTATGGGACAAAAACTTTAGTACTTGGCTGCTAATAGTTGGATTCAATTACACAAGGAGTGAGCTGAAAAAAGGGTATAGCAGCTGAATATTTTTGAGACTGTTCTAGACAGGTGGAAGACAGATCACATACCTACAGATAATATAATATTCTTTATATGAATTTTGAATGTAGATATAAATTGCCTGCTTCACAGCCAGACCTGCAGTGGTGATTTCACTTCAGCGTATGTAACCCAGAGTGCAGTTTTGTAATTAATAATAAATCCAGGCAAACAAACCTTGCACAGCCTCTCCCTTCATGATTATGAGGTACAAAATCAAAACACAAGCCAAATATCACATTCCTTGAAAGGAAAGGGATCATGCACAGGAAAAATCCCATCAAAGGCCACCCCCTCAGTTCACCCCACACTAAAAATAACATCCCACAGAAAACTGCCTTCCCAATAGCACATCCCTTCCCTACAAGCCGTTCGGTTCTCAGTGGCATGGCTAGATGTAGAGCAGTAACACGCAGAGCTCACATCAGTACAGCAAACGTTCCCTCTTGTGCCTGGAAATTGGATGCACCATTGTCATCGCCAGAAGAGAGCTACGATACTGACACATGAAAGTGCCTCTGACAGCCTGGGGAAATTGCTTTATTTTTTCTTCCAGAAGAAGATTTGCAATCCAGGCTAACAAATTATTCTTTTATCTAGTTGTTTGCATTATGGGACCCCAATCCAGGATCAGGGCTCCTTCATGGTACACACTGTGAAGACATGCAAGGAAGAGAGCAGTTGGCACCCCAGAGAGCTTGCAATATGCATAACAGGCAGGAGCTACTGGGTGGAAGGCAGCTGGGCCAGAGAATACAATAACGATAAAATGGGTATGCATAGCATCCTTCTCATTAAAAGATCGTGGTAATTTGAGGGCATCATGGTGGAGGTAGCTTGAAGGAAGAATTTAAATGAGGTTAAGAAGCCAGCTATACAACTGGGATATTTTGCAGTCATGGTTTGGGCTGGGAGGCATCCAGGAGGTGCTTGAGGGAGAGGGAAAAGTGGGCACTGAGGCAGTGGTAGGAAGGCTGATGGCAGGTGATAACAGTCTGCTGATAACAGGCTTCATTAGCATGTCTCAAGCCACTGTAAAATTTCATTTGTCATTGTGGAGGGATGGTCTAGGCCACACTTTAGTTTTTTGAGGGTAATTTCAAGCGTTCCTAAAATAGGTACTGAAAGATAGGCAACACTTCTGGCACTAATGCTCTCAGGGTAGATGAACATAACCTTGGATGCTGCTTCCTGATTTATGGAGTAAAATAGCAGTAATCAAGGAAATATGAGGTATTTTTCACTCTGTGAGTGTCCCAGGAGCCTCAAGCTCCAGCTGGATAGCCACCACCCAAGGAAGGTGGTGGGGAAGGATTTCGGGTATACATGGGCAAACACACACAGATGCTCTGCAGACCAGAGCGTACAGATCTGACAGCCAAAACAAGGTCTGAAAACTAACTTTGGGTGTAGTCTGAGGTAGCTGAGACTTCTGTCTCTAATCTTCAACTTCTGAATAGATTTCTATACAGCTAGAAACTCCCTTAATGGTGCTATTTATCCCTCATTTATCAAACTAGAAAGAGTTATTTTTTTCTACTGGCTTTACTGGATGCTGTTCATGGACTGACATTTATAGACTAGTTTCTGTTGCTGAATTGTGCTAAAGAGTGTGGGCAGGTATTGTAACACTGGACTAAAACAGCAGGGCTGTAATTTCATAAAAGAGGCTTCAAGAATGTGCAGTCCCTATAATCTAGGAAGGAATGATTTAAAGTATGACACCGTAGACTAAAATATGAGTGGACAGGTTAATGGGTATTTGTAACTTGGACAATAGTTTGTGAACAGCCATTAGGGGTTGAAATCCGCTCTGCGTTTTACTCTGGCCATGCACCTGAAATAGCTGTGATGTGATGCAGTTAGCAGAGAAGCTGTATTTGTAGGAGAGCAAAATTTAACCCCAGAGATGCATCTGTGTGGCCAGGAGAGTGCCATACAAAGTTCTTTAAAGCCACTCTGCAACTTTGAAATCTTAGCTCTTATTTCAGAAGTGGCTTAGGCACTTAACTGAGTGATGTTTTCCAAAGCAACTAAGTAGATTACAGAGTTAACCTCCTCAGAAGTCAGCAGCAGTCCACTATGCAGCTAGATAGCTAGATACTACTGCTTAGGCATCTTTTGGATTTGCAGTGAAAGTCACGGAATTTGTGTTTCTAGAGACTGGTGACACTTTCCAGGATGGGTTTGGGTTTTGTAGTAAATGAAAATATATAGTAAAGGGCAACTCAGACCTGAAAACTTGCCTACTTGTCCAAGGTAAGAGCATGACAGAGGTATATTTATATCTTTACTGTCCTTTATGTGACCAGAGAGCAGTACTTCGACATGCGCTGCCACCACCTGTCTCAACTGCACAGTCTTTGTGGGCAGCCTGAACTTATGGCATGGTGTTATGGACACAAGGAGCTAAGCTGGGGACCTCTTTGGGTGCTAGTCCACTCCTTGGCTCAGGTCCCAAGGCAAAGCAGGCCTTCCTGTTGGTTTGTCTGGGTTTTACTAGCTGTCTACAACAGCAACTTTCTGCCAGTTCTCTGGCTGTACAGCAGCCCAACCTGTCTGTATGGTGGGGGAATGGGAAATGGGTGCAAACCACTTGTTTTTTTGCTCTTCTTTTCACCCTTGCTGGTCAGTGAGACCATGTTGCGAGAACCTGCCAGTATTATTATCAATGTGCAGTAATTCTCCTTCCATTTCTAGCATCAAAGAACTGTGTAGGCACTAGTCCAGTGATGAAGAGGTGCTTGGTGTAGCAACTGGGGGAAGGAGTAGTTTTATGTACAAAGGAAACATTCACAAGTCAACTCTCATCTTCCTAAAATACTTCTTATCCTGTGCCAGGAAAGCCAGTGAGTGCAGGGTGCATGAGCGTGTGTGCTGACTGCGGGTGGGGGAATGGGACTGGAGGTTTGTTTACTACAGTTTTACTTCATTAATATTTTAGTCTCAGGTGCAGAACTTGGAGAGTCTTACTGAAATCACAAACAGCACTGATTGTGGTGTTTGTGACAGTGCCATGGGGCATTTGCATTATTTATCCCAGGCTGCACTACCCATACAGCTTTCAGGGAATATTTTCAGACAGAATCGCTAATTAGCACATATGTGGAATCTTCTCAAAGCAGTTGGGAACTCTCCTCATTACTTTTTAATTTTTTCTATTTGCTGAACGTATGTCAAAGATGAAAATTCAGAATGATGGTTTGAAGGAATTTTGCATATTAAATACTCCAAATTAAACGAGCAGGATCTTCTATCCGGACATTGAGAAAGACTGTGAGTGTCTCTGGTCTGGCAAGTTCATGCAGGATTGCTTTTGGGCTGTCACTTCGTTGCCCAAGGTCAGTGAGGACAGCTAAGGCCTTTGCTCACTGTCCTGAAGTCTTGCAGGTCATTGCTTGCTGGCACTTAATAATCGCCCACCTTCACCTTGGATGTTGCTGCTGATGAGCTCTCTGTAAACACATCATAAACCGTGCCAAGCATCTTCCATCTTCAGATGAAAGATCCTTCATATATGTGCATACCCAATTTTTTATTTTAATTTTAACAATGTATGTAAGGAAACTCTGTGTTATTACAGTGTTAAAAATGTTTTAAATATGCTTTCAAAATGTTTTAGAAACCCTCTCTCACTGTATGTTGTCAGACTGTACTTGACTAATTTTATTAATTTTTACTCTTTATTTTCATGTTTTAATAAATTCTCTATGTTTTTACCTTGATTTCTCAGTCACGCATTTTATGAGTTCATTAGTGATTTATTTGAATTTACAGGAGTGGTAGTGAGAGCAAACTGTTTCTTGTACACTTGTGCATTGCAAAAGACTGATTTAAGAAACAGCTTTTCTGAGTTAAGGCTCAATTTAGCAGCAACATTAATGTTTAAATTTTATTTATTATGGATTTAAATACAACAGAAAAAAGCTTCAGTCTGATATGCTAGGCACCCTTTTGTAGAAACTAAAACCACAGCACTGAAATTATGAAAACCCAACACAATAGCACACCTATCACATCACAGTCAGCTAAAATGCATAGTGCAAAGCAAAAATGCTGTTCCTTTTGTTCTTGCTCACTGAAAACAAAAGACAAATTCTCCTTCCCCTGCCACAGTCACTCCATCCTCCCAAATGCCTGCTCAGGTTTTCCAGCCTATGGATGAGGTCCAACGAGAAGAAAATGCAGGGAAATCAGTGTCAAAACTGAAGGTTTAGGGCTGGTTAAAAAATGGGGGGGCTTTTGCTGAAGAAAACTTTTCCGCGAAAAGCTAAACTATGCAACTTCAAACCCCAGAAATATCCCAGTGTCTTGTGTTATGGTTATAGCTCAGTCCTTCATCTATTTTAAGATCTTGACTTTCTGAGCAGACCACATGAGGCACCATAGCTTCCCTTTGTCTGGAGCCATGGCAGAACTGCCTGGGGATGGCTCTGGCCGCAGTGCATCATGGAAAGCCTGATCTCATTGGGGAAGTCTGTGCAGGTCAATAAGGTCATGAAGAGTCTGACCAGGAAGCAGGTATCACAGCAGCATTTCTGCATCAAAACTGTTTTGATTCTGATTTATACTGCCTGAGATTTAAAAAGAAAAGCAACAAAAAACCTTGGAAATTGAAGTATACACTGTTTCAATTAAAACTTTAAATAACTGTGGGGATGGTGGTGGTCCTTTAACAAAAGCATCCATTTGTGTGAAAAATCCAATTTTCTGCCTGTGATGGGTTGGCCCTGGCTGAATGCCAGGTGCCCACCAAAGCCACTCTATCACTCCCCTCCTCAGCTGGACAGGGGAGAGAAAATATAATGAAAGGCTCATGGGTTGAGACAAGGACAGGAAGATCACTCACCAATTACCATCATAGGCAAAACAGTCTCGACTTGGGGAAATTAGCTTAATTTATTACCAATCAAATCAGAGTAGGGTAATGAGAAATAAAACCAAATCTTAAAACATCTTCCCCCACCCCTCCCTTCTTCCCAGGATTAACTTTACTCCCGATTTTCTCTACCTCCTTCCCCCCTCGAGTGGTGCAGGGTGACAGGGAATGGGGGTGGGGGTCAGTTCATCACACATTGTCTCTGCCGCTCATCCCTCCTCAGGGGAGGACTCCTCACACTCTTCCCCGGCTCCAGTGTGGGGTCCCTCCCACAGGAGACAGTCCTCCACAAACTTTCCAGTGTGGATCCCTTCCCACAGGGTGCAGTCCTTCAGGAACAGACTGCTCCAGCGTGGGTCCCCCACGGGGTCACAAGTCCCGCCAGCAAACCTGCTCCAGTGTGGGCTGCTCTCTCCATGGGCCTGCAGGTCCTGCCGGGAGCCTGCTCTGGCATGGGCTTCCCTCAGGGTCACGGCTTCCTTTGGGCATCCACCTGCTCCGGCATGAGGTCCTCCACGGGCTGCAGGTGGATATCTGCTCCACTGTGAACCTCCATGGGCTGCAGGGGGACAGCCTGCCTCACCATGGTCTTCACAACAGTCTTCAGGGGAATCTCTGCTCCAGTGCCTGCAGCACCTCCTCCCCCTCCTTCTTCACTGACCTTGGTGTCAGCAGGGTTGTTCCTCTCAGTCTCACTCCTCTCTCCGGCTGCTGTTGTGCAGGTTTCCCCCCTCATCTCCCCACTTCTTATATATGTTATGCCCAAGGAGCTACCACCATCGCTGATGGGCTTGGCCTTGGCCAGAAGTGGGTCTCTCTCAGAGCTGGCTGGCATTGGCTCTATCGGACATAGGGGAAGCTTCTAGCAGCTCCTCATAGAAGCCACCCCTGGATCCCTCCCGCTGTCAAAACCTTGCCACGCAAACCCAATATACTGCCCAAAAAGCAGCTAGCTTTACCGGAGAATTTTGGCAACTCTACAAAGGATCACTAATAGTGAGAATTCCTGGTGGCTCTCTGTCTCTTCAGCTCTGACAGATCTGGCTTACTCATCTCTTTCCGTGTCAACTAAAACAGGTTGGCATAAGGCAGTGTCAGAGTCATTCCTCTTACAGCAAGAGCCTTGCAGAACAAAAGAGCTGCTGCCGTCTGTGTTGTGATTTTTAATATGTCCTCAAGAGAGGGCCTGAAGTGGTGGGCTGGTAGTTGCACACTATGTTAGTTGTGAAGGCAATGAAATGGGAAAGGAGAGAATAATAATGTTGTAGTTAAATTTTTTAATTTCATATTTAAATTTCCCTGCTCTTGAAATGCAATTGAGCCAGTTCAGGTGAAATCAGCCAGGAAAAGGAAGTAAATGTCAAAGATAATTTAGTAAATCAGCAAAATATTTATAATTGGCACCTGTGAATGACATTCAGCCCTGGTAAAAGCAGGCTGGAATACCCCCAGTGTGTCTTTTGGAAGGATGGGGATATTGTCACTAAAGGTGAAAGCCTGTTTTATTTTTTCACCCTTGTCATCTACTCTCTGCACTGCCAACCTCCACTTCAGTTGCCACAGTGCATAAATTACAGTTTAGATCACACAACCATCCATCATCAAATCACCCCATGAAAGTGCTACTAAAGTACGTTGCCAGTTCTCCCGGTTGACACTCTTTTTGTGATTGACACATATCTAACTTACACCATCACTTGTGTCACTGCTGAATTTGGCCCTGAAACTTCCCTGGGAGCTGTGCACATTAAGTCAATCTGAAAGTTTCATGTAAATCAGCTCCCTTTTGTTGTCCTTGCTTTCTGTTTCTTTTATTTACAGTTTCCCCTAATTATTAGGGCAGTTCATTGGCTTCTTTCTAGCTACCTAAGTCCTTACCTAGCCAAGGTAGAAAATGGGTTAGGTATCTGAAACTTTGGCTAATGAGTATTATAAATACTTATTTACTGCCTATCACTGCAGTACCTGGAAGGTAGCCAGGACATAAAATGAACATACCTTGATAACATACCTTGGTAGTAAGCCAGTGTCCAGAACCCACAAGCATATGAACAATTTGTGTACATATATATACACACACACACATATTTGCCACACGATCCGTGAACAGTCTGCACGATTATATATAAAAATCACCAGATTGCTCTTTTGGCTTACAGTTGATGAGTCTGAATGAATAATCATGAGAGCTTTCGATGGGCACATGGTTGTGCCTTTTCCACATGCAAGTGCACCTAAGCCATGTTAAAACCTGACTCTGAGTTCTTTGCATTTGGATTTTTTTTCCACCAGTGTGCTGCTGAGGTGAAAAACAAAAGAATAATTTCTGGAACAGATTTTGATGAAACTGCTAAGGGTATGGGGTGTGTGTATATATGTCTGCATATATACGTATATAAAAGTAGAAACTATCATGAATGAAAGGGTCTAACAAAATGAAAATGGATTAAAATTATTGAATTTTCCTAAATGGTGTGCGTCAGGTGTGCCGTGTTTGAAATTTTATATGTTATGCCTGCTTTTTTTCTTTCACTCAGAACTGCTGTAAACTAACTGCTAGGTAAGGTCTGCTAAGTGTGAATCACTTGATTGCCGTTGTTTGTGCAGCATCTGTTCCATAGCATGTTTAATTATTTTTGTGTGTTAAATTCATGTAGGTTACTTGAGAATTGCCTTAACTAAGTGTTAAAATTGCAGCTATTGCAGAATTCATTATCTTGATTATCATTAGAGATGGGCAGAGGAGATTCTTCTTCACACTTTATTCTGAAAGCTTGAAGTGCAGCTCAAAATTATGCTTTCAGTCTTAAATGCACCTCGCTGTTCCCTTGCCAAGCCCTGCTCTTTATCTGACCTCAGCCTGAGAGGTTGCAGACCTTTCTCTGAATTCATGTAAGGGTCTCAAGAGTTTACCTGAGCAGGTATTAGCTTGGGATCACTGTGGTTAATTTTCTCTGTTGGTGTAAGACTATCTCAGGTGTGTTCAGTGAGCCAAACAGAATGGAAAATCCCAAGAAAGTCTATGTTTAGCTGCAGTGTGATAGAGTGGGCTGGCACCTAGCGATGGTGTTTGTATTAACGCAGTGCCATATATAGTCCTACATTTCAATAAGGTATTTAAAAAGCTGAAAATACCAGGCAACATTTCCCTACCTAAAAAAAATAAAAAATAAAGCAACATCAAACTTTTTCACTTTCAAGCAGTAAACTAGTACGGCTATGAGTTTACTTGGCTTTGTACTCAGAATGCTGATCTAGCCTTTTCTAAACTTCAGTGGAGTCTAACTTTTATTAGTCTGTGGCTTTAGGTAAGCGAACTGTACTAGCCAGTCCTATACTTTGTACATCAAGAACTGAATTGGAATGGGGTTTCCCTTATTTTATTTCAGCTTTTTGATGACTTTGAAGTTGTTCTTGGGAGCTGTTTTCAGCCTTTTTACCACTGTATGAAATAGAAATATTCTTTTAGTTAGAATCAGAGCTTTTAACGTTTAAAAAATCACCTGATTCCAGCAAGTGGGAGCTCTCGGTACAGCATAAAAGTGCACAGCTCACAGTAAGAACTGGCAGTGCTGCTAATGGTCCTTAGCACTGGCCTTTGATGCAGTGAGCATGGGACATAGCTGGTAGTGTATCATGGCAATTTATGCAAGCAGCTCACATGTTCATAGCACTTATTTGTCCTTAATGGGATTGTGTTATAAGATAATGGATATCTTATTTCCTAAGGAGATATTTAAAACAGTATTGCATTTAGAAAGCTCTTCAAAACTGGAAATGGAAGAAAATGTGTGTTATACAAGTACTCCTTATCCTGCAAATATATAATCATGTGGAGATTTTAGGATATGGACTTCAGTGAAAAGCTTAGCTGAGTTTTTAAAGAGAAATTCCTCAACTCTTCTTGGGATTTGAACTGCTATTCTACTGACCATCAAAATCAATGAACAGGATGGCTAGCACTCTGCTTAATCCTTGGAAAATGCACTAAGCACTTGCTAAGTGATTCTCAGGCATTTTTGAAATACAATTGCATTAGAAATCCAGGTTCAAAAAATAGTATGAGATTTCCAATAGACTGGTTGACTCACTCCAATTAGCAGTTCTTTAATTATAGACAGTCATTAATGTCATAAAATTCTTCTAGTTGGCATCAATTGGTATCAGGCATGTAACTAAAGTCTCATTTCCCTGAGGGTGTACATGGCTAGTTTAAATTGCCTGAGGGCTTTTGACTGTAAAATCTCAACCAACATTAAGCAACTAAAGCTAAAGTACATTGGTGAAATCCCAAATCAGGACAGATGTTTCTTCACAATGATGTGCAAGCCCCGATATTCCCACGGAAACAGTTCTGGATTGAATATTTTCATGTAGTGATTTCAACTACATAACCAAAGTTATATAATGTGTGCATGCTCACACACACATGTAGCTGTGGGTGTAAGTTAACAGGTTTAGGCAGTTATTCTCATAGTAAAGTTGCCTAAGTTTTTATGTGCATGGGTGTCTATATAAATACATATGTACATATCTATTTAATACCGTAAGTACGTGATGAAGAATTGATATTTCTCTTCTGTTATTCCATCTGCTTTGTGTCTTGAGAGTAGAAAAGTCAACACCTCATTTCAGTGACAAATTCTCAAAATAATGTTGAGGTCTCTGAAGACAGCCCTTGGATTTTTCCAGGTACCGATACCAAAGCCAGAAGCAGAAAGCTCAACCAGTGCTGTTGGAAAGCTGGTGCTGCTGTGCTGAGTACCGTGTACACACGTGATGGCATATAAGGACATCATTGCAGGGAGAGACCTCCACTCTCTTACACTCTAGTTTCTGTCTTCTTTTCACTGCCCCTCGCTTTTATGAGTGAAAGTAATTTCCATTTCTCATGTAGATGTTACCTTTCACTTTCTATGCCAAAACTCACTTCAGTATTTTTATGTTGGCAGTTCTAATCTGTACAGGATGATTTTTATTATTTCTCTCTCCTTAATGGTGTTTGCTTTTCGGTCATAGTCTATTCTCCAGATTTCATTTGTAGAGAGTGAAACCTTGCCGTGAAAATGAGAGACAGTAAATAGAAGAAGGCGATCCAGAGTAACCAAGGCTTGCTGGGAACAGAGAAGGGAACTGATGATGACAGCCAAAATTAAAGAAAGATACATCTTGTGAGAATGTTTCTCTGAATGTGACTATAAAAATGTGGGTGTTTTTTTTTTTATTGATTTCCTTGCAGCTAGATGTCAGTAATCTGAGAAAAAAACTTCTGCTCTAGAAATCAGAACCTATCTGTTGCGCTCCTCTTAAACCAAGAGCAATACCAAATAAAAGGGCCTTTGAAAAATCACATTATGTCCTGTGTGAGGTAGAATCAGCTGACAAATCTCAGCTGGCATCAAACTCCAAAATGTGTGACAGTCAGCATTGAGGTCTCATCTGGTCCTGGCGTTGCAGGATGCTCGGCTCTGGGATGCAGCTTGACTGATCCCTCTGTGCCTTCAGGTTATGATCAGTGATATAGAGAGACAAGCTTTAATCAAAAATGTATCAACGTTGATTAGATTAGGAGAGAAAGACACGGGAGGCTGACTTCAAAATAATCTTTTTTCCATAAGGCTGGAAATATTGAGGATTTAGTATTTAATTGTTTTGAAGCTGAGAGCGCTCATCTGTTCTAGATCATGCTGAACATGTTACTTCAAACGCTGTCGCCTTCCCAGACTTAGATGTAAGCTCATTACCCCAGCCAGAACATTGCTCTAAGATGGGTGTAGGGCTTTTTCATTAACACTAGCTCAAACACCACCACGTGATGATATGTCATACAAGGCACCCATTTGTGGATTTCACAGAAAAAACAGGGAGTGTCAATTAAAGGTTTTGCAGTGGACGAGGTGACCTTGTTTGGTCACACTTTACCCTTCTACCCTCAGCACAACCGTACCTGCTTATCCCACTTTCTCTGTTGGTTTCAGTGCCTGTCTTCATACTGAAGAGGGTAAAGGGAGGCCAGTGCCGGAAAAAACGGTTAAAACAGGTTAATGATATGGGTCAAAACCAGCCCCATCAATCCTGAAAATAAAAGTTGTTTTATATAAAGTCGGTTTGTGCAAAAGAAGCAAAAGTTCAAGTTTATCCTAGGCTCTAGGTACAAGCAAAATAGAATAGACTGCTCTGGGGCCTTAGATAGTCCTCTATTTTTTCTTTTCATTTGGCACTCAGCTTAGACATTTCTGTGCATACCTGGAAGACTGAGAGAAGGCATTCAGGGCATTCTCTGGAAGTTTTAGCTATTTCTGATTTTATTAAAGTACATGATGTTCTGTTTATTTCAGTTTAACCAAGTGTTCTACTAGCTTGTTTATTAATTCTCCTCAGCAGTATTTATTTACCTGTCAAAAATTTTTCTATAATTTCCCCTTATTTCATTATATTGAAATACATCATCATACTCATCACCTTTGAGATTCCACTGTAGGTCCCTAAATCAGATAGAAATTCCCATTAACAGTGTTTTTGTGAATTCTGCCATACAGTCAGTTTTTAATCCTTTTAGTATTTGAAATATCGATGTTGTATGATGCTAATTTTTAATCAGAATATTCTTGTGGTACTAAGCTGAAGTGCATTCAGTCTAAATACATTAAGTCAATGCAGCCACTTTTATCAACGTATATACTAATTTCATCAAAAACATGATTAAATGAATTTGACAAGATGTATTTTCCATGAAACCATATTGATTGACATAATTATTTATTATTATCATTTTAATATGTATTGATTGAACCCCTCATTTGACGGTCCATTAATTTGCCTGGGTTTTGATGTCACACTAACCAGATTATTTGGCTATTGCTCTAACATGAGGTTTCCGGTAGTCATCTACAATCTTTCTAGTATCCCATACAAGAAATGACAGTCAATGTCTTTATTTTCTTGGCTAGCAATTTGAAAACACTTACTAGTATGTTACCTGGATGTGGTGATTTAAGAAAACCTAATTTTTAAAATGCTTCTTAGCATATTTCCATGTATTTTTATTTGAAAAATATTTCAGCACTATAAATTGCCTTTGATTTTCCATTTAAAATGGAAATTTTTTCAACCAAAAGCCAGGTGGACTCAGTCAGAGGTTAGGAAATGATTCCTACCCACTCATCAGTGAGATGTCTGATCTGTAACAAGAAGCTCCAGGCAGCCAACGAAATCTTCCATCCCCCATCTCCCACCTTGAATTTATGGCATGTAGGGTACAGCTCTTCCTTTCTGCATAGCCCTCACCCAAAAAGTTGATTTTTGTTTCCAAATTTTTCAAGTATGTTTTCTTGTTCTTTCTTTTCGAAAGACAAACATTATCATACCCTAAAAACAATGGCACATGACAAAGCGTGTATTACTGGACCATTAATGCACTTCTCTTTGGCCTTCTGCCTCATGATGCTCCAGAGACTTACATTAATGGCCCAGTAATACGACACGCCCTATGGTGTCTTATTGCTTAATTGGACTCCAGACAAATTCAGTTAAACCACATATGCTGTCTTTTATGACTACTGCTGTACGGTTTTTATTTCCTACGTTCTTGGGTGCTTTTGGAGGTCTTTGAGTTATTTCAAATTTATCTCTTGAGATCACAGGTTGTAGAGGCAGAGTTTTAACTCTGCCCTTCAGCCCTTTGCCACCCAACTACCAAACAGGTATGTGCTCTGATGGGCAAAAGACAAACCCTGAGATACACACCTGGAAAACTCATGGCAGAAAAGTGGAAGGAGACATCATATTTGACCAAGGTCTCTTGTGCATAATCTGTAGGCCACAAAACTATCTTTAACAACATGTCAGCCTTGAATGTTGTGTGGCTTGTATTCATTTGGCATCCATGGTGTCCTCATAGATGAAAAAACAAGATCATCTCTAGGGTTTGAGAGGTTTCTCCCATACATTTCCCATTTCCCCAGGAGGGCTATGTGCTATAGCTGGAGCAAGAATGAAATATCCTCACAGGACTTTCCACTGCATTCACTGTGCTGCAGAGTTGTCCCCATGTGAGGAATGTTGATGGCTGTTGGGATAATTGCAAATAACATGCCAGAAAATCTCAGTCAGGCTGTGATACCACTCAGCATTTCACATCACATTCCCTGAACTTGGGAAACTGAAGCTGAAAGGATGCCTGCTGCTGCTGAGGGTGAAACAGGAGGCATGGAGGTACCTGGTAAGTGCTGTTAAATACTGGTGTCAGTCCTCACCGTACCCTGTAGTGAAACCAAAGAGCAATAACCAACTTTCGGCTGACTAGTCCTGGTCAAAGGAGAGAGTGAAACAGAAGGGTGTGACATTTTTGGGATTTGTATACGACCTATTCTGCACAGTAAAGTTAATGTTTGATTGCAGTAAATTTCTGGTGGAGTTAGTTACTTTTTGGGTGGGACTGGAGCTGGTGGCTGATAAGTTTCAAAGCACCTTCACAGGATCCTAGACTAAGAATCATCTTTGAATGTCGTTTCCATTGCCATTGCTGCTCCTGGGTGTTGGATTAAACTGTGGATGCATTTCAGAGTTGAGATTTCATGAGTGTCACATACACTATATACCATGGATGACAAAGATTGCTAATGCACACTGTTGAAGTATTCAAAAGCAGAAATCTTGAAATTAGTGAATTAATCAAAACTCTTAAAGCATTAATTTCAGAATATAATTCTCAAGTGATTATAATTTGTATAAATTGCTTTAAGGCATTGGACACAGTTTGAGTGCTTATGCTAATAAAAGAGCATCATCATGCTCTTTAGAAAAAAAGAGCATCTCAACCAAATATGCTTCAGTAAATTGTTATCAACTGGTGATAAGGAAACCAGGGGAAATGCAGACCGTTTAACATAGTCTAAATTAATCCTGATAACAACAAAAACAAGGCAAAAACCACCGTGTAATCTGTCTTCACTCAGCATTCTTCCAGCATTTAATACATCAATTTGTATAAAGAATCAACTGGGTCCACTTCTGACTAATAGCTTGTCATGCATGCTGTCTTCAGGAAGTGGCAGCATTGCAACCACCTTAGGGTAGCAGGGCCTAAGGAGTCCTGCCGGTTGGTGAACCATGGTTCCTATTAATAACAGCTACTATGTTTTTTGCTAATACTATAAGTCCCTTATTATACGGATGTCAAAAGGGCTGCCTGTTGTCACTTATGCTTGAAATGTGGATCTTTATCTGTCTCAGACACAATGAGTTTTTGGGCAGCGTAGTGTATGCATAATTACTGTCTGTACTTTCTGCTATAGCAAAGGCCATTCCTTCATTTGTTTTTAAAACACTGCAATTATTTTGGTGCATTCTTTTTGAAAAATGATGTATAGTAACAAATACATTGAGGCGACTGGAGAAACAATGATTTAAAAGATCAAACAAAAATGTGGTGTTAAATACTTCAGAAAATCAAGTATGTGGTGTTTACCAAGCATTTTAGATATGTTTGCCTGCCTTATGGCAGCATCCAGGGTAGTCTTAAAAAAAGAGTTCAGATACTTTCAGTGATCTAGCTAGATTTGTATTGCTAATTCCTCTCTGCCTCTCCTTGGTGCTTCAGCGTGGGGGGTCAGTGTCAGGCTGTCTCCCAGATGATGCTGTTCAGAAGTAGCAATGGCTGGCTCAGAGCGAGAAACTTTATTCTTCCACAAAGATGTGTATGCTGGTTAATGGAAAGGAGGAAGGCAGGCAACACAGCATTGGCAGACCAAAAGTGGGTACCAGAGGGGTAACATCATATTCAACAGGACTCCTCTAGACACATGGGAAGCAGTGTTGTCTTAATTAAAAAAGTAGATAAATTCTTAAATGAAGATTATTTGTATGAAAGTATTTTTAACTGTATTTCTCCTAAAACAGCAACATTATATATAATATAGTGTAAAATTATACATCAAATTTTGTTCACGGTGCAATTTTAGGAAACTTTGGAATGACTCAGAGCCTCCTTCAGCATGTGGTTTTGGTGTAGGGCATGTTTATTTTGTCACGTATATGTTGCCACTCTCCATTTAAAGTTCAGCCATGGGGAGAGTGAGTTAAGATATTCTTAAAAGCTGCCACAACCTAAAGCAAACAAAACCAGCTAAACCAGACAGAAATAGAGGTGAAGAGTGCCCCAGAAGTACAGTATTCCTTTGGAGAGAGGCTCTCCATTTCTAGACTAGACCTTTATCTGTGAAACAGTTTAGATGCTTTTCCACAATGAGGTCTTCAGATCAAAGGTCCCATTAGACCTTGAGGGGGCCTGCACAAATGGTTTGATCCATCAGCAGTTCATGGTGACCTTACTTGAGCTTTTAGCCTGACCACCTCTCCAAAAGCCTCAGTGAGCCTGGGACTTTGCATCAGCCTGTGCCTTCACAGTAGCCTTGTGGAAATAAAACGGACACCTGACATGAGCCCTCCAGCACTGTGTTTGTTGGTGCCCATGTGGAAGGTTAATGACCACACTGTGGTTTAAAAGAAGCTTTAAGTTACATTGCTGAGTTCCTGTCAGCTGCCCCATGCCATCAACACCAAGCTGAACACCAAGTGCTGCCAACACTCGAGGATGGCCTTGGGGAGGGCAAGTGAGCTCCCAATGCCTGCCAAGGCCTGTGCTGATCTGCCTGTGTGGTTGGCAATTTGTGGATTAAATAGCCAAAGCCCTCCTGGGGTGCAGGTGCATGAGCAGCAGCTACAGGAGCAAAGGGCCCATGAAGACACCTTGCCTCTGCCTCTCGAGAGCTCCTGGACCTTGCCTCTGCCTCTTGCCCTGGTGGTGCTACTGCAGAGAGAGACCTCTGGTCACTGGGGTAATTGGTCTTAATGTCCTGACTGGGGATAAGGCTGTGAAGGCTGCAGGAGTGAATGTGGCTCCTTATGAGCATGTTTTAAAGCAACGTGGCTCCTTCCTCTGCTGTGAAGCAGAGTGAAGGGGTAAGGGTGGCTCCTTGTGTCTCCCTAGTCCTTGCTTGCTCCTTCTAGCTCTCCGCAGCGGCCCTGCAAGGTGTTTCCCTCACAAGTTTATGCACAAGCTCTTCCTAGTTCCTTTAAAGGGAGCATTTTGTTGAAGGATTAACTTTTAACACCTTCGTGAGAGAAGGTGTTTTTAAATATGACACATAAGATACAGCTACCTACTTGATATGCATTTTCCTCCGTTTCTTGAGATTTGTTTTATCATATCTGCTAGCTGGCCACTGTGCCCTGAGCTAGGATATCCTGCTTCATACATTGCAATGCCAGGCTGTCTAACAGTCTCATTTCATGCTTTATATGGCAGCATGCTGTAGTGCTCAGAGCACGGGTCAGGGAGCAGAGCATGTGGGCCCCTCTTCCCAGTGCTTCCCATAGCTGTGGGCTCATCTCTAAATTATACCAAGGTCACCAGCTACAGCAGAGGAACAGTGATATTTATTTACACAACTCATAAGCATGTGCAGTAGGCCTGGCAAGACCGTGCAAATTAATTCCTTCTAATGAATATTTGGGTTTTTTAATATTTCACTTGAGCTGTGACTGTACCCTTTCTGTCAGCACTTTTTATGCAGATGGATTTGCTATTACTCCAGCAGCAGCTCTGGGTCTTCGCTGCTGCCGCCCCATTATTTGCACTATGGTAATGACCAGAGGAATTAAGGCTCCACTGTGTCATACTCTCAGAATGGGAAATATCTCTACAGTATGTAATCACTCCCCAAATGGAAAGACATTTTAGAAAGGAATTTACAATATAAGGCCTTTATTCTGCAAAGTGCACCACACTAGCTTGATGGATGAGAGCAGCTTCACTGATTTAAGAATATGAAAGCTAAGCAAATGAATATTTCTTTTCAGGAATTGACTGCAGAGGACAAGAACATAGTTTGAAAGATGGAGACAAAGTAATCAGATCCATACAGATTTTCTGCTCCAAATTGCATTTATTTAGGCTGTGGTCCAGTGAAACCAAGTCTTCCTGGAGAATGAGAGCCATGTTAATGAATGTGTTATGATTTTTGAGGGCTGCACCCAAGAACCAGAGTTTTGTGCTTTGCCCACCCCAAGGCACATGCAGCTTGGGTCATACGGCCCTAGAAGATGGCATGGTTACAAGGAGTTGATGGATGTGTTTGGTTGTGGTGGCAAATCTCATTGTATAGTAACTCTGGTTCACTTAAGAAGCACCAGATGGATTAGCAGGAACAAAGATGAAAGGTTTAACCAGCCAAGCAGGAAGAGTGGAGAACTGCAGTGTGCTGCATAGAGGTTAGCTGTTTGGACTAGATGGACAACCAGTTACTGGGTGGCTAATAACTGAAGCTGGTAGCAAAAGTGTTAATGACATGGGTTTTTTTAATGAGAAAATGTGGGGTTTTTGCTGAATCAAGAGTGTTTTGCAGACTCAGAAGAAACATTCACCAAATCCTGGTGTTTCCGTGTCCCAGGAGCACATGCTGACAATCCAGTTATTGGCTACTCTCCAGGATCTTTATTTCCCTCCACAACAAAAAAAAAAGTTTGACAGCTCTCATTTTCATTCTGATGTGGACCAAAATCACATTCTGAAACATGAACATTTTTCACAAAATGGATTTGTTTACTAGCTAGCCCTATAAATAATATTTCTCAAAGCTGTGTTTGACAAGCATGCTATTGCTAATATGGCTCCCGCTGGTGTGTCATTCATGGCCAGGTTTTCAGAGAAATGTCTGCGAAGCAGAGCTATCAGAAAGCTCTGCATATGAGCTGCAGACACCATCCCTTTTGGAAAACTGTTTGCAGGGCACTGAAGAACGGTGCCAAGTCAATGTTAAATCATCATATGGGAAATGGTTAACAAGACAGCTTTCCTTTCTACCTCCTATCTAATCTCTGCCAAATCAATCTACCACCTAAGACTGGAAGTTGAAAATCTAATAAACAGGTCCGCAGTGAAAGATGCGCTGTACCTGCGCCTGGAGCAGCTCCCTCTTCATCTTTGTTCACCAGCAGTGTGCCCTCCATTACCCAAGGGAAAAAATTAAATATTCAGATTGTTATTATTTATTTAGAGGACATAAAAAAAATCAAACCAAGTCAATATTTATCCATCTGAAAAAAAGCCCAGTATATGGCAGACGCTTTATTCAGGGTAAATTAGTAGACATATGTCTTAGAGAAATGCTGTTGTTGTTGATTTATTCTTTTGTCCCTTTTTCAGTTAAGCTTTCCTCAGGTGCTTTTCAAACCCCAGAGCTTCTAAAGCTTCTGTAAAAAGTCTATTTTTTACTAAACCACATTAGCTCTTTAAAATATACAGGAAAGATGAACTCGTCTAATAACAACCTCAGAAAATAACTGTAGCTGAATATAAATAAAATTAAATTTGCACAGAGGAAAAAGCCATTTCAAACTATTTTTTCCATATAATCCATACCACAGATACTCAATAATTCAGTGAGCTTTCAGGCAATATAAGTCAATGTTGACTCATTAAATGCATTAGCTATAAAATGCATCTCTAGTAGGAAGGATGAGAAATGGTTTGCGTTCTTTCCTTTTCATCATTATTCCTTAGTGGTTTTAGTTTTAGGCTCTGGTTTATTCTTTTGTTTTTACATTTCACACTTTATAAAGAATGCTTTACAGCAACTTCAGGAGCTCCAGTGCGTCATTAAAAAATAAACACATTTTCTTCCTTACCAGAAACCTGACCAAGAGCAAAATTGTCTTGGTTTTACTTAACGGAAGTGCTGACAGATATTAAATTAATGCTTAATTAATCCTTTGGAGACGGCCAGCCAAATGAAAAAGTGGAAAACAAAACTGGTAAGGCCGGGAGTGAAGAACTCTCCAAGCCTGGTAGGGCCCAGTTGTGTTGGGATTTTATAGGCACGTGAGACAAAGAACAGAAAATCAGAGGAAATAAAAAGTACCAACTGCATTAATTTGAAAACAATGTGGAATTCATTTCTCCAGGCAATAACGGCATTTACTTAGCATCTTCCAACTGAAGAACTCACAATACTTTATGAAAATGAATGACATGTCCCGGTAGAGCTGTGTAAATTAGGTGACAGCAAACTTGCTGATCAGAAATGTCATTGGAAGGAGTCTTCCTGGGGAAATACTCCTCCGCATAACTTGAGATAGCAGAAGCCTGCTGCAAGGTGCCTTATCTTTGACAGATGTGGGAGTCAGTGAGGGGGGTGTTGACCTGGTGTGCAAGGACAGCATGTCCGAGGGGGACTGACAGAAATGGAGCTGCTTTTTTGTGGGAGGTTGAACTAAGTCTGGTTCTTGCCACCCCTGCAAGGTGCCACTCTTCCTACCAATCTTTTTTTCTGCTCTGGCTTTTCACCATGGATGGTAATTATGATTCCTCCCATTTTGCTTGGAGCTCACCTCTTCAAAGAAGGTGTTGCAAGGGAGAATGGGAAGTATGCTGAAAAGTCTTACAGGTGCTCTGGGAATTACTGCTGAGAAAATGTATGTAATAATAATAACTAGGGGAACATGGATGTTGACACTGGGAACTGCAAGACTGCAGAGGAGGCAGGTAGTTATAAAAAAGGTCTCTTGACTTGTCATCTTTCTCTGCTGCCTCACAGCCTTCCTTCCTCCAGTGATGTGTCTCTGCCTGAGCTCTCTATAGCAGTTACTTTTACAATGAGGAGAAAACCCAGCTCCCAGGACAGTAATGGCCAGCTCACCTGTCCCTAGAGGCTTTTGAAGCATGGGCAGGGGATACATATCTAGTACAGAAGAATATAAGGCTCTAAAAGCTCTAAGCCTAAGCCTCTAAACACTAAGGCTCCTAACTGATGCATATAATTTTCTGTGCTGTCCAAAAAGCGTCACTGAGAGATCCATCATGCTTATCCTGTAACTGAAACTAGTACAGGTATGGCATAGTGAAACCACAGGTACTACCCATGAAATTCTCACTGGCAGACTTTATGCAGACAGAATTGCAGAGGCAGTGGTATCCAAAATCCTGAGGAATCCATGAACCGGAGAGTTTAAAAAGATTAGAGCTTTGAGATCCGCATGTAAAGATAAAGTAGACTTTATCAGGGGTGTTAATGACCATCATCAGTGCAAGGGCTGTCACTTGCAGAAATCCTGTGGCATCAGAGTGCCAGGTTTTCAGTCTGTTAACTGGCTTTCTGGCATCGACCCACTATATCTTGTTAGGATGTTTGAAATTAATGGATCCCAGCTTCTGCATGTGGAAAACTGAACATCACTCCCTAATGTGATGGTTGTGGTCTGTATGTATATTTTCAGGTAGAATGATATAAGCGAATATGACTGTCAAAAGTTAGATGATGTAGGAAATTATGTAAGTTGGAACAATTCAATAAGTAAATAGTTAAATAAATAAATGGAAAACAACCCTCAGGCAATACATTTGGCTCTTGGCATATAACTCAATGAAAAGAAACTGGATAACAGAAGTCCCAGATGAACTGATTATCTTGGTTATCCACATGTTTCTCTTCAGTGTCACACATGGAAGAAATAAATAATATCATTTTATCTGGTTAAGTTAGGTGAGTTGGCTAAGCTAAGAATCTGGGATGCCATTACAAGTGCATTAGGTTGGTTAGCTGCTCAAAAAGGATTTAAAAAACCAACACCCTAATGTCCCTTTGTTTGCTCCCCACCCCCAAGAAGCCATTTATTTCTTCCTCTAATGCCTAAAGAATTATTTTCACTTTCTTTTTGATTAGTACTTCAGTGTGAAACCATTGTCTGCAATACGAGTTCAGCTGTTATCTACTCCCTAAAAAAAAATTATTTCCACATTTGCTATGTAACAGTCTGACAAACAAATAACACCTGCAGAGGATCATGCTCAATAAAGAAAGGGAAGAAAAATAGGTGGAAAGCATGAGAATTCCACTAATGCTCAGTGATTGATCTTGTTAGTACGCGTAGCCTGTCAGAGCACATTGCCCCAACGCAAGCACACAGCACCGAAGAACCAGCAGCACGGGAAAGAAATGCATTTCTATATAGATCACAGTCAGACACCCTCCCCCAGCTTTCTGAGCGGAGCTTGATTGTCAGCATTATACACACGCTCAGACAATGCTTTCAATAGACGCCTTTTTGGAAGACAATTGCGGAAAGCATGATAACGGGATTTGTCACCCTGATGTGGCTGCTGTTTCAGCAGGCATTATAATAATGAAAGGAAGTTTTACTAATTGAAAATGTGAATGAAATTCAGCTGTCTTTTTATTTTAATTCTTTTGGATGAAAGCCAATTAAGATCATCTGTCTAATGCATCTATTCACCCCTACTGCAACAATGTGTCAATTATAATGCATGTCTAATAAACTCAGACTTCCCAGGACAGAGAGCTGAACATAAAAAACAACTAGTGAGAAACATCAACGCATACCTGTAAAATATTTTGGAAGGATTGGCCAAACTCTGCAAATGGCCGAGCCTGTTTTCTGCAGCCTGCCTAAGGGGAGTTAACCTGTGCATCGTCAGCAGCGGGCGGTTCAGGCACATCTGTGTCCTCCCACTGCTATTCTGCACTAGTGGTCCTCTTCAGGCACATCACGGGACCTCAACAACAATACTCAAGGCTATTTGATCTATTAATTTAAACAGTACACATTTTTTGTGCAGCAAGTAAGTCTGAGTGTGATATCACCTGCATGTTTCATCTCATTTCATCTTTTCACTCAGGTGTTTCTGCAGTGATTTAGGATCTTGCACCCCAGGGGGCATCTGAGTCTCTCTTGGGCTCTCCCCACTTGCTAATGAATGTGGCTGAAAGGGAGACGGCTTGTGGAGGGAAACTGGTGATGCTCACACAGCTCAGTTTAATGTATAAATAAGCCAGTTCACATCAACCAAGATAGTGCTGCAATGCAAAACAAGTGCGGTAAATGAAGGCAACTTGCTTCAAAAGAACATGCCTGATCCAGATTGAAGTGCAACGGTAGAAACAGAGATGCTCAGAGAGAATCAGCATGCAGAGAGAGAAGTTAAAAGAATCATAGTAAATTAAGTTTAAAAATACATTTTATCACTGATTAAATATAGTATTAGCATTAGGTAAGGTACACAAATATATGCAATTCCAATATTTAACCCTCTGTTATTATTAGCTCCCTTATAGAATGGATGTTGGATAAACGTTGCAAAGGTTTACATAAGAACACTGCCTCTATAAGATGCATTTTCTCACTATGTAAAAGGCTCTTTAAAATTAAGGTCCATGTTAAACATTAAAGCTCATCTGTTGCTGTCACCAGTGCTTCTTTTGCGTGCATCTCTGCCACTTCTTTTGATGCTTCTGCTGTATCTATAGCAGGTTAACACTAGTGGGAATATCAGAAACCTGATTAAACCATCCTTCAAGAGTGGAGAGCAAAAAATACAGTAATTTTTTGAAACTTGTGAGAATAACTTCACTGCAATCTTTTGTATTTATTTTTCTGCCTATATTCTTGGCTCTGATTTCACTGTAAATAACTCTTGGCTAAAAAAGACACACACTTTAAGTGAAGACCATAGCATACACAAGAACTTCCAGATCATCTGTGGCAAGAGTTTGTCCTAAAAGCCTACTCAGAGATTAAGCTCATCCAATCACGCAACAGAAACCTAACCTGTGTCTCCCTCTTCAACTAGAACAGATCAGACACCAGAATGAAAATCTTGTTCTTGACTGTATGAAAATCAGCTCTAAGCCAAACATTAATCTGAAATTACCGTCCCACAAATCCCTGCAGCTAGCAAGAACCTTCCAGAGTCTCATTGGTCATTTATAGACAGTATGGAAACAGAAATGAGACACAATGAAATCAATCTACTCCAATAATGAAATTACATGACTAGCTGTGGGCCCACCAGAGAGCATTTTTGGCTGCAGGCAGCACCTATGAGAGCAGAAGGTGCTTTGGGAATGAGAAGCTCAGAGAGAGGAGCAAAGAGGCCAATAACAGTAACAGTACCTATAGGATTAGTGTCTTACCTGTTTTGGAGGTTTTCACCTCAGTCTTTCACATTATGATTAGCCTTACAACAGTAATGTGGGATTGAATATTTCTTCTTTATATACCTCTGCATATACTCCATTGGCCTTTCTGTTCTAATCTCTAATTTAATTTAATTGTTTATTAAAACCACTATAACAATGAAATATACGGTTTCAGAGACGAGCTTTATGTTTGCTGATGTGGTGAACAACTTAATTTGGAAATCACCAGCTACATCCAGCCTCACTGGAATTGTTAGGCATTTATATTCATACTCCTTTTCCAGGCTTAAAGCATCAGACGCCTCTCAAATTGTTAAGCCATATGGTATCCCACAGTGGCACTTCCTTAGCTTTTTCTGTTAAAACTGCTTGACCCTACAACCTGCTTGACCCTACTAAATATTCATTAGGCCCTAGATGAACAAAGTTAACATTCTTACAGGAAAAAAGGTAGTTTACTTAGATTATCTTAGGTGAAGTGCAGCTTTGACCCTAGATCTTCTGTATCCCAAGTTCATTGACTCTGCATTTTGGTTCAAAGAAAAGTAAACTACCACCAGTTCCTCTTTTTGGTTTGCCTTTGTGATGGTCACAGCACTTCAGGCTTTGCAGGTCTGACAGGCAGCAACATCCCACTGGACTCTGGCATGAGGCACACTCTGCTTTGTTCAGCTCTGCGGTGATAATACTTTGTCTGTGTATACCCAGTGGTGGCAATTTCCCCAGGCACCTGGGGAATTGTGTTATGGAGGGAACTCAAAATGTGGGGAAATTCTGGATCTTTTGGAGTTAAGGAAAAATTTGTAAGGACCCATATTTTCCATTTAAGTCCTTCAAGTGACAATGAAGGCCATTAACTTGTGAGTTTAGCCCCAGCACCTTCCTATGGTGAGGACTTTTTTGGTAGAAGCATTACAAGACAAGAAACTGAAGGAGAACAATGTACATATCTAGTGCTTACTAGAGAGATATCCCTCACCCTTCACCCTGCCCTGCAAAAAACCCCAACTCTGACATCATAAAAGGTTTGGAGAATCCTGTTTGATAGTCTAGTAAATGTACAGTGCAGGCTGGCATTACTGCTGACCAGAAGAGGAGATGCAGAGAGAGAGGTGATGTTTTCAAGGCAGTGGATGAGAAGACAGTCTTTCAGCAGTATTTTGGGTTGCTATAATATTGCATTCCTCAAGATCAGTGAAAACTCCAAAGCTTTATAATGGTCTAGGCAACAGCTTCAGAAATTTCTTGGGATTTCCATAGCTCTGTCCGAAGGATGTTCTGCAGGAAGACTCTGTAGGCCTTAAGCATAGCCCAGATGTTGGTGCCTAGAGGAAAGCTAAGCTATGATGTTTATCATAACTGGGTTACGCATGTGAATGACTGATAGGATAGAGAAAGAAGGCTGTGAGGAGGACTTGGGCTGAGGGAAATGCAAACCTATGTTTTATCTTCTTTGATCGTGACTCCTCACAAGGATGCATCATAGAAACAGTTTAGGACTATAATTTGCACAGATGGTAGGAGCTCTGAATGGAAAGGCAGAGAAACAGAAGTGAGTTTAGAGAAAAATAGAGGAAAGGTGGTCTGAATGTGACTCATCACCTGCCTCTGCTGCTCTGAATCCTGGAAGGAAAGTAACAGAGAGCTTCTAAAGAATACGTTGTATGAACAGAGCTGAGGAAGTTAAAGAAAACATTTCAAGACCTTTAAGGCCAGCAATGGGCAAATCTTCACCATCTCTGCTGGCAGGTCTTATCATCTCAGGTCCTGCTGTGCTAACAAAAGACACATGGTTTCTTGTAATTTCTGAGTGTGGTCACATTATCCTGGAAAAGGTGGCTGACAAAGAGGATGAGAGTGTTTTGGAAAAGGTTGTTCAAGATTTTCACTGGGAATTGTTCACCAAGAGGAAATGGTATAAGCCAGTGAGAGGAGATGACTTTGGAAATGGAGGAGAGGCTCTCTGGGCAGAAGTAGCACTCTGTTCATCAAACAAGTTTAGAGGTGGGTAGATGGAGTGGTGGTGAAGGAGGCAAATGGTGTTTTGGTTGGTGTGGTTTTTTTATTGTTGGTTTTTTTGTTTTTTTTTTTGGTAAAAGAGAGTTTATTATCCTATAAACATGCAAGACCAAAGAGGAAGCAGATGGAAAGTTTAAGTTTTCAGAAGAAAATGAATTATGGGATGGGTAATAGGTGCAATGGAGAGTAAGTGAAGAGATGAAATTATTCCAGGAAGTGGAAGGTCTGGAGGAGAACTGTAGGCAAGAAAGAAGTCTGCATGTATTGTGAAAGGAAAAGAAGTGGGAGAAAGGGGAAGGAAAGTCACATCATCTTGCAAGATTTTCCTCAAGAAGAAACTGATGCAATTGTGTGAAGACAACAGTGGCAGCAGCTACAAGGAAGCGCTGGTGTGACTTTAGGCACAGAAATCAAGAGAAGGGATGGAGCTGAGGTGATAGAAGAGCTGAAGGAGGAAAGAAATTAATTTGTATTTATCAGTAAAAATAAATAGATATGGGGCTCAACCCAACAAATTAATATTCACAATGCTATCACTGAATACTAAGATGCTTATCCTCACCCAAAATGAAAATTTCAAGCTATATAACCAAATGTTAAACACAACTTTCTCAGGTTAGAATAGTGCCTGGTTATGGATATAACTGCTTAGGAGGCAGTTTTCCTCTTCTTGCACAACAAACAAAATTCCATCAAATAGAAGTTATTTAGGTCACTGTGATGGTTTTGGCTGGGATAGAGTTATTTTTCTTCATAGTAGCTGGTATGTGGCTATGTTTTAGATTTGTGCTGCAAACAGATAATACAGGGATGTTTTAGTTGTTGCTGAGCAGCACTTAGAGTCAAGGCCTTTTCTGCTCCTCACACCACCCACCAATGAGTAGGCTGGGTGCACAAGATGCTGGGAAGGCACACAGCTGGGACAGCTGACCCCAACTGACCAAAGGGATACCCCACACCATATGATGTCATGTTCAGCATATAAAACTGGGGGAAGAAGAAGGAAGGGGGCGACGTTTGGAGTGATGGCGTTTGTCTTCCCAAGTAACCGTTACATGTGATAGAGCCCTGCTTTCCTGGAGATGGCTGAGCACCTGCCTGCCCATGGGAAGGAGTGAATTAATTCCTGATTTTGCTTTGCTTGTGTGGCAGGCTTTTGCTTTACCTATTAAAATGTCTTTATCTCAACCCATGAGTCTCCTCACTTTTACCCTTCTGATTCTCATCCCCATCCCACCAGTGGGGAGTGAGCAGCCTTCTGTGTGGGGCTTGGTTGCTGGCTGGGGTTAAACCACAACAACCACTTTCTAGTTTTCCAGAAATAACAAGTTTGTCCACACAAATCTGTAATTATTATCTGTGATTTAGTCTGTGTTTATTATCTACTAAGTATGTGAAGTAGAGCCATATGTAGTGACAATGCTTGGTGTAAACAAATAGTACTAAGCATAATACTTCGGGAAAGGTGAGGCACTATATGCTATCATGCCAATAAATGTACAGTTTTAAGGTTTATATTAGGATTGTATTTGTGGAAATTTTGCTGAATAACCCATAGTATGGAATTTCATTTCTCCAGAACAGAATTTATCGCATTATATAATCACTGTCCAATGTATTACTATTACTGCATGGAATAGAGGAGTCTTTCTTTTCCCTTCAATTTTCCCATCTTATGAAAGTCCTGTGGAGAGGAAAAATGTGAGGTACATTGTTAGGACTTTTAACAGCTTGTCCAGCTGTGGGACATTCATTTGCCTTGTCTGCAAATGCTATTCCAAATTATCTCAAGGATGTCTCTCCGCCGCTCTCCTCAGACTGGCTCTGACTCCCCCATCTGTTGCCCACAGAAATGCCCTCAGACTGCATCTGGAAAGGCTGAGCAGTCAATGTGACAACGTTTTAATCTGTACTGCCATACCAGTGGATTTCCAGCCCCTTTTTCTGTAAGATAATGTGTATGGTGCAAACATTCCTGCACCTCTCCAAGACTGGGGAAGGATTGTGCCACCTTCCCTTTGTATTTGGAAATAACAGTTCTGAAATGCAAACCACCTGCTAATCCTGGCAGTACAGTCTGGCCTGTGACTTTTGTGGCACAAATCCAGCCCAGACAACACAGACCTTTTTGGCCAATTAACCTACTATTGATCACAGAGCACAGAGCCCAGCTCAGTACATGCTGGTGGCATGTTGGCTCATTTCTGCTGGGAGATCAATGCACCAGATCAACTGCTACGGCAGCTTGCTCTGCTCCTTCTACACACACACCTACTGCTTTCAAACCACAGGAACCACAGGTGGGGCAAATCTGAAATAGTGACATTCCTCCACCCCTGTGGAAGAAGGAGGCCAGGTTTCTAAGCAGGTGTTTGTGCATTTTCCATATCATTCAACTGTCTCCAGCATCAAAGAAAAATATATGTTCCTGGATTCATCAGCAATCACAGCACGGGTTGCTAGATGAGCCCCACAGGCTTAGGCTACACAGGGACACCTTGTAGAACCCTTGCCCTACGTCAGGGGAACTGGCTGTGCACCAGACCTCTTCCCTCTCTGATTAAGACAGCAGAGCCTGGGCCCTGCCCGTTTCACCACACTCAGGCTGGATGTCACTGAAGGGTGAAGTCACTCATTCTTTCCAGGCTCTGCTCCCTGCTTCTGAGGAGCAGTCTGAAGACATTGGTTCTGTATCATCTTCTGCTCCTTCATTGGGTGGCCCAGTGCAGGAGCTGTCCTTCAGGAGTATTGAGGCTGTATTCCCTCTCTATTTTCTTTTGTGCCCTTTTACAAGCAGTGACTTGTAAGGTATCCAGCTGCATTTGGACAAAACACACAGAAATCATTCAGGTCCCCCATAAAACAAATCACTCTGAGTAGCAGGACTGGAGGAGGTGATTGCCTGGACATTTGCACCCCCTAAATCCTCCACCACTCCAGGGACCTGCATTCCCCTCCTCCATCTCATTTGTTCATCCCTGACATGTTGGGCTGGGAAAGGCCCATGTGTCTTAGTAGGCCCTGAGCTGAAGGCACATCTCAGCTTCCTCCTGCCTTTCGAGTAAAGTTAGGGTGATGTTTCTCCTTCAACAGCCTTCTAGAAATGTAATGTCTTCAAACCTCAGCCTCTCTGCCAAATGCAGTTGAATGTAGCAAATAGGTATAGGAATTCCTAGCAAAGAAAAGGAGGAAAACACATGCACAGACATGTACAAATAGACACATGCTGCAATTGCAAAAACGTCATGTCTGTAAGAAACCAGGTAGAAAATGACTCGGTTTATGCTAAGGGAAGGTGTGGCTCCTCCACCGCATATCTCAGTTCCTGGGCTGCAGAGGAACAGGGGAGGGAAAAGACACATCTTCAAAATGGGGACAAGACAAGGCCACGCTGGGAACGTGGGAGGAGGGAGAGGAGCCAAAGGGCTGTCAGCGGTGTGGCTGCTCACTGCCCCGGCTGGGCTGGGGCCACGTTTGCATCCTCTGTCCCCCCGCTGGGCTGACACAGACAGATAGGAGGAAAGACAGGTTGGGGTAAGTCTGTACGAGCCCTCGTCTTGACAAGCCACACTTCTGTGTGACTGCAGGGAGATGAACAGAGGCAGACGGTCTGGTTTCTAGCCCTGGCTCTGCCCATCCCCTTCATACCTGCTTCTTCTTTGTATCACTGGGTCATCTAAGCTGGAGTTTCTGCAGCACCTAAACCAGAGATACCCTCATCTTACCTAGCACCTCTAGATGACACTGTAATACAGATGAAAAATAGAAATCCAATCTCAGTAAAACACATGTCCCCTTCATATTTATTAATAATTAATATCAGCCTTGCTTTTTATTATTTTCGTGGTTTTGTGAAAATAGAAATAATTGTTGCTGATTATTATTTATTTAAGTGATGACAACATTATTAATAATACTTCAGTATGGGAAGGATTCACACTAAACAAGGTAGAATGGGGAGATATTATCCCTGTTGGTGGCAAAGCTCATAATACGCAGGCACTGGAAAAATGATAACCCACCTGTAGAGGAAGAATAATTAAAGACAAAGATGGATATGGCAACGCACAGATAAAGGAGATCAATATTCAGGATATAAAACAGCTTAAAGGCCTGGGCCCATGAACTTGCTCTCACATGAACAGTCCTTGCCAAAGTGAGGCTGACACACCTGTTATCTACCTGCCCATTGAGGTGGGTTCAGGATCTGCCTGTGGAGACCCATAGACCTAACCACCCATTGACAAACTCTTCCCTGGTAGACCCTGCTGTCATACATAGCTTTACCAAAGCTAAATTCAGACAGTAATTTCTGTGTTTGAAGAGTTACTGAATTACTGAATACTTTTAGCAAAGCATGGCCTGTTGCTTATAACTCTGACTCTGCACTTCTCATAGCACCTAACATCTTTCCCCCTCTTCAGGAGAGTATGAGCCTGGCCCATACAGAAGAATGGAAGCACGAAGGGGTGGGACATGCCTCTAATTTTTCCCAAAACACCTTGGTTTTCATTTGTAATTGCCCGGATTTTACTTGCTTGCTTGCTTGTTTGCTAAAAGGTAAACCTTTTGCAAGTCCAGTTTTACATGCCTGCAAGAAGCACTATAAATGAGACGTTTTCTACATTTTCCATCAAACTGCTGTCATGCAGCCTTGGGAGTGTGTTTGAATAACTCCCTGGGTGAATAACTCTGCTGCAACCATTTCTACTTTTCTTCTCTTGTCCCCTTACCAATGCCTGCAAAGTGGTTCTGCCACCATGCCGGGGCTGAAACCTATGTTAAACAAGACGCCGGTTGCCGTTTAGTGAGTATGTGGTTCAGTACGTGCTCAGCTGTTAGAAACGAGATGCCCATGAAGATCCTAAGAGAGAGAAAAATTCTACACAGGCACAAATTCTTTCTCTGTTTCTTTTCATTTAATTACATGAGAAGAGCTATTGAATTGAGATTGTGTTTGCCTTTTGGTTATGAATGCGTGGATTAGAAACACAGTTTACAGCAGCGGTCATGTTAAAGAATATTTCCCTGCGTTCTCTTTGTGTTTCATCTGCAAAAGGTTTCTGTATGTTTCTTCCAGAGATTTTTCACGGTAATTAGGTCTAATTCTTTAATTGCCTCCCCCTCCATCCCTAAAAATGCTGCTGCTTCCTAGTGATTCTGGATATAACATATGTTGCCGGATATAAACAGGGGGGCCTATTAACACGGTAATAAATTTGCACGCTCTATAAATTCTTGCATCATTCATAATCTGAAATAAAAGATGAGAAAAAAATGCTTTGATTTGTTGCCTTTGGACTGACCTTCAACATGTAGATTTATACGGCAGAAAACAGTGTTTTGAAACTCTCCATTTCTTTAGGCTGCGGGGAAAAAAAGAGCCTTTTTATAATTTTTTTTAATGGAGTACAGTTGGTCCATCAAGTTTCAGTTTCATTTTGAAATGTGCCCTGGGAGAATGTGCCGTAAATGCCAACATATTCAGCAGCATGAACTCAAGATGATATCAGCTTGTAATGGTGTTCTGTTGCCAGTGACTTCTACCAGCTCCATTTTTTTTAAAATGAAAGATAGAAGAAATGGCTTAGAATTTTGTTTATCGCCCATTCCCTCAGAGGAGCAGAATACAAACTATTATCTTCCTTCCTCATCTTTGGTGCCTTCTTTATTGAAAATTCTCAGGCAGGGATTCTGCTGGTGCATTTACTGTTGACCTCAGTCAGCAGTAACATGATTTCCTGGCTGACTAAAGAAAATACAAAGCTGCAAAGGACATGTATTTTGATTGACAAGCAATAGGTACATCTGTCTTCAGACTTCTAGATTCCTAAAGATACTGCTGAATAAACCGTGCAGTTGCCATCTTGCATAATTCATTCCCCCCAGAAACACATTCAATTTTAAAAGGAGCTTTGTGTAAAACAACAGCATTAATAAAATGATGACAACATATATTATGGGACAGATTCGTAGGAAATGTAAATCAGTGCAAATCAGCTGAAAACAATGGACACATTTCTGTCTGCTAAAATATATCCCTTTTATCTCAGTTATATTAGGCAATTTGTTAGACTATGTGATAAAATGTGTCTAAACAGTACAGGTAGGTAAGAACATGATAGCAATTTGACAAAGCAGCCCCGGAAAGAAGGTGCATTTTTCACAACATCAGAAGTTAGTTCCCCTGATGAAGATAACAGATAGGTTTGCTCTATGTAATCCTGTACATAATTATCTTCCACACAAAACCCCCACCTAATTTCTTTCTGTTGCTATGCATCATTATCTTAAATATTTTTGTAACCATTTCATTACCATTTCCATCCCATTGCCCATTCTTTTATCTCAATTGTTTTGTCTGACATCATCAAACTGAATATTAATCTTGTGCTCCGTTTAATAACTACCCTGGTGTCAGAAACCACATCTGTAATAACTACACCAGATCTGATGTATTATTAAGCACTGAGAAGGTGCTCTGGTGCCTGCAGCTTCTGCAGAGAAGTAGAGGAGCCTGCATTGTTCTGAACAAGCACCTCCGAGAACCAGCTACCAGGTTTACTTGCTGACATTTAAAAATAATGGAGTTGTTTACTCAGTGTCTTTTTTTTCTCTCTGAGCAAATAAGCATAAAAGATCCTGTTAGGGTTTTGTTTCCAGAGTGACATTCTGGGTTTTTTTTTTCCCCTCTCCTTTTGTTTTTTCCTTTTCTGAAAGTGAAAGTTTATTATTTTTATTGATTGGCCAATTAGAAAAACTGGTGGCTGCTTACCTGTTAGAATGGAAAGATTCGATTACAGAGCCTCAGGAGCAAGCTCCGGCTGAGTCCTGCGCTAAAGAGACATGAAAGGATACAGTGGCAGTTAAGTCTCCTGGCACATGAAGGAGTGTAAACCATTGATCACAATACGAAATGTTGAAAACTGAAAAGGAATCCAATTTATTCTAAATAAAACTACTCTGTTCTCCAGTGACAGATTCCAGAGTCAGACACCAGAGAGGAACTGACAGCAGATGTTTTAGAGCCAAGACACAGAGAGGCTGAGTAATAGTATAGAAAAGAAATTGCTTTGAACTTCACCCCTGCTTTAAATACTTCAAATCAATAGGGTCACAGAGCTCTTTAATAGAGTGATGAGGTCTTGCCCCAGCAGATCTTCACAGTGACAAGTTGATGTGCTTCCTAGCAGCAGGGTCATAAAAATTTCAGGCTTCCCTCTGAAAGGGGGCTTTGTATTAGCGGGGTCCATTTGGAGTAACTCCCTTGTATGGCCACTCTCAAAAGCTGAGCCCTAATAGTCTACATCTAAATGGGACTGACCTCATGAATTACCTCAAGAAACTTAATCTATAAACTGGCTTCTTCTTATGCAGACTGATGAATTCTTGTTTATTCCTAAATGGCTGTCACAAAACCTATTCATCAAACTCTTAACGGGGGAGAGAGTCTCACATAATCCTGCTTCAAGTGCGGCACCATTAAATAATCATTAGACTTCATTGCTGGTCTTGAGACCCACTCCAAATCCACAAAGCAAGCTTTTTACCATTCATCAGAACTGCATTTAGATGAGATTTTGACCTGATAAAAAAGGGTGTTTTTTGTCACTATCAGTTTCATGGCTGTGCTCTTTCTCCTTTCAGAGGCTGTGGTGGGGTTTATTTTTTTTCCCTTTCCTTAACAAAAGTAAAAGAAAATAAAAGCAGATGGCCAACTCTTTCCAATATCCGTTTGCTTTATTTGAGCAGTTTAATGTAGTGAAACAGAGTGAAATGTTGCTACTTGCTAAATGGTAAACAACACCATTACCCAGAATTCAGCAGCAGACTGATACAAAACAGGGTGCTGGTGATTAATTAAACTGTTGTTGTAATTGTAATGCATGATACATAATAGATAGTGTGCTGTGTATTTTAAAAGCTGCAAATTAGCAAATAATAACTTCCTTACATAGCACATCTCCATTCCACGCTGTTAATGCACAAATAATCAAAAATAAAAGGTCATTACTGCTAACTAATAAAAAGAACGTCTTTTGATTTTCCTTACCCTGTGACCATGTGCCGGAGGAGTTGCATACTGTGGGGCAGCCGACCACACACCCCTGCAGAAAAAATGCAGGCCTTTTTTCTGCCTTCTCTCGGGTACAAATGCACCATATTCATTATTAATCAATAACAATTAGAATGATCAGCCTGAGCTGCAAAATTTCAGGATCTGGTTCTGAGCTGTTTTAATCACAGTTATCATCACCTCCCTCAAAAGAGCAAAGTTCGCATTCTGCAAATAACTGCAAGGGAACGCTCTCATTCATGTGGCTAATTCAAGCGTGGCTCCCACGGTGAGGTAGTTTGAGGTTACTTTCCCTATTCTCTGTGATACTGAAGCAAGTACTTTACTTCAAGACTGACAGCGTCACTTGTTATAACAGGACTGCCTGACTTTCAGTTTAAACATGTTCCTGAATGCCTAGGCAAACTTGGCCTAAAACCCTGTCATGCATCAGGTTGGAGCTGATAAAAAATTGAGCTTAGCCTGCTGATATTTTTGCTCTGTTTACTCAATATCTATCAACCAGGGCAGGATGCTCTGACTTTGAAGGTTTTCTCACTCACCACCAAAGACTTGAGACCTGCTCTCTCAGGAGTGTGCACCTCTGCTGGGGGCTCTGAGCTGGGCTGCTGCAGCCTCTCTTCCATGAACCGCATTTATGGTACCAGTCTTCCCTATGCAATGTAAAGACCTATGTAAATGATCGAGGCATGACCGGCCATTGGAAAACTTACCAGGGGGAACCAAAATAGGGCCTCTCATGCTGCTTTTAGCCTTCTGCATTCATTTTTAATAATCAGATATGTTTAAGGAGCTGGCAAGAGTTTGATGCACTATTTTTCCTCTCTGATCAAGCTCTTCTTTTCCTAAGACGTCTTCAGGTACCCTATCCACATACTTATGTGGGTGCTTAGTTTCTGCTCAGTTCTTGGTTAGTGACTAAGAGGGAGGAGATAGTTGAGGGGAGATTGTGAAGGATAGAGGAGAGAAATGAAGTACAGCTGCTGCCTGTGTTTACAGAATGAGGTTCACAGGATTATGTGTCTCAGAGAAATTTAATAAGATTCTGTGAGTACGTGATGTACTGTAGTCTTGTGTGCATAAGAGATGCACACAGGTCTTGACATTCATATTTATTCATACAGGATTCTGAAATGGCATGATTTTAAATATAGCATAAAATCCAAGGATAGTAATAAGGATGGAGGATGATAGTGGAGCCTGATGCCTTAATTAATGCAAAGGCTAACCCTGATTTTTGAGAAACAGCAAGTTCTACTGCCTACACCCATGCTGCTGCCATCCTCTGCTGTGCAGAGAGGTGCGAATCCTTGGCCAGAATGCAAAGAAATAGTGCAGCCTTAGTCTGCCTGCACGCTGCTGTTAGAGGATAGAATAAACATCCATCTGCTACCTTTTTATATCCTCCCTGCCGTTTCCGTGATCTAAGGATGTGTTGTTTACCCATGCTGTTTAGTCTCCTCCTCCTTCAACTCTTTCTTTGATTCCCTCTGTGAGGGATGTGGGAAAGCCTGTAATATCTTTTATGAATATTATATGTTCCATCTGTTTTTTGGAGTGCTATTGCATAGCTTACAATATTACAGGGGGTTAATTCCAGTGAGGGCTCACAGCTCCTATCAAAGGAAGCAACAGGTTGGGATAGTAGATCTAGTGATCAGTTTACTGAACAGGCAATGCAGGCAATGCCTTTACATTTTACCTCACTTTGCTCCAAAGTTTTGCTTTGGTTCTGCAGTATTAAGGAGGATAACATGGTGGAAAGCAAAGCTGTGGAACGGGAGAAGGAAAAATTCCTGGGGACAGGAAAGCAGAAACAAGTCACTTTCAGTTTGAGGTCTCAGGGGTGACATTTACCATACTCTGTGCCCACCTCTACCTCCTCCAGTGCAAGGAGGCACCTGAGATGCAGACCATTTTGTAGGTCTTTAACTTTGGATTAAAACCAAAGCATTCCCTCACCATCCCATTCTTATGTTCTCTGCTTTGGTGCTTGGCACCCTCCTGTTTCTCTTCCTAATGTACAGAGTTTTTCGTATTTCCAGTACTTTCTGCATTCTTATCTGTTTTTCTCATGGTCCTCAAAACCAACACCTTCCAGAAGTATTACTTGAATATTTGTCCACTTTCTTGCCTTATTTCTCTCCTTATCTATGATTCTTGTATCTTAGTTTAGGTTACACAGTACCGTAAGGAGGAGCTGCATTAGCCAACTGCTACTGAATTTGCCCTGAATGTAGTTTGTCATAAGCTTAAGTTAGCGTTTCCTCAGCATTTTGTTTTCTCGGGTATGGTTTGTACTGACTGTAAATTTTCAGTTGGGCTTTACGTGCTTCTTATTAACCTAAATGGAACATATATTTGTATATATCCATGCCTATAGTTTGCTTCCTGTTTTACAATGGAAGACCTGCTATAAGAGTGGTTTTGCTCAACTAGTGCCAAACAGTAGATGTATGCAAATAAAAAATTCTTATTTCTTGGTGGCTAAAAAAATATTGACATAGTCTCTTTCAATCACCTTCATGTACCACATCTTAAAAGTGTGCAAAAGCCCGTCTTGAGACACCTATCAAGTTGCTTCCTAATAACTAAAAACTAATAGTTATTATAATAAGCTAATAACTCTTCCTGTGATTAGGCGATTTAGAGAGAGGGTAAGACACAACATTTTAACAACAAGAGCACTGATTTGCTGAGGTGTATGTGACAGCTGCAGGAGCGCTGTTTGACTCTGAGTATGGAAGTCAAAATGGTGCTAACCCTACAAGGCGTTATCTGTGCAGGAACGCACAGGCTCTGCTTCGCAGGCAGGCACGAAAATAAAGACGTGTTTCCTGGTCCATGAAAAGTGTTTGTGAAAATACCTGACTAAACTAATATTTACTGTACAGGGAAACTGTAGAAAATGAACACTGAGCTTTGGTTTGATCTCTTTAAAAATATAGGCCTTTCCAGTACAATGGCCTCACGCTTATAAGTCTTGATGGATTCCTCACTCACCTATATAGTGGCTTTAGCAGCTCCAGTTTCTCTAACTCCACCTTCTTTCCCTCTCCCTGTTCTACTTTTTTAAGAACCACTTTGCTCTTTAATCTACTCCCCCCACCCCCACCCCCCCTTAATAGGCTATTTCCAATGGCATTAATCCTTGCTTTCCTTGATTTCTTTGAGGTTTTTTCCTTCATAACGGTATTAAGTATGGTCCATTTTCAGGGAGGTATTACTGCCTATGCAGGGAATAATCTTGAATTGTACACCCAGAGTGCTAAATTAATCTTGGGGATTCTCAGCATCACTTATCCAAGCTAATGTCCTGCTTGCAACAGGATGGCAGTTCCACTCTCTGTAAAAGTCTGGTGTATTTCTAATGGACATTTCAATCTCACATCACTTCAGAGGTATGGGCAGGGAAAAATGTCTAAAGGTAAGTATTTATACTAAATATAAGGATTTTTGTGTGTGTGTGGTAAAATACCTATTAAATCATTGGATAGCAGGCATTTGGTTATGTGAATTAAGTTTGCATGTGTTTATGAAGACTTTCTCCAATGTCACATATTATTTACCAGATAGCAAAGGTAAGGAAAGATTAGAGAACAGCTGGACTTCTGTTTTATACAGTGAGAAAATGAAAAGGAGTTTCATTCATCTTCTTTAGTACTCGACTCTCATGTTCAAATCAGTGTCACTTGTTTAGTTTAAGCCCATGAAAAAAGTTTATTAAAGAATGCAAGCAAGAATTAAGTGGAAAATTTTATATTCAGTCCCTAGCCAATGCGAAGTGACTAAATGCCCAGATGATACCAGGCTTAGTCAGTGTCATGAGAAACAGCTGCTTGACCATGCTGATTTCATACTGAGAATTCCTGAGATTCCTGCACTATTAGAGATTTTCACATGGTGTGGTAGCATGATAAGAATCCTACTTTATTAGCGGTCACAGTAGTTATGTGATATGCTTATTATGCTTGGAGAAAGAGAATTCCTGTGTCTCCATCATACCTGGTACGTAGCTCTCTGGATAAAACTCAGCAAAGTCTTAAGTGCCCTAAAAAGCTGGTAGCCTGAGAAATCTGAAGAAGGATGCATGGTCAACACATTCTCTGTGGCGAACCTGGTGGGTAGTTATGGAGATCTTTTCTCCCTTACTGTGGACACAAGGGCTTTTAAAGGCCTTTTCCCCTTATGTGTCATGCTGGCTTATATATGTATCATAAATAATGTCACAGGAGGAAGGAAGCTAAAATTCTTGGTGTGAACATCTTATGTTCATGGCAAAGTTGACCATCTAAGGAAAAACAAAGTTGTGAAGTCTTAGTTTAAGGATGTGTGGGGAAAATTGGGGGGTGGGCAGAAGGGGCAGGGACAGGGACCTATTAGCATATTGGCAAAGTCAAATGCAGCACAAATGTTTTTCAAATCATATAGATTAGATCATAATATCTGACACCAGCACAAGCGCAACTGAGTGTTTCTTGCTATGAATACTCTGCTTCACCATTCAAATGGCTTCATTGTTTGTGTTTGGACACCATGTGTACCTCTTCGGGAAGAGGACAGCAATATCTAGGTGTGAAGTCAGGATTTTGACCCTCTCTGGATGGCTTCATGTCATAGCTTTTGTGTTGGCCTGGGAGTTGCCACTGTCCCTGGAGGCAGGGAGACAAGTGGACTCACAGAGGGTCTGATGAGGCCTCCGTTCACGTTGTTGAAAGTTGGTAGCTGCAATCTAAATAGATGTTGTCATCAGATCTCTTTTCCGGGGTGCAGGGTCGAGATTACTGGGGAGTTATGCATCTGGACAGGGGTCAAAAACTGCATCAGTTTTGTTGGTCAGGGAGACCTGCATAATATTGAGTAAAAACAGGAGTAAAACATGTCCAACATGATTTTACTGGAAATGTCAGACTTAGCTGATCTTAAAGTGTTTTTGACAAGCCAGTGGTTCTTTGTAGTACTAGCTGGAACTTGCTTTGAAGTGGCTTTGCTGCTTTTTTATATTGCAAAAGCTCAAAGGTCAGTAGATTTATCCATTCGTAGGTCTCTGTGGAGAGGTCAGCTCAAAGCGTCACTCTGTTTTACTCCTCATTCAAACAAACACAGGGCGACTGCAGAGGTTAGTTAGGAGATAGGATTACAGTGTCTGCAGTGTGGAGAAGGTACACCTCTCAATGTCCCTATTATGGCTAATTCCATGTGAACAAACGACCCAATTCATGAACAACCAGGCTTCGGTGAGAATGCTGTGGTCAAAACAGAAGTCATCCAGAATTTTATCTGCACTATTAATCAGCGGTATAAAAGTATTATCTACCATCAAGTTTTCAGGACTTTGGGGGTCTGAAGTAATCTAGTTTAGACTTGTAGTACCTGAGAAACTGGATGCCTGAAAAGGAATTTGTGCTGAAAATGGTATTTCTGCCTCTGTGCTTTTCTCATGTGAGCATGCCCTTTTGTTTTGGGTATGAATCCTCTTCTGCTTATCCATGTTACTTTGAGATCACACAACTGCAATGCATTCTATTTGCAGCTATTCCTGGAGGGAATTTAAAAGCGCAAGCTAACCCACTTATCAAAGGCAGGGAACATTTAACACCACTGTGCCACGAACCGCAGCAATTCCTTGTGGTCTCCTGGGTGGGATTCAAGGTGATGGCATTGACCTTTATGAAACTAAATGGTCTGGCCCAGCTTATTAGCTTCTACTCTCCATGCAGTACTCCTCAGCTGTAATTGGGAAAGGTTCAAACTTAAAGTGTTTTGGGATAATGCTTTGATTATGCAAAAGCTGGGACTTTTTTTCTGCAAATTCTTCCAAGTATATCAGGTTTTGGGGGACATTCTGGAAAGGAGTGTAACAACAGGTTGATGGATTCTTCATTAGTATGGAACAACACATTGTGAAAACTATTTCTTCATGACTTTGCCTGTTGCTGGCAAGGAATTTCATTTGACTTTGATTGAGTTCAGATCATTAGCCCACTGGCTCAGCAATTCATTCAGGAGAGCATAATTTTAGTTGCAACGCTAGAACAGCAGCTATGTAAGCACTATCCTGCTATCCTGAAGCCCAGAATGTAAAGACAGCCAGCTCCCAAACCTCTGTTTAGTTCCTAACACAAGTCCCATTTCCCAGACTTTGTGGTGGTGTTAGTATGCCTGAGTAGCGACAGTAAACTCAGCTGCTGAGATGCACTGATCTTCCCCAAGAAACCTGGTTGTTAAAGAACTTTGTCATCTCTGTGCCATGGTGGGAGAGGATACATAAATGCTGGGCAACAATGAGAAAAAAAAGATTGTTGGATGTCTGTTGTAGAAGCAAGACACTCAACTGCTTAAAAACAGGCACTTAAAAAAATCAATTCTTCCATTTCATAAGCGTTATAAATTAGAAATCTGTAACTCTTGAGTTTTAAACAAAAATTATCTAGACTTGCTGACAGGAAATTTTGCATTATTTTCTGTCATTCTCACTGATCACTTCCTTCTGAAGCTGGGTGTTGATGTAATCTGGTGCATCAGTCACAGCAAGGGAAAGGGTTTCGGATGCAGGTTGGGTGTGGCATGAAATAAAAGAGCAAAGAAGTTTCCAGTCATCAAAAAGATGGCAGGGTGGTTTCTCTCCATATGTAAGTTTCTTAAGAAAGAGCAGCGTAACACAAAGGCACAGCTATGCTTTATATGTAAGTATTAGAAAAGGATATACGTTGGACTACAATTGGCTTTAGCATCCTTCACATGAGGACTCTGTGAGCTTGAGAGTGGAGGAACATGGCAATGGGGAAGAATAGGAAGGATTTATCTGAGACCTGGAAACCTGGTTAAGAAGGTTTGCTCTGTATGAGCAGGGGCTGTCAGACTCTATGCCATGTCCAGTACGTTTGTGATAGTGCTCTGTAAAGCAGACTATCATGAATTAGAAAAGGGAGGGAAAAGGTAAAAGTATTATCTGAATACAATTGCTAATCCCACAAGATTTCTGTTTTGCTGCTGGATATGAAAGGTCTTTGACCTACATAGTAAGAGCCCATGTGCCTAGACAAAAGGAAAATTGCACAGAGCTTTCAAGTTACTCAAGTTTATCTGAGTAGCAACAACTCCTGAAGGAATGGCAGAGATGTTTTTTTCTTTCCTCCCTTCCCTGTTTATAGCTCTGACCTGCACTTCTTCAACACTTCAAACAAAGGCAGAAACTCTGTATTTGCTCTGCCTGGGTTTTGTTATTCTAGGTTCCTTGTGTGACAGCAGAGTCTTCTCAGATTGCTCTTATCTGTGTTCACTTGTAGAGATGTTAAACCTCAGAGCCTTAAGATCCCACACACCATCAGAGCAACTATCATAGTACACGTTGGCCTCCCAAGATATAAACAAATCTTCCGGTATCAAAAGGTAACAAAATACAGAAAACTTTAAGATCTTTTGATAGCTCTGTAGTGAATTGCTTCTCTCTGAAGTGTCCTAGATGGTGTTCCTCTGGTAGACACAAGATTGAGAAAATAGTATAATATGACAATCCATAAACTTGTTTTTAATAATCTCATTTTAACAGTGCACATAATTTCTAAAGCAATTTTTCTGGTGTACTAAAACAGACATACCTGGAAATGTGTCCTAATACATTAAGCACAGCACTGTTTTACATCATTAATGGGTACACAAAGAGTGAAGGATTTAAGTCAGTGGCTAGAATGAATGGAAAAAATGTACCACGGAGCTGGTACCTTTCTATCTTTACTGAGCACCCAGGGCCCCTGTTACACAATGAGATCAAGGCTCAAATCGTGTAAAGACCTATCTCCTCTGCTATGATTTTCCTGCTCACCTCGTAAGCTGTCATCACTGTTCAGGTAAAGGCCTGGATTCAGTCTGTCATTAAGCACCTAAACTTAGGTTTACTTCTTTGTAGTCCCTCTGTAGTCAAAGGGAGCAGCTCCAAGGTCATTTCAGTCCACTTAAGCATGGAATCACCCTCATGAGCTGCCTGGCCCTCTTAAGACGAGAGAAGAAACACAGAAAGACTATACACATATACCCAGCCTCTTGGCTGGGTGCAGTTTTTTCCTCCTACACATCAAGGGACTACATCTCCACCAGATGCAAGGCTTTCTTAACTGCCTTCTCCATCCTCCATCCTTCCTCTTGTGCAATTGCCACAATACATAGCCCATGAGATGTACAGTTAAAAAACACATGGACATCGTGCTAGGAAAGCATATGTGCACACTATGCAGAATGCTGTGTACACGATGGAGCTGAGAAGATACAAAGGGTGTGCATCCAGGATGCTGTCCCCCACAGAGGGCGGATCCTCCCTGTCATGCTGTGATACCCACTCACATACAGATGAGTTGTCTTTGCTATCCTGGCCCTCCTGTCCTGGCCACTGGAATGGAAAGGCGCAAAACCAGAACTGCCCATGGCTGTTTTGCTCTTTAAAGAGAAGACACAAATGTTGCACTGACCTTTAACAGAAGCTACTGTTCTCCACAGGACAAAGCTTTAGTCCTGAGTTGCTCCAAACTATTCAGTTCAGTAATTCGCCCCAGCCAGTAGGCTGCAGACTGACCGTATTCTGGGCTCCAGTGGTCCTGACTCGCTGCCCCAGCGGACATCTCTCTGCCTGGGCAGTGGGGTGATATCCCCTGATGCTGCCTGATTACACCCATCAGTGAGATCTCAGACTTCCTGGGATCTGTTACCAGGGAGATCTCTCCATTGCTCTAGTAGCACTGTTACAGAGGGACATCAGGATCCCAATGAAGTATATGGTGCCTATAGTTTTAGATTAAAAAACCCACCAAGGTATAATCCTTGCTCCAACAGTTTAGAACAAGGAGGAAAACCCACAAAATGAGCACTACGTGCCTGGGAGAGGGAAGCAATAGTCCTTATGACCAATAGGTTTCCTGACATGTGGCATATATGTGAACTCATACATCCCCGTATAGGCATGGACATGGAAGAGTCCTACATACAAAAGAGATTGTCTCACCTTGCCTTTTGCTAAGTGATTTTAGTTTGGGTTTGTTTCAGTTCCCTGGTTACCTGAAACCCAGTCTGCTGAAATGCCAGCAGTTGCTCCATCTAGTACAAAATTGTCTGCCCATTTTTAGGGGAATAACAAAGCTTCCTGCTGGCCCAAGGCTGGAGAGAGGCTTTGATGCACTGCTCCACTGGCAAGGTGGCAGCCCCTCTTGCTGTGGTGAGGGGCTCACCACTGACCTCCCATCAGCCCCCCACCATGGCTCCCAGCGCTGGGGGTGCAGGCAGCACATCCCCCATAACGCAGGAGGCCTTGCTTTGCCCCTGCTGTCTCCCTGCACAGTACTGGTACCTGAGACTTGCCTTTTCCCATTGCTCCTTGTGAGGGCCTCTGTCCTGCAGGAAAGCTTTGGGAAAAAGGGACATTGCTTTTTAAGAGGGCCTCTGGGATTGAAGTGTAAATGCTCCTATCACCCTGCCTTCCTTCTCTGCTCTGAGTTACCCGCAAAACAGATTTCTGCAGATAGCGGGTAAAGATCTGGTCTCCTTTTCACTGATGTAGCTGCATTAGGATCAGAATCAGCCCCACCAGCTTTTTTTAGAAGGAAGAAATATATATTTCTCCTCCATCATGAAACTTCCTTGAGGAGATTTTGTTATATTACAATCCAAGTCCTGCTATTTGGCACAGCAAGTAATTATTGTACAGTTACTGATTTTCTGACTCACCCCTTTGCAGATCAGTTCTGCTTCTTCGGATTCATTACAAGCCTCAAGGAGCTGAGCAGAAAAACAGCATGTCCCACCTTCACATGTCAGATAGTAAAGCTTAGTCATGCAGCTTAAAATAAAGTAAGCAAGGGGCAGATGGCAAAAAGGACAAAATGTGGCTTATTTAATCTGCTTGTGTTTGCAAGGAAGTAATTGTCTTCTAGGCTCCAGAAAACAGAGTGCTACCAGAAGACAAACAATGAAGCCTCTCTTTCCAGGGCACATATGACACTATTTGTATAGCTTCAACAGGAGCCTGCAGTTAATTCAGAGCTTTCAATAAAATTTACATTCACCATATGTAGAGGATAAAACACCTTCCTTGAATTGGGAAGCTGAACTGACCTGCTTCCCCTCCCTCATGTGCTCAGTTCACCCAGAGAAACTATAATCTGATTTTGAGCCCATACAGTAAAAATGTCTTTAACAAAACAGCCTTTCCAACATAAAACTATTACATGAGGAAACAAGGCACTACGTGGTACAACAACTTGAAATGCATAATACTGTCAGAAACAACGACTATAGGCTTGACAGTTTCCATCAAACTGGTACCAATTTAAAGCTTTTAGTAAGTGCAATCATTAATGTATGCAGAGCTGTTAAGTAGTGAGTCAGAGTAACTTAGCTACATTTTGTTTTGTACTGACAAACCATGAAAGAACAGCTCAGATACTGGAAGTACAGTTGCTGATTAGGTATTTAGTTTTGCAAGTATCCTTGAAGTTTTATTCAGTTAGTTTTTAATGAATGTCTACAGCACAGTTCTGCACAGGGTGAAAGAATCCCTTTCTTGCCTCCGACTAATGGGACACATTTTAAACCTACCATGTCACTGGTGAGAGGACCATCTCCTGAGCAAAATCAAGGAGAGGAACAGCCTGAATCAAACTGCATGTCAGAAAAACTCGTACCTTGCAAATGCTCTGAAAAGGTTTATCTTTTAGATGTTTTTAAATAGGGAACACCTTCAGAGGAGGCCAAACCCATCAACGTGATATGTTTAACACCCTTTGGAGAGCCAGAGAGGACCTGGCTAACTCTAGAGGGTGCTGTGTGTATTTGTACCTGGTTGACAAATGACAGCTGCAAGGCATGGATAACTGGAGAAGAAGGAACATGAAAATGTGATTATGCCAACAGATTTGTTATACATCCCCGAATTTCCAAACCGGAGCTCTAATAATTTCTAGGAGTCTTTATAAAACAGAGAAGGAGGTGCAGGGAAGACAGCTGCAGTCACTTGGGGGAGGAAGCACTGGCCTTATGAGGAAAGACTGGAGCTGAAACTCTTGTGGAGGAAAAGGCTGATGAGGAGGGAAAGTGCTCCAGGAGTATAAAATCATGAAGGTGGGAGATGAGGTTAGAGCAGTTCCTTCACTAACCAGTTGTGCAGGCACTCAGTAACACTAGTAGAATATCAGTTTAAAAAAGGAAGGAAGGAAGGACAAGCTTGTGGAGACAGACAGCTTCAGATGGTTCAAAGAAAAAGTTGACATATTTGTGGACAAACGGCTGTAATGATAAAGGGAATAAATGGACATACCTTCTGGCATCTCTAATCCAGTGACTGCAGAGAATGGATTAGAGGCCAGGGCTGCTGCTGCTGTTGGGGCAGAATACTTGGCCAAAGAGACCATTGCTTGGGGTCGCTGGGCATTTCTTATTTTCTATTCTTAATGAGACTCTAGAGGTAATTCAGTCTGGGTGTTGTCAATGCTGGCCATAAATATGGGTATTTTTATATGCAGAATTTTAATCCTGGTTCTCACTTAGTTGTCATGTAAAGCCTTTACCTGCCTCTGTTTTTGATGTTGAAGTTCATTTAGTGTTTAAAGATCCACTTCTGGGCTTGTCTACAGGCACAAAAATCTTGAAAGTGAAGAAGAGCTCAGCACCACCTTCATCCTTAGCCCTCAGGAAGCAGTTTTTTTTCTGCCTGTTTCATCTCTAGGGCTTGGTTTGCTTCTTTACTTGTCTGTGCCTTGAAGAAAGACAGACATAAAAGAGAGAGCAGTGGTGCTTACCTACAGGGTAAGTTAAGAGTTGATAGGCTTGAGAAGATGGGAGTCACCTTCATTTCAGTCACAATATTGAGGCCAAACCTTAGAAGAGAGACCTAAGGCACACTCCTAGCCATCCTCACCATTTTCTTTCTTTTGTATTGTTTCAGCGTAGGATGTTGCACCACAGAGGAAAGCCACCTCAAGATAAAGAAAGAAGAAAATAGGAGCGCAAATCCTGAGCATGCAGTTCTTGCATGTGTCAAACACTCCACAGATAGACATAGAAGCCTCTGAGGCTGGTTGTTTGGAAGTCAGGCATTTCAGACCCATGTCCTTAAATTAATATCTTGAGAGTGGCCAAACTTCTTTTCCACCTATATCAGTGACTGCTCTGCCGTGACTTCACAGGAGCCACCGGGTAAGGTAGGAGTGCTTCTGAAAAAAATGCTTTGGATACACGTAATATACCTGCTTATTTTTATTTCTATGACATTTGTACTAAATAGGAATCTGTCTAATTTTATTGTGGCTGGTATAAATATGTGTTGTCTGCCAGAATGCAATTTTCTAACCTGTGATATCACCAACTCAATGAGTTGTAACAAAAATCCCACCAGTGTAATTACAATGAACCATGTTTCCTCTAAAGACTAAGAGCTTAAGATTTCAAAACTGCCTAGCAGTTTTGGTTACTGTAGGTGCCAAACTGCATGAATGCCTTAAAATCAGAAGCTACTGAGGATGTGGTCAAAAGATGGCTCTCACTGCAGGTTTTTCAGGTTGGAGACAACCACACCCATCAAGTTTGCACAGAAAACTCTACAGATGGCAGGCAGAGGTGACAATGGAAATCCAAAACTGTTTCTCAAAATTCCCTTCCTCTTTACATTTAAAAGTTCCTTTTACTTCACCATTAACAAAACAAAAGTGGAAGGTTTGAGAGTTGGTTGAAAGCTAGGGTGGTGAGGTAGCATGAGACACATGGTGCTGTGGCATCTGTGTCCTGTCCTAGGAGGCAGGTATCTTCTCTGCAGTGCAGTTTTTCTTTGTGTAAGAGATTCCCTTACAAGGGACAGGATCAGTTTTGGTCACTACCACCCTTAGTCTGGTATTCCCATTGCTCCTGGATGCTGCACCTCCTGACCTAATCCTCCCACCGTCTTCCTATCTCCCTATCTAATGTATTGGGCTAATTTCTAGCAATATATTTGAAGGTGTTCATAACAACAACAAAATATTGCTGGTGACATGAAAATCTGTATGTTCATTTTAGGTCAGACACATTTACTTGCAGGTTATCTGAATCTTCTTGGGATCTAGAAATCATCCTGGAAATCTAGTGAAAACAGACACTACTACTTTAGACTGCAGCAATAGCAATGAAGTAAATGCAAAGGAGCATGCTAAGAGAAGAAGAATGCCATTAACATTTCAAGACCACCAGCAAAATAAAAAACTTGGTGGATAGGTCAGACACTGGGGTCAGTTCTGATTTTGTCAAAAGCAGTTAATTTGTTCCTTAAAAGGAATGCGGCAGAAGTGCAAATGTGGCTCATCATGTCCTGCTGGAGCTCTCTGTACTTCATGTCACACACAAATTTTATTTCAAAGATGATGGTGTTTGCCAGGATGTCACAAATAGTTGTTATCCTCATAGCCAGCAAGTTCCTGCAAGTACCACATAACACAGCAAATTCCTGCTATCTAACTGTAAAGTTACCTTGACTCAATTTTTCTCCTCTATGGCTTTCCAGGACTGAAAATATTAGTAAAAGAATGGTTCAAAAAGCAGAAACAAAACCAGGGAAGCATTTGGGCTTATCTTTTTTAATAGAGGTCTGGAGAAAAGGCGAGTTAACCCTTCTGATAAAGAAAAGCATGTTAATCTCACCTCAGACAGATTTTCAGTAGCCGCTGTCCAACTCCTCCCCTCTAAATTCAGGCACCTCTGTTAGTAATGTGGTGTCTGATTAGCAAAAGTATTTAGTAAGCTAATGTTCACTGTCCGCAGCAGGAGGCTCACACAGCTTGGCTGATGAGAAATGAACTGCCTGAAGCTAGCTTTTAATGGCAACTAATTTCCCATATTTGATACTCAGCTCAGCCAACTAATATCTAGCTCAACCGTGACAAGACAATCACAGTTCCTTTTGAAAATCCTTTAATCTGGGATGCAAACCAGTGTGCTCAAGGCTATAATGAACTTCTGAGATTATGTACTGGCTATTTTAGAAGGAGGTATATTTTCTCTTTCCTTTTTTCTTTTCTGTCTCGGAAAGGCTTAAGAATACATACTTTCATAGTTTCCTTCTTTCATGCATTTTGCCTAGTGCACAGAGATAATCTCCTGAAAGTCACTGGCAAAAAAAAGTTTTAAAAGGTCAAGTAAACATCTTTTCCTTCAGATAACCCATAGGATGTGGCAGTTCACAACAGCACAACATCATAAGTGGCTTTTAAATCAATTGATCTTGTTATTCTAAATGTGTTTTAAATATCTAACATGTTTTATACTGCACTGACTTGGGCTTTGACAAATCCCATTACTCTCTGTTACTCTATCTCATTACACAGTGAATTATTAAATAGAACACTTAACCTAATTAGATATTATTGTCATGATACATACAGACATCCTGAAACAAGTAATTCCTTTTTGTTGTTCTGACTAGTCCCTCAGTTACTTTTTTAACTCTTATTCTGTGTTGTCATTGGGGTTCTTTTTGCTTTCTAAAGAAGCATCAAATCTCTGGTGAAAGAAAGGGGTTTTTTTCTTGTTCTTTCTAAAATGGTTTCTGGATATAGCGATACACAATCTATAGATGCAGGTTTGTAAGAGAAATATCATGTGTGTCTGTACATAGACAGACACAAACACACGCACATACAGAGATTAACTAAAAATTACTCTGGGCCTCAAACACATTTTTTTCTGCTCTAATAGTGTGCATAGTCCTTCACTTCCATGGAGTTAATAAGACATGCTTAGAAACATTTTGATTTTAGACTAGACTACAAATTTTCATTCCAGAGATGTTCATTCCAGGAGGGGAGAATGCCTTGGACTCTTCTGTAAGTTAGCTGAAAGCCCCAGCCTGTACCACGCTGTATGCCTGGTACAACGCAGGGCCATACAGCCGGCTGTCAAGCCCTCACCAACAGCCAAAGTGTGCATCTCTAAAGCTGTATGAGATAATTGCTGGCTATTCATTTCAGAGAATTATCAGATCAACAAAGCCAGGCGAGTGCATTTTCTCAGTCTTTTCAAAATACGGTGCAGTCATGGCTGGCTAATTGGAAAAGATGTTTCCTATCATATAGTATACTTTTAAATTAGCAGACTGTCACTTGCAGATCTGTTTTGGATCACTTCATTATTATTCCAGCAAACTTTCAAAATAAAATATTTATTTTTCTCAGTTATACTGTGCAAATCAGGTCAAAAATATTGCTTGACATAGACATAACTTGTAAGAGTTGCTTTGGCTATTTACCAAGCTGTCATGTTTATCTTTTCAGTGGCATTTCCCATATTGGGAAACATGACAAATGCTGTAGACAGTGTTATTGTTGTGGGAGGCAGTTATCCCGTGTTTAATGATGCTAACTATAGATTATTCATTTTTCAGAAATGGCCTATATGTATGTTGCACTCAAGTAAAACCCTCCAAGATATATTAACTCACAGCTAATTCATGCCACCTGAACACATCTCTGTGCTGAGGATGTCCTGGGGGTGACGCAGTGTCTTACCAAAGGTTCCCATTGCTGTTTGCTTTGTATGACACCACTGGATCTTCTGAGTGCCCCCTGTCTTTTTTGCTGACCATCACAGAGGCAACAGTCCACCATATCAAGTCCTCCTTAAAATTTTTAGGTGAGCTTTTGTGCTACCTGAGAGAACTTTATTTTTTCTTTACTCCCATACGCCTGCTCCCTCTTCATTTATTTCATTATTTTTAAGTCAAAATGATGGAATTCCAGTTCCACAGTCAAGGTGACCTTCATTTTTCCATGTCAACGTCAGACTTAAAGACTTTATTTATTCACAACATGCATGTTAGCTATCACAACTCTATTAATTGTGTGAATAATCACAACAATATTTCACTGTATTTCACAGTGGAAGTAAGATAGACGCAAACATGCATCAAATGAGAACAGAAAGTGCAAAATGGTGGCAACTGTCTGAGGCAACGAGCTGCTCGTGTTCCAATCTGTATGTATAAAAGTGAGATTACTGGATTTCTTTATCTATTTTACTAGTGAAATTAGAAACTGACTTGCATGACAGTAAGACTCTTACTAGTCACCTGTACTTGGTGCTCCTCGACAAGGATGCATGTGGATGAGCTGGTTAAAAAAAAACAACCAAAAAGAAGTATGAATATTGCCATTTCTACTATCTGGAAAGCATGTAAATCTTCAAAAACCTTGAAAAAGATGGGATGTTTGTGACCAAATGGAATGCCTTGAAACCAAACTCCAAATATTTGCATCCACATTTTTAACTTATGAGATGAATTTTTTAATGTACCATTGAGTATCTGTGATGCAGCAGAGTGTCTACCCAGAACCTGATGAGATGAGCTGCTTTACGGTTCTGTCAATGTCCACAGAAAACCAAAGATTTTATCAAGGACAAAATTCACTAAGAATTCAAGATATATATCAATGCTATTGCAAAAGTATATGTCCTTTATAAATCACTAAATTAAATTAAATTTAAATTTTTCTGAAATGAAAACAGACTCCTAGTGTTTGTTTTGATGCTACATATGCTGTTGTGTTATATCAGGGGGAAACACTGTGTTTAGAGGACTTTCTGGTTGTAAAGTCAGTGTTCAAAAATTAGGATAAAGGAGATTAGCAGATCGGGCATTAGGAGAGGGGGATTGGGACAGTGGGTGGCCATCTGTGAAATCTTAACCAGAGCCTTTGTGAAACAGCATAGCCTGTACCCACACTATCACCTACTCCTTTCCAAAGGACTCTTGGCTCATTCAGTTCATAGATTGGTTCTTTCACAGGTGACCAATAATTGTATGTTCCTCCGTTTGAAAGTGCTTAACTTAGATTAGGGTCTCTATATAAAAAGTGCCAAGCACTCATAACTGCAGTGAAGTTCCTGAGTGTATACAGCTACATTATGCTAAGTACTCTAAAAAATTAATTCCTAGACATCCTAAAGTGGGCACCTAAAATTAATGGGCATCATTTTTTTTACTATTTTCATCTTAATCTCTTTAAGCATTAGTACCTCACTAGTCAAATGAGATAATTATACCTCTCTCCATCGTCAGGTTCTTATATAAGTAAAGTCATTAAAGATTTTGAACCATGTAGGCGCTACCGTGACGAGTGCTATGAAGAAGACTTGAAGTAAAACACCAGCTCTGTATTCAGTGCCAGGATTGCATGGGATGTATTGGAAAGGGCCTGGGGTCACGTGTCAGATGGCAGGACTGGAAACCAAAGTGATCCCGCATACGATGAGCACGCTCCTGTCTGCACACCCTGTGAAACCAGTGGTGTGCCTCAGCATCAGAACCAGTGAAGCCAAGTCTGCTGCAGCTTTGTTTCCTCTGTGTTTAAGCCAGGGAGAAGTCTCACTGGAGTTTTTTTTCTGTAGATGAGACACTGAGACTATTAACTCTCCCCTATTTCAGTTCTCTGACAGTAGTAGTGAATGAGTTCACAATCAAGTTTTTCTTCTAAAGGAGACAGTAAAAGGGTACCCAGTTGCTCAGTTTCACAAAAAAAGCACTAGTACACACTGTGAGATCTCAGTCATCTTTGGACAAGTTTGGTTGAAACTGGCCAGTGCATTCTAAATATCATGGCCACCAAAGTCTCACTGTCAAAGGAAGACAGGCTAAAAATAATTTGTGGTGGTACACGGGTACATAAGCATTTGTATTCAGGGTGACAGCTGAACTGTTTCTCATGTTTCTTAGTGTCTTAAAGCTTCATACCATTTTAATAAGCTGTTTTACATGCAAGCCTATTTTGGAAAGGGAACTGAAATATCACCTATGTTAAATAGCCGTTACAGGTCCAATGCATGGAGAAACAGTAAGACTGAGATCATTACATAAGTGTCACAGACCTTCTCACGCTTGAGCCAGGTTTCAGTTGGGAGAACAGGTTGTTACCCTTTCTGTCAATCTGTTCTCGCAAGAGGATGGTGTTGGGTTATGGGAAAAAGGCTTGTGACACAAAGGATCCCAGAGCCATGAGGGTGACTGGGGGAACCCCAATACCCCAGTCAGAGACATAAGCCCCTGCCCCGTCTTCTTATTAAACTCTATTTTGAACTGTTTTCCTGAGTGAGGGGTATTTTGCATGCTTGAGTGTGCATGGTGCCAGCATCTGGAGTTGTACCATGGGTCACAGGGGCCCAGATGCTTGGAGTGCCAGCAAGTGGAGAGGCCAGAGCCCATGCATACTGTGTGGGTACATATGCCAGTGTGTGATCGCTTGCAACCATCAAGCTGGATTTGCAAGGAGGTTGGATAAGAGGTTGGGAAGCCACGTAGAGACCAGAGGGTCTGCCAGCTCTGCACCAGCAACTGGAAGGGCCCGCAGGCCCTTGGGGACCCACATGTCCGGGTACCAACAGCTGGGGAGTTTGGGATCCAGAGCCAGTTTTGGGGTAGACAGAGTGTCAAGGGCCAGCTAGTAGAGGGAATCCGTATGGTGTGTATATAGGTGTATGTATTTTTTCCGTTAATATGTTGTCGTCCTAATCAGCTAGAGAGGGAAACAGGATGAGGCCATGGTGCTGTTTATATTTTCTGTCTGTGTTGATCCATGTGGCTGGGCACAGGTAAATATGCATATATATGTATGGTGTACACATGAGCCTATTGGGAATACATGCTCAGCCTCACTACCGGCTGGTCTGGGGGATACAAAGCTGCAGCAGCCTCCCCTGTGTCAGGCTGCTGGGCATGACGAGCCCTAACAGATGGGCCCTTCTCTGCCAGAAGGTTTCAAATGCATCTCCTAAACAACCAAGGAATGCTCAGGAATACTAGATTTGCTTCCAGGATATAAGGAATTATGGCCTAATGGTTACAGATCCGCTTGTATCTCTTCCTCTGAACCTGTCCCCTGTTGTACCCTCACCTGCTGTACAATCACTTCTCTCTTGGGAACAGCAGGCAGCACTCAGCAGCTCTGTTTTGATAACACATGCAGTACACAAAACAGAAAACACTACTGTATGGCTTCTTCCACTTGTGATAACCTGCTTCATACTGTTCAGTGTTCTTTACATTTTTTTCGCCCTAAATGCTTTGCTGGGAGGACATTTAGTTGAAAAGAGAGGCTTTTGCTAGGTTATCTTCCCTAGGCTAGCCAGCAAAGAGTTTCAAATGATTTCCATGTTCCTGAGCAGAAAGATGTCTCCAGGCACTGTTGTTTTTGCTGTTTTCCAAAGACAACATCATTGTCAGCTTGAAGGAGGATGTTGCCTCTGCAAGGTGGTAGCAGAGCAGTTTGGGGGTGGGTGAGAGGGGCAAGCTGAACATACAGGCACCCAAATTTTAAGATAGAAATAATTTGTGTCCCACCAGCTTAATAATAACTTGTCTGCCCCAGCTGATGAGGCTCATGTTTGCTGTAGAGTCAGGATTGGTGCTTTGGTGTCTGCTGTCTGCAGTTTGCTAGTTCCCTCTCAGATCTCGTCTTCCTTCAAAGCACATAAGGGATATCTGTACACATTTCACTGGCTGAGTTGCAGTCTGATTTATCCCTGCTTACCTCATGATTCAAGAGATGAATGATTTGTTAGCGTAGATGTATCAAAACTAATGCCTTTAACTCTTAGGTCCTGCCATGGCTTGCCCTTGGAGCTTCGTTGGGAGGATTGGATGCTCCTCCTGCCACCCACACTTCTTCCAGAAGAGCTTGAAAATTGAACTAATTGAACTGTTTACTTTGTAGTAACTATTTACTAGGAGGAAAAACCCAGGCTTTTCATCGTAACACAGTTTTTAGGGGAAATCATCCAATTTAGAATTAGATGATACTTAGTTGATAAAAAACTCCTTACAGGCACTTTGCCATGCTCTGTTGTTAATTTTTCTTTCACAAATTGCTTGTTCCCAGCATTGCAAAACTCTGTGGTTTACTGTAAACATATTACTGCTATGAACGGAATACAGAGGCCTTTTTTTCTTCTTTTTTTAAGTAGAAGCAGTGCAGCTGTTGATCAATTTTGTGACATGAAGGATGGGGATGTCATGACCTGGCAGGAACAAACACTGACCGCAGGAGATGGAAGAGGAGTGGATCCAGACAAGGAAATAAACTGATGGTAACACATTGTTCAGAAAAAAAGCAAGGGGGCAAAAGGCACAATTAAAGAAATAGGGGAGATATGAGGAGGAGGCAACTCTGGATATTAAAATCCTGCAGCTGAGAATTGAAACCTCATACACCTCAAATTTCTATTCACTTTTCCTCTCTCTTTCTCAGATGGAAATGTTGTTTTTGCTCTTTGGTTCAGCAGTTTTTTTCCAAATATAAGATAATATGTCTTAGACTAGATAGCAGGGGGCAGACGTCAGCTGGTGTAAATGGGTCTTACTTTATACTCTGAGAAGCTGCTCCAACAGTCTTTGTTCTCTGTATATGAAACAGAACTGCTGAAACACGTCAACTGCTCAGTGCTTATGGCAGCACTCTTGGTTACGCTCTCTTCATCTTCTGCTTTTGTATCATATTGCTTTGTACCACTTTCTTGCAGTTTTGTCAGAGAGGTAACTACATTTCATTGATGGTGTATGTGCAACTTGTAGTCTTTGGGAAAAATAATAAAGAAGCAAACTGACACTTATGCTGTAAATGCCTGGAATTAATTCTGGGAAAGAATACTCTTTCAAAGCAGGAACACTATGTGGATGACAGATTGTCAGCTACTCACAATTTCTTTCTATACTGGCCTGGCATCAGCACTGATATCTTTTCCTTTGCCCTTTTCCTAGACGCATTAATGCCACCACACATAACTACAAGTTCAGTATTGCTGGATGTAGCAAAAATGTATCTGCATCCCTGCAGGTGGATGTTGAAACATTGGGTTGGGCTGGTGAAGAATAATTTTACTAAATAGTTGATTTTTGCTTTTTTTTTTTTTAATTTAGTTTTACTTTAGCTTTTAATTTTCTTTTCCTTCTCTGCTAAGAAAAATTGTCTGCCTCAGACCTCAGAAAACCATGCTGGATTCTCTAATACCAAATTGCATTGCTATAGCTCCACTGGCTTCAAAGTGGATACTTCTGATTTACTGGCCTTCAGTGACAGTAGAGCTGAAGTCATAGTGCTGCATGTATTTCATATTAAATGTCTCTGGTATAGTATCACAAAGCCTGACTCTTCTAAATAATTAATCTAGAAGCCTGTATGTCCAGGCTTAGGTAACACCACTCCACTGGTGTTGACCATTATTTGTGATTTCCTGTTAACTTTGTTTTTCAGTCAGATAAAAACGTGTATTTTGTGTGCACCCAAGTCAGATGTTTCTGGAAGAATAGGGCCTTTGATAACACTGAGGGAAAAATTTAATTGTACCCCCACCCCCACATCATTTACATAACTCAGATTGATGAGATAGGAAGGAAAGTGTTTACAATGCAAGAAGATAGGAATTTGGGGATTTAAATAGGAAGCGAACCGAAATGAGCTGTCTGAGGTAATTATGAAACACATACTTCAGATGTTTTCATTAGATATTGCTATTATGCTACACAAGGCAAAGGAGTTTGATTAAACTACAGCTCAGTATATAAATTTATGCATAAATTACCCAGAAATCAGTTCATTATCTTTCAGGAACTCAGCAGGGGACTGAGCAAAAGTTTAGGTGGATTCGGATAAATAATTTGAACAAGAATAAAACCTGCATTTGGTAGGAAGAAAAAACACAGGCAGGGACATGGAGCATGATAAGGGGTTAAAGTGACTCCGTGCAAAGCCCTAGGCATGGAGAACAGCAGCAGGGCAGTGAGGGCTGAGCTCCTCCTGCACCGCCGGGAAGCCCAGGGCACAGGTAGTGTTTGTCTGCAGCTCCCTTGGGACCATGCTAATGCCTGGAGAAGGGATACTCCTCTCCTGCAGGCACACCTGCAGTGCAGGCCCCAGCTTTGCCCTTTCTGTTTGGAAACAGTACTTCAGGCTGGTTTTGCCACTGGTTTGCTTATGGAAGGGAGGTTGGCAAAATAGCAGGAAGCTAAATTACTTTCTGATTTAACCTCCAGTCTCTGGAGTGTGCTTTTTATGAGAAGGAAAACATTTTCTCAGACATGCTCATCCCTTACCTTTTGCAATACACTCATTTTTAGAAACACTGCATACGGAACCATCTATTATAGATCTTGGGAAGGATCATAGCTATGATCCACCATCAGGCTACCGCAGCTTCGAGACAGCTTTTGACCTCTGAATGTTGCTGCGAAGAAACCACCAGATGAAAGGTGATGCTGCCTGAAGATCTGTGACAAGCAGTCAGAGTATGATCTCCACAGACCCTTCTAGCATTAAAATCTATACTAAATATTAGGGTATTTTCAATTGGTTGTTATTCTTCAGGGCAGACTCTGCCATTTAAAGAATCAAGTGTTCATGAGAATGTAACACCAAATATTCAGTGAGAGAAGCCATCACAAAACATTCTGTGTTAATCTTTCTTATAATTGTTGTAGGTCTGTGAATTCACTCCTCATCTGTTGTACATCAGCATTTGACTGATAGAAAATGTGGCTCTCACAAGTACATATATACTCTTTTTCCCCTTCATTGAAGCAGGCTGGACTAGTTTTTTTTCAGCGTCTGCTTACACAAAGTGATGCTCTAACATTTTTGTTGCTAATGAGGATACAGGTTTAGTACCTGCGTTGAGGACTTGCAGTATGATCTCATTGCAATGCCTCTCAAGGATCTCTCTCTCAAGGCTATTTATACTTTTCTGCATTTTTTGCTAATAATTGCAACAAACACTCTTGAAGGGCTTAGCGTTTAACTTATAGCTCTCTTTTAGCCTTCCCTCCACCCCCCCTTCTATTCCTGCTGAGGATGCTTCTTCCCTTTTAGTACTTCATATTTTAAAATTTCTTTACAATCAATTACAAGACACTGATCTGTCTATCTCACTCGCTGTCTGTAGTATATCAGCTCCAGCTTCGACTGTAATACACTCTGCCTTGTTATTGACTGCCTCTCTCCAAGCCTGGTATCATCATCAAATACCACTGTCTGACTAAACAACCTTTTAATAAAGAAACAAAACAAACCTTGGCCCTAATAATGAAGATTCTGACTCTTTGATAATCCTCTTTTCCCATTAATTCGCTCTGAAGTGCAATATTCTTTCTATATTCCCTGTCAGAATAATCTATTACATCAAGAACTTTTTCAGGGAACCGTGTTGCAAACATTGTTCCTTCTCCACCATGGTCCCCTGTCAGCAGATGCCATGTGGTAAGCTTGTTATCTCTTTCAGAATTTTGACTGGTATTTCATAGATGTATACATTTTCACACCAGAAGGGACATCTCGCTTGATGCTCAGTATGACCTGAACCATAGAGTTTTCTCCAGCAGTTCTTAAGTCAGTGTAGACTACCCCTTGCTGTGCTGAGGCATGTCTCTTCAGAAGAATTCCAGTCTTGAATTCAAGTGATAAAGAGTTGTGCACAGCCATTCGTTATTTCATTTTGGTGGTTAATTACTATTGCTGCAAAAAATACACACTTTTGAATTTGCTGTTTGAATACAGTTTGATTTTGACTGCTGTCAGCCTCCAGCCACTATATCCTGTTATGTTTCTATGTGCAAGATTAAACAACTTAATGCCCTCAGAAATTTTTCCCTGCAGAGAGAGCATCAAAAATTCATTTCAGCTTTAAAATAGGCTGCACACTCACTCTCTCACTCCCATGAATGTCCTCCACTTCTCACAGCATCCTTATGCCTACAATCTAAGTCCCCTCCAATCTTCTGCTGTCCCCTATAAGTGTAGGTGGAGTAAGCAGAAATAGTGCATCCCAGCAGTGCTCTTGCCCCTACTGGCTACAAAGGTAAATTAATATCCATAACCCTACTTTCTATTTCCCTGTTCACCCATGAATGGTTCACATTAGGTCTTTTGGCCATGACATCCTGCTGGGAAGTTCGCAGTCTACTGCCTTTATTAAGTCTATGATGCTTGCTGTAACTGAAACAAGAACTGTCACTACAGCTTTATCTTGCAAGTTTTCCCCAATATTTTCTCCGACAGCACTTTCATCCAATGTTATCTTCACCTGATTATTTTTCCCAGTGTTGTTTTGAATAAAAGGAATGGTTTCTTGCTGTCAGATCAAATCCCTTCTTAAAAGTACAGGCATTAAATTTGATACCTTCTATATAATTTTTTTTTCTTCATATTTTAAAGAGCTTTTTATTGCAGTACATTTGCTAACATATATCTGCATTTATCTTTCTCCCTTTTCTTCTGAATAGGTCATGGGTCTTTGATGCTGGCAATTAGTTTAAGCCTTCTGATGTCCTTTCATTGACTTCATCTTGTATGTAGCCTTGATTTATTATTGTATATTTTCTTCTCATGGAAAATAAATATCTGATTATTTCTCCATCACATTTTGTTTAGATAGGAATAAAGAAATAATTTTAATATTTCCCAGTGTCAGCCCTTTCAACAATATATTACCCCTTCTGTCTCCCATTGCACCTCTTGTGCCATCTCTTGTTCCTTTATGTATATGAAACATATCTTCCCATTTGTCTTACATCTCATTCACACCTCTTTCCGTTCTCCACCTTGCCTTTTCTTATCAATTTTCTAGTCTCATGATCGTTTCTATAATCTTCCTACTCCTCCCCTGTATTGATGTTTTATACCCAGTGCTAACCTTTATCGCATTCCTGATTTTTGTACTTTTGTTCATTGCACAGTGTATGAATTGTTACAAGCCTTGGGCTTGCCTGCTCCAATGGTGTTTAATGCTGTGGATATATTGATGCATCTGCCTATAAGGAATCTCTGACAATCTGCCATTTTTCTCTCCAAATCCATTTCCCTGCCATTAATCATTTCTCAAACCTCAGCAAGCTGACTCCTCTGCATAAGCTGTCTTTTCTTGTTGTATTCCTGGGTAAAAGAGTTGTTATGGTCAGGGGGACAAACTTGGCTTGAAACTGTGAATGAAAAAATGGCAGAGTACCAGTGTCTGACAAACTGTATACTGGGACCAGCTGAAACTGGGAGGGGAAGCCCAAGATCTCCCTGTTGTCCCCTCTCCCTCTCAAGACCAGCTGCTTCTTGCAAATGAGGGGGTGGTGGCAATGCAGTTCTGGTGCTGGAGACTCCTGAGGAGGAGAGGAATGTCCTCATGTGCCAAGGATGCCTTAGAGAGAGTCGCTGCTAAACCCACCATCAGAGCCTCTGTTCAGGTCTTCATTTTCCTTTACCCCTTCCTCCCAAACGTTCATACCTTCCCTAAACTTACAATGTGTATTTCAAGAAGTGAGACTAGAAACCTGCTGGAAATAATGAAAAAACCCTTCCATTCTGTTGAAAGAGGACAAGAGTTCTTTCCAAATAACCAAATGCATCAAGCTCTTCAACAGCAACACAGCACTGCCTGTGGGATGCAAGGCAGCCGCTAGTATAGAAACAACACACCTACACCGTGCAGCTGAGCTTGATGTAGAACCTTCAAACCAGTGTAGCTCGTCCTACCTCTGAGGAGAATGAGCATTGCCATACAGTGCTGCGTGCAAACTAGCAAGGTGTACTGGGCTGCTTCTGGTTGGGATAACAGCTTTAAGTCCACGTCTCCGAGGACTGATTTGGACCTGGTGGGTCAGACAGAAGCCTCTCTACAGATGATTTACTTTTTCTAATACTGGTTTCTGGGAGGCAATGGACTACAGCAAAGTCAGGAGCACAATTACATGCTACTAAATTTGCTGCCGTGATTTAGTTCTGAACCTACTTAGCATCAGAATGGGCCTGAGGTATAAGAACTTTTTTTTCAGTATGAAAACACAACAGAAATATTATGCTTAGACTTTCATGATATTGGCCAGTTAGCCAATTTTCTGGGTGGTTTGCCTCATCCCAGCTATTTGTTCTTCTTACACCAGTCTTTTCCCACGCACATAGTTGCTGCTGCACTGTGCATTGCACACACACCATTCACCCCAGTAGCTGTCTGCGGGATTCACACACACCTGGAAAACAGTAGGAGGTTTCTTCCACACATGAGTTTTTTTTTTCCTGTGCTGCTTGTTAATAACAATTTGCAAGTCCTTTTGTACTTTCTGATTATAACCTAACCTGCACTATACAGATTTTGTGGTTTAATTCATTTTCCTGTATTACTTTTCCCTTAAACTTTGTAGGCATGTATATTCATGAAAAGAACAGAGGGAAAAAAAATCCCAGAAATTACCACAAGAAAAACCCCTGCTAAAAGCAATAAGTTTGCTGACAGATGGTAGAATCAGTTGAAAATCGAGTACCATATTTACTAAGTCTAACCCATTTAGTAAGCCAGAAAAGTGTTATCTAATTCTATCCCCTGTGTGTTTGTGTTTTGGAATAAACAGATGCCTAATGAGGAATGTGTCTAGTATGGTTTTTGAAGAACCTGGATGGATCCTGGTTCTGATTCAATACTTGATTTTGACAAAGATGATAACACGCACAGCAGAACCTATTGTTTTGGCTTTCAAAACTGCAAATATTCCAACACTAGCTGACGGACAAAAAGTGGTTTCAAAAAAGGTGCCAGAATAGGGCATAAATCAGAAAAAATCAGAAGTGTTGAATGACTTAACCTGCATTTTACATTTCCTGTTCTATTTATATAACACCCCAAAATGCAGTGAAGGAAAGGGCAAACACACTTGAATCACTTGCAGGCCTGACAGCTACCACAATCAATTCCTGTATGTTTTGCACTGGGTTTTATAAAATAATAGAGACTGGCTTAGAAAGACATATGCTTGTGTACTTTGTGGCAGATCTGGGTGAGAAGGAAAAATTGAATAAACAGAGAAGGGAAGTAATCTGAGCAACGAAGACTTCTGGGAAGATGAGCCTCTTGTGGGCCGTACTATGGCATGTGCAATGCCTGTACAGCATAAAGTGAGGCTCCTCAAAGGCACTGTCCTAACACTGCCTGGACAGCTTCTAAAATCTTACCCTTAATTGGAGCCACCGGGAAGTTTACCAAAGAAAATCAGCCCTCTGTGAAGTCCATAACAAAATACTTACAGAACAAGATTTCTCCTGTGCTACAGAAAACTTTAAAAATATGTCTGCTTCTTCTTATTTTTGGGCTGTGTGTGAAATGGATAAAGAACAGGACCTCATCTTCTGTAAAAATAAATAAAATATCATCTTCACATAGAGCAGCATATTTCAAAAGATTATCTAACAGGAGGGAGATCTGTTGTTTATTTTCCACAGTATTTAAAAATACAGTGATCAGTGATAGATTTCAATAAACAGATACTCACCCATTCCCACTTGTTAAAGTTGCTCAAGGCATTTTCCTGAATTTATATCCTATTTTCAATTACAGTAAACTGGTCAGCCGTGAGACATTTTAATTCTGGAATTACAAAATATGTTTCTCAAAATACCAGTAAGAGTCAATGACTGAAGCAGTGATCTGAACACCAGGAGTCTCAGCCCTATGCCCAGCATTTGCTCTCTATCTGTTCCATGAGCAAAAGTGAAGCGATTTCTGTTCTCTTTCTATATTCCCCTGTCCATGCCAGAGGTGCACACGGAAATCTGAATCTAAACTCACATATGCATTATTCTAATACGGCCAATTTTCTGATTTTGTCATAGAAATATCTAAGATATGGGTCAAGTCAGCATATCGTTTTCTTATTAACGCAGGAAATGCCAACTTGCAGACACTGGTGGTGGTAATAGAGTGTTTTAATACATGGAGATATGTGTGATTCTTAAATATTAATAGCCAGAATTGCTTTTCACCTCTTATCTAGGCAGTATCTGAAGATGGTTTTCTGTTCACATTTTAGGGAAAGCAAGATTTGATGGGGGACCTGAGGGAAAAGAAAAAGTGCTGGCACTATGGTTTTCTTCTGAAGGCTTTTCTGCCCCTCAAAGGCAGCACAGGCAAAATGCTTGTTGGAAAGATTTTACTCTGTCCTTGGTTTAAAAATGCAATATAAGTATACATTTGTTTTGTTTCTAGCTTTATGTGAAAGAAGGAGGGAGACGAGGGAAAAATCACGGATCCTGTTTTCAAAGTTTTGCGTTTTACTTTGCCCTTTCTTGGCTTTACTTTGTCGCATTTCCAAGGCATTAAGACAGAGACTCAGGGGCTTCGCTAGACATAATGGTATAAAGTTTCCGGTGCAGTAAGCTGTAACACTCTGTATGCTCTGGAAAGTTTGCATTCAGCCTTTTAATAAGTGAAGACGCAACATAATGCTCCTGATAATTTTCAGCATGGACAGATGGTATATGAACAGCCTGGTGGGAGGAGAACCAGCCCGGCTTAGGGTAACAATGTTCGACTAGCTATCAGGGAGGAAACAGGCTTCCTCTGCCATTGCCCAGTGCCAAGGAGCTTGTTTTATCTCCTGCTCACCACACTGATCATGCTTTGCTTTCTTCTGTTTTATAGGCATTGGCTTTATGCAGAAAGTGCAGTTCCTTTCTACTGCCAAAATGAAACGGTATTTTAGATTATAACTAGGCTAGAAGTCATTTACAATTAATTCTGCTCAAAAACTCCCATAGCTGGAAATGCAGATTACACCAATTTGCTGTGAGTTGTTATAAGGTGAAGAAAGCATTCACTGCTGTCATTCCACACTGAATTTTTCCGACTTGCGTGCTAAAGCTGGAGCTGGCTGGGGCAGCAGCCCTTGCAATGAATCAGGCCACGTTAGCAGGAATAGGGGTGGGTTCAGCACTGCTTTGGGAAGCTTCCCTGGGATGGCCGTATCCAAATTAGATCTTGCAGATGCTGTGTATGTGGATTTGTCAGTGCTGTTCCCTCTGCAAGAGAATTCAGTAGCAGTGGCAGCAGAAAGAGTCACTCTTGAGACAGACAGCATGCCATGATGGCTAAGCACATTATTTTTGTAAATCTACTTCTGAAAATGCCGCTTGCCCTCTTTCAGCTAGCCCTTTCTGCCAAGCCCTAAGCACCTTCTAATCCTTGAAAGAAAGGGGCTAGGAATATATTTCTTCATCATTCCCCATTCTCTACATGAATGCGTTAATTGCACAGGGCAAAGTATTTCTGATTGCTGACCACAGTCAGAAAAATCCTGCCATGTTCTACCTCGGGACAGATGCTTCAGCTGAGCTTAAAAGTGAGACGGTTAATAGGTCAAGGTGATTGCTAGTGATGGGAGGATGGATTGAAGATGTGCATTCACTCCTAATTCTGGGTATTGGGGGCTGGTAGAGCCAAGTGTCTTCCATGAGAAAGAAATTAATTTTAAAAAGGAAATGAAGAAAAAAAGGGCATCGCTTTCTCTCTAGCCTGTGGTTCTCTTGTGACCCAGTGACAAAGAGTAAAAGAAATTAAGAAAGAGAAAATATAACCTCTCTCACTGTAACTGTCTTTAAAATGTCTGGTCACTTTTTGTTTTAACTTAATTTTCTTGCCTCTGCTCTTTTTATTTTTCTTTTATTTTTTCTTCTCTTTTTTTATTGCATCTGAACTCAGGACTACTGAAAATAGCACTAAGCAGTTACTGTAAATCTGTCTCTGCTTTTTTCATCTCAGGGTGGACAGGAGTTTTTCATTTCATACATTATTGACCACACGATAGAATGGTGATTCCACAAAGTGAGCAGAAGCTTTAAAAAGTTAATGAGAAGGGACAACATAGGGTTGTTGTTGTTCTTGTTGTTGTTACTTTTTAATGTTATGTAGCATTTAGGACTGGGCAGCTGAGCATTCTGGATACTGACTGCCACTGCTGTCATTTTTATTGCACCGTGCTGCTGACAAAAGATGTTATCCCTTACGGGCTTTGCCCTCCTGCCGCGGCACCCGCAGCAGACAGGGTGTCGCACCCACTGCCTTCCCAGCACTGCAACTCGCTGCGCCTCGACGCGCCTCGCTGGTAAACTAAGAAACACCCACACTAGCATCCACCAAGCATGGTGAACTGGCACATAACATCTGAAGAAAAATGCTAATCTCAGGACGAAAAAAAAAGAAAACGTAATATATTTTTGATTTCCTAAGGAGCGAAGCACCTACCTTCCCTAAAGACATCTGCTGAATAAGCTTAGTATGTCCTCTGGCTAACATCTGTAGTAAACTTACCTCGAAGACACAAATACTGAGAGGGTTATTACAGTGGTACCTTTGGATATATTATTTTACATGGAGCTACCATCTGTTTCGTACTGTAGCACATACCTGAGCGCTCCAGCAGCAGTTGCAAATATCTCTGTCAGGATACTTGGAAGCACATGGGGCCAGCCAGTATGGTGCGGGTGCTGGGCAATGTCATGGGGCTGAGAATACGCTGACATATTCTGGGCTAGATCGTCTCTTACAATGGTGTTATTTTTATATAGCTCCATAGATTTCAGCTGAACAAGGCCATATTTATACAAACATGAGGTCAGGACCTCATCCAAAGATTATTCAAGTCTTAAACATTTTAATCTATGATTAAAATAATGGAGAAAGTCCTCCTCATGAGAGCCCCTAGGCCTTCTGAAATGTTTGGTTCTTCAGCTTCCTAAATGAGAAATACTGAAAGCATCGCCCTCTGCATGGAAGTCTGATGCCCTGGAATTTTAGCTGCGAGTTTTTCCTCTTAAGAAACCCAAGCCACAGATTTGCACTTCTCCTGTATAACAAAAAAATAACTTTCTAGCTTTGTACCTTTAGCTGGTAGAAACTAGCATGGTTTCATTGACTTGACATGGTCCTGAAGATTCTTCTCACTAGTCAAAGAACAAGGCCTGATCAATTTAAATTGCTGCAAGAAACTTGCCAGGTAAATATGAGGAAAGAACAACTTTAACAGTAAGATTGTGAAATACTGCGATAGGCTGCCCAGTGTGGCATCTTTACCACCAGAAGTCCTCAAGAAGAAGTTAGGCAAACATTTGGCAGGAAGGGCAGAGATAGTGCTGAGGGGTGGTAATGTGGGGGAGTGAAGGGGGGGCTACCCCCTCACCCATCCCAAAGTGCAAACCCTCTCAGGGCATCCTGCTGGGGAGCAGCACCGCAGCTGGGAACAGGAGCCAGGTCTCCCAGTTCCTAAAGGGAGTTTGATTGTTCACTTGTTTTCTGGAGGGAAGGGTTGAACATAATAGTTCAACATAATTCCTCTTGCCTTTCCTAGACCTTTTAGCCGGGCTAATCCCAGATAGTACCTGGGCACTGCTGATGCAGGAGCCCAGCGGCCTGGATCAAAGGGAAATGCTGTTGAAGAAAGGAGATTAATGCACCACATAATATGGGGGGAATAACATCCTACCCCTCCCATGCTCTGCCCTATTTCTTGTCTACTTGGAGGGCAAGTGCTGCGAGGAATGATCAACTTTTACTGCAAACGTGCAGAGCACCTTGCACAAGGAGGTTCACTTTCAGTGGCTCCATCAAATACTACTCTGACAACTACTATCAACAATGCTTCTTTTCCTTCCACATGCACATACCTGGATTTCTTCTGTTCAACAACAAATAGTTATGCCAGAATTGTCATTGTCCTTGCCCTTACTAGTCCTCCTTTAAAACCCTGTGCCAACAACTAGCACAGAGTTTGGGACATGAAGAACAGCACCTAGTTACTGAATACAATAGCAATGCAAAAAGTTAGTAGCTAAAACTTAGGGTTTGTGTTGCTTAGGAGGTCAGACCTTCAGAACTACAGACACAAATGCATGCACACAAACATATATGTATTTTCATATATATATATACACACTTATGCACTCTTACTTGTATGTAAGGGGTCCAACATGATTCTGTAATTTCACCTAGAATTTCTAAGGTCATATCTGCTGGCTATAAATCATTATCAGTGATATAGATGTTGACATTAATTATTTTTTTAAAATGTCTCTGTCTCACCTGCCTTTTTAAAGTAGCTATTTTTATGTGTTTTTTTAATTTTTATTTTTATTTTATCAGATCTTACAAATTATTGCTGCTTAGAAGAGTTTCCTCCCCAACCCTTGCAACTTAGTCCCCAAGTTGTGGGAGGGAATCAAAGGAATAATGTTCTCTGCTGTTTGACTTTGAATCACTGGCAAATGTTTTATGTAACTCATTTTCTTCCACACAATTAGATTCTAAGGACACAGGGACTAGGCTTTTTTTTTTTTTTAATTCAAAGGTCTCAGTAAGCAAAGCATAATGTATTCTGCCCAAACTGTGAGAACAGAGCAATACAGCATAATTTACTTCACTAATGCCAAATTAAAATTCATAACACAATTCTTTAATTACCATCTGAATCCAATTCTCAAAGAAGTTTGCCCTAATTGCATTGTTGATATGCATGGATGCAAATAAGATGTTGACTGTTTCCCTTGTAGCAAATGACTCTGTTTCTAATATGCACACATCTAACAACATTGGGCCAAATTCATCCCTGTTAAAAAGCCATTAGAGTCAGCAAAGTTATACCAGGGACGAATCTGAACCACTCTTCTCAGGAAAGCCGGTCTAGTTATCAGCCACTAAAAATTGCCCCTCCAAGTGCCTACGGACAAACACGCTGTCCCTATTTTCCCTGAGCAAGACAGTGAAAAGCTCCCAGAAACCCCCCAGCAGGCTGGGAAGACAAAAGTGTGAAATGGGCATGTGTGGAACAATATTGCCAGAAGGTAGCATGGATGTATAAGCCCAGATGTTCTTTGCTTTTGTGCCAGCGCTGAATAGGGATCCTATTCTTAGCCCACAAGCACAGGTGTTTCAGAGGAACAGAGAACATCGGATTTAAGACGCGGGAAATTAAATAATATTCATCAAAGAAGGGAAGGAATAGCATGGGCATCATTGGGGCATTTTTGTAACTGCTGCATTCTTTCAGGTGAGCTAATTAAATGGGAGCACTTTGAAATGTTCTCCTAATTCCTAATTCCAGAAATAAAATAGGTTAAAAAGTCCTTTTCTGATAAGTATCAGGGCACAAAGAAGATGTCACTTTTTTTGTGTGTGAAAAAAAAACCCTTAGCTTTCTGAAAGCTATGGATATGTTCAACTTTATTTCTATCCCATTTGAATGCATTTCTACTATATGTAAGTTAAATAAATTCTTCTCTCAAGTAAAGCCACCCACTCTCCTCATTGCCTGACAGTAAGCAATAAATAGCAGCATAGGTGCCTGTTGCAGCCCCAGGGATGCGTACCAAAGGTAGCAAAGCTCCCTTGCACTTAGGGCAGAAGGTGGGAGAATACCAAGGGACCATTTTGCTGTGTGTTTTTATTTCATTTTTGCCAGCTACATAGGATGAGCTGAAGTCCTCCCACCCACTTTCATTAGAGGTTCTGGTCTAAGAGAAATAATATTCATAGCGTGTTTGTTCAGTTGCCTGACTAAGCCATGTTTTCTTAAAGGAGATCTGCAAAAGGTGAGGAAATGGGCTTGTTGCCCTTCTTTCTTCTTTTATGATGTTTTAAAAAAGGCCTGAAATGTTTGCATTTTTTGTTTATTACATCAGAAATCCAGTCTTAGGCTACTCTGCTATCCCTGGAAAAGTCTGTGTACATTTAGAGAATAAGTTGCTGGAGATATTAGAAATACCTATGTAAATAAAACTCCACCAAAAGGGAAATTGTTATTGTTCAGATGGTTTAGAAGCCTGGGTCTAGTTAATATCTGTGTATCTAAAAGGCCTGAATGGGGTCATTTAAACTTTCCTAAAAGTGCACTAAAGATCCTCTGCAGTTGTGGCACCTGCATGACCTAAAGGAAGGGAGTTACTTCTTGCTATGGCCAAAGCCCAGCACCAGCACAAACCTCTGTGCGGCTTGGGAGGCTCTGGCTCTGGTTCAGCTGCTCAGCTGAGGTGCGGTTGTCTGGGAAGCCTGTCCTGGTGGCGGTGGTCCTCAGTGGAAAGATAAGAGGTCACGCAGAAAGGCACCGGTCACGGGAGGAGAGCTCGGCTGAGAGACAGCAACGCAGAAGACACCAGCGATGAGCTAGTGAATGTGTAGGCAGCATACAGCTGGAGATCTCAGCTTTTTGTAGTACCGCCTGGCTGCCGCTCTTTAAAATTTGACCCAGCTAGTAGAGGCTTGCGCCATGGGACTTGGGGTCTCTCCCCCTTCCTGCATGGAAATGCCTGCGGCACGCAATGGTGAATTAAATCAGCAACACAAGGGGAGATCAGTGCTGTGAACTGCAACAGAACCTATTGTGAATAGACTAAACTAATGTGATAAAAACCATGAACAGAGACATTTCTCAGTTATTTAGAGGCCGATGGCAGGAAATCAGGTGAGGAGGGAAACAATCAAATACTGAGACAAAGTTGCACGTAATTGTCATTATTGGAGTCTGGGCTGAGTGGCTTGGAAGCAATGTTAAAATTATAAATGGCAAAGAAGTGGAAAGTCAGGTACCTGGAGAACGTTGTAGGGATTTGTTTTGCAAAACTCAAAATGTCAGTGTTGCCAGAAGTCCCTGGCTGCCTTCTGGGGAGGTCCTTGTCAACTTTGCTCCTGGCTTCTGCCTGAGCTGCTCAGGTTGGATGCTGCACGCTTGGCTTCTCCTCCTTCCCCTGGCTCTAGCTGTCCAGCTGCCTTGGCTGGCAACCACGGGAAACTGAGCAGGCATCAATCAATGCTTTGATGAGCAAAGTTCAGAGAAGGTGTTGTCTGGGATCTGTCACACACCCCACATTCACAGCTAGGACGCTTGATATCTTAGTGTTCAACTTGCAGAAAGAGACATTCAGTTAGCATCTACATGCTGGATTTCTCATAAAATATAGATTGGCACAAAAAGATTGGTTTTGTTGGGATTTTTTTTTCGTTTGTTTGTGGGTTTTTTTAGCCAATTGGAGCACTCAATTTTGTATTTCAGTATGAATAAAATTAATTGCTGGACTACAGCCAGGGGCCATTGATGTACCAGATTTCACCTCCTTGGTAGGTTTAATACAGTAAAATGGACAACAACCTCAACCAGTAATATATCTGACACTTCAAAAAGGCTGATTTCTCAAAGCTAAAGATTACATTGTCTGAAACTGACTGTGCAGAAAGATTGATGTGAAAACTGAGAGTTTTTTTCAGCAGAGCTTGTCAGAGGACCCAAAAGTTTGCCATTTTCTAGTCAAGAAAGATGTCAACTTTGCATAAAGTCCATCTGGCTCTGATGAAGGGAAAGCAAGACTTAGAGTTTAGAAAACCACCAATATTTAAGAAGTAGAAAAAGGGGAAATACTATATATGAGAAATTCTGAAGTCTACAAATGTAATAAGAGAGCCAAGGACAGGGATGATTTCTGTTTAGCAAGACTAAGGACACTAAGGAATAACTTTTAAGTGGCTGGTGTCATTCTAGCATCTTTGTCAACAACCCAGAGCACCAGAATGTAAAAACTGACAGAAGCTTCAAATCAGTAGTGTTACAGGATAGCGATTACCAGGCTCCACCAATGTGTTTTTATGGCCAGCGGGTCACTGCTCAGAACCACTGCTCTTCCTCACTGCAGCTCTCATTCTTTCAGGCTGTGAGTTTAATTGGCAATACAGAGAAATTTTACAGAGATTTTGTCTTAATATTGAATAGTGTTTTAACTGAAAAATGACCCTTGTGAGAGAGCAAGTGCAAAGGTCTCAGAGGTCTTGAGAAGTCACATACAGAGAAGTTGTCATGTTACTGATCATTCTGAGTCATCCTGTGCTGTTCAGATCACTCATAAAAAATCTCAGAGTAAACACACAAAAAATGCAAATATATATAAAAATGCTTGTAATCTGTAGGTGTATTTGTTTGAAGTTCAGGGCTCATTTTATACTCCTGAAGTGACTGCTGGCAACCTTTCCAGAAAATGGAAAAGCAAACAGAACAATAACCACTAACAAGGGCAAGAAAGTCAGACAGAGTGATACATGCAGCTTGGCAAACTGGTCAAGCCAAATAAACTGCATTTCAATACAGATGAATGCAGAAGATGAAGAGGGAATAAGGATGGTGGCAGACTTTCACAGCAGCGGCTCTGGCAGGCGATGGCTCCAAAAGTAGTAACGGTCTTAGGGATAAACTGTTCAAAATGAGCTCCAAATCCCAAGCTGTTGCAAAATAGCTAATGTAATCACTGAATCACAAAGTAGGAAGTAGCTACAGCACTGGCTTTGTGATGGGCATGTGTCTATGTTTCAGAAAAGATGTTGAAAGATTCAAATGGGAATTAAATACATTTGTATGTGTGTATATAGATATATATATACACACACATATTTGCCAAGCTAGAGAGAAAATGCTTTGCATTTGCAAGCTTCAAGAGATCTAATTTTTCTGTTGAGAAAGAGACTGAAAGGTTACATGAGTGCTCTAGATTCACCTTCTGGCTGAGAAAATATTGGGTGCTAATGGACCTTCAGGAAGGAATCTGGGATCTCTAAGCAGCGAGAAGAAAAAGAGTAAGGTAAAAATTATCACTGGAATAAACTGAAAATCATGAATTTTCCATCTTTTGACATATCTTCCATCATTACCACTGTTCAGGAAAATATCTGAGCAAAGTGATTCTCTGCTGTAATCCCAGGTAAATTATCAAAGTCAGAGCAGGAGTAACTGGACATGGGGCAGCTTTGATCAGAATCTGTAGCAGATGAGACGAGTTCATTGGAGGTTATTTCCTCCCTTGGGGTAAAGTGTGGACCTACAGAGGAAGGACAAAAAGAGGGAACAGACAGGCAGTTACCACCATTAATACAGATACATGCAGTGTGTGCAGTTTGCCTTACAGTTGGGGCTGTGGAGCCTCCACCTGTGTGCCACCAGATCTGGCCCATCTGAGAAAGGAACAAGGGTTCATAAAAAGGCGGACAGGAGGGTGCTCCTGTCATTGATACAGAAACAGCTGGATTAAAAAGGGGAGGCATGGTTCTTTAGCCCCTACATACACGTGGGGGAAAAGGAACAACTTTCTACTTTGATGCTCCCCAGTTGTGAGAAGAGAGATACATCCGAACAGAAAATCCTGGCTGTGGAAAACAGTGCTGCCTTTAGGGTCAGGGAGTCTTGCATATAGGCAAAGAGGAGGCCAGAGGAGACTCATAAAGGACTAGTGCTAAAATAAAATTTCAGGTGGTGAACATGAGTTATGTTCAGAGCAGGGTCTGTAATGTGCTCCCACAGGACCTGTGCAGATGTGTTGGGGTGGGGGCACCACAGGATCCAAAGAGGAGTACAGCCAGCATTCAGAAAGCACTGTGTCACTTTTCCTTCATTTTATGTTTAAATTAGTTTGGCTCACTTCTTTTGATGTGTGATTGTGACTGTCAAAGAAATCTTAAGGGTAAAGCTCACGTTGTGCTCCTACACGCTGTGTGTCTCTGAAACCATTGCAAAGCAGAGTTCAGGAGAGAGACCAGACGTGTCCTCTGCCTGAACTGAAGCAGAAGTGCTGTGTTAAAACTCTTGTGAGTTGGATTCTGTAAAGTTAGCAACTCACCCTAAGTGGGTGTTTTCAGTATTAAAATTTTTGGGTTAGAAGTAGCTGTGTCCCTAAAAGCACTGGAAGGGTCTCCTGTTATTTTTTTTCCTAGAATATCAAAATATATTTAATAAAGTGAATGGTGTTATATAAATAACTTCTACAGTTCAGAGAAAAATACCATCAAAGGTTTTGTTTCAGTGTAGTGTAAAACTGTGTCACAAGCATTCCCATCAACTCTTGTCACAGAGGAACAGGAACAAGTTATGAGGTCTAAGACAAAGAATACAAACTGGTATATGTACCAGCAGTTTTCCTGTCTTTCTTTTAAACCATTTCTGGCTGCTAAATTATCTAAAAACTGCTTCACAAATCAAAGGCTATGGATGCCTAGAGCAGGGCACCTTGACTTTCGTTCAAATTTGCACTGTGAATGTTACATATAATTCTTCAAGAAATACCATGTAATGTTTTTAAATTCATCTTCTGTTCATTTAAGTGGAAGAACACTCACTAAATTTCTAGCATAACACTGTCTCATGTGTTAGTTCATAAGCTTTAAAACCGTAAAGTCTTCAAAATGAAAGAATTTAAAACTGTCAGATATTTTCTCTCACCTGTGGAATGAATTAATTTTTGTATTTTCTTATTTATTCTGTGAAGTTCAGACAGCCAATTTCACTTTGATTTGGAATTATTTTCACATTTTGATTTTAGCAAAGCTAGCAAGATCGGTTTTCCTTACTGAGCTTTTCTTAAGCTGTTAAACCCTAAGCTCACAATAGCTAGAAGGTCATCCTCGCATTAACATCATTTACTTAACATTGTCTCTGATATCTCTTTTTAGACCTGGGACCCTCAAACACTTTTACTTAATTATGTATAGCTTTCTCTTGAATAAGAAACAATCGCATGAGATGTTTTGACAGATCTGGGTACCTGGTTCCTTAAATTATAATTTAGCTCTTCGATCTGTCAGCAGAGAAAGAAGGGGTATGTTCTGCCACTCCAAAGGTTGTGTCACGCCGATAATAACACATTACAACTACTCACATAGCTCAGAGAAAAGAGATCGGCGTTCCAGAGCCAACCTCAGCTGATGGAGCATGCAGGGATCCAGCCACTGGCATTTTGGTGGAGAGTGATGGGGAAAGGGGAACATTCCATTTCCCCTTTTTAAAGAAAATAAGAAATTTCAGCCAAAGAAACCTACACAAATTCTCACTGCCAATGAAGACAAATAAACTCACCTTTTGGCTGGCACTGTAGGTCTGTTATTGTGGTGGAACCTTGTAGTTACAATACATATTATGCCACTTTCCCTAAACTGTGGTTATGTTTTGGCTTGGGGTCCATACAGCTTCAGATTTAGCTGCAGACTATAATATAAGGTTGCTGTGGGGTTTTTGTGCATGCATGTGTGTTTTTGTTTTTCCTCAAGCAAGAGATTTCATTTCTTTTAATGGATACCGTTGTGCTCTTATGAAAAGGTCTGCATGGAAGCGCTGTGATCTGGCTGCCACTGCATGCCCCAGCCATGAATCAGGGCACAGATATTTAGGATCACAAAGGCAAGTGGGAGGTATACTGCTACACAGTAGATGGCACAGAAACTGGTGTAACGCATTAAAACCAAAGGGGAAAAGTGTTGTTTTAAACCTTCCTAAGGGGAGCTCTTTGACCCTGCTAATTGATAATAATGAAGTGTGAGAGAAAGCAGACGACGGTTGTTGTAAAACATGCCTCTGTAAAGAAAGCTGGAAAAAAAAACCCGTTACATTTCAAAGCAAATGTTTAAATCTATATTTGCAATGCATTCAGTCTGCAGAGAAATCAACTAGTGCATCATAGCATTTGTGATTAATCGCAGCATCATGAGGCAAGCATGAGTTGACAAAAGACAAATGCTGCAGACTGCATCAATCAAAGGGTTCTTCAGGGTGAAGCACAATTTTTTTTTTTTAAGAGAAGCTCATTAAGTCACTGAGAGATACTGGCTGCTCGTGAGTGGTGCAACAAATTTCACAGTGGACCTACAGCAGGAGCTATTTTTGCAGATGTCTACTGACACTGCTCTGTTCAGAGCCAAGGCAGCACAGGAAATTTATCACAAGGTGTTCTGAATCAACAGTGCTGCAGAGACAGAAACATCGCTTGCTTAGGAAGTGCTTTCTGCTTGTGAGAGCAGCCAGTCTAAGAACTGGACTGTGTACTGAAACACTGATAGATCAGTATAAATGATATCCAGCCATTAATGACTTGTATTGGTGCAAGACAGCAATGCAAAGAAGTTGTTTCAACGTGTGCGTGATATCTGTTCAGGAGGTGTCCTGATGGACTCTATCAGCCTAAGAGCTTTTTCAGGAGGTCACATGTATGGTGAGTGACCTGTGTTTTACCGTTCTGAGGCATATTAATATTCTGATTTGTTTTGGGGATACTTTGAAGCATCTCCCATTGCTGAACAAGGCTCTGGCATGTACGTCTGACCGAGGGCAGCTTGCCATGAACACGTTAAACATGGCCAGAGTCTTCCTATATATTTTTAAATTCTAAATCTAAAGGTTTGATACTTTACACTGAGCAAGGGTGTAAAGTGTGTGCTAAGAAATGACTAGAGCGAATACCTCAGCTGTGATTGTAAATGAAAATTATCTCAAGCTTGTTACTGATCCAAGATATAGAAAGGGCATCCTGCTTCATTTTTGCTGGGAGATAGACAAGGCAGCACTAACAAGTCAGGAAAATTCACTCAATTCTGAATTACTGATTAATTAGCCCACTGGCAGTATATCTTTAAGCTAATGCTATTAAGTATTCACTTTGAACCCTCCTGCTATGACTCAGTCTGGGCAAGGCTTGCAGAGAAGTGTGAGCTGACATCATCAGATATGATATGTTATAGTTTTCATGTTTCAGGCTGGTTCCAGTTGGTCTGAGCAAAGTTCATAATAAACTTCTTTCTTGAAGGCAAAACAAATGTGACTAAAAAGACCGAAATGCTGGGCAGAATAGATGCAGCTGCAGAAAACCAAAGTGCTTTTTGTGGGTACCTGCCTGTTACTTTGTCATCTTTGGGGTTTTCATCTAGCCAGGTAACACCATGGGTGCCACCATCTAGCCAGATGATACCATCATGGGGATGGAGACACTGGAAAATCACAGAGAAAGCCAAGATCTCTGCCTAGCAGTTCTCCTGTGATTGGCAGGTTTCATGGGTTCAACACACTGCGTTGCCAGATGAAGAAAGCCCTTGTTTGCCAATGGAGTGATGTAAGGTGCTTTCATAGCTTAGTTTCTTGCCCTCCCCAAGGAAGGTAGAGACCAGTCTTCTTGTGGTTAATCAAGAGGCCATGATTTGCCAAGACTGCCTTTGTAGTAAGCCCAGGCATGAGGCCGAGGGTGCCCCCTCCTTCACTTTGCAAGCTGCTGGGAGCAGCACATGGTGGAAATCTCTCCCAGGAGCCTCCACAGCCCCTCTGCTCCTCCTTGCTGCTTTGTGACACAAGTTGGTTTTATAAAGGGAAACACTGTTACATTTCCAGCAACTGGGAGCTAGAAAGAATCAGGGGTTCCTGAGCAACATAACAGTAAAATCCAGGTCTGAATATGGTCTATCTCTTAGCCACGGACACCTTTTTCTGAAGAGTGCCTTCAAATACTTTAATCGAGGTTTCTACCTCTTTGCTCTAGTGAGCTGGAACAGCAACAGTGATTTGCTGTGCAGAGCTGATGAGGAACAGAGGCAGGATATGGTAAGCTGACCCCCAGCACCACTGGGAGACACCTCTTTGGTCAAGCTGCTCTTTCATAGCTCTCGTCCTTGCCTTCTGTTACTGGACTTCATCAGGGGTCAGTCCGCTCCCCTGATTCCTGGTCCCGCAGTCCCAGAACGCATTTGCAGTGCCTTAGTTTTCTGGAAAGTAGGTCATTTCTCTTGGCAAGGATGTGATGAGTAATAGAAACTTTGCCCTTGGGGAAGGGAGTCAGCCGTGGGCACTGGGAATGCAGCGAGTGCAACGAGGTGGAGATCCTTTGGCAGTGGTGTGTGTTGATTTGGGACACACAACTATAGTGAAACTGTAGTGGAACAGATGACTTTGAGTAGCTGAAAGAGCTTGAGAAGGAGGAAGAATATGGATGTCTCAGGCTGCTCGCTAAGATTTTTTTAATAATGGCCACCTCACACTCGTGGGTAGCAAATACAAACAAAATCTAGACAAGAGATAGTGGAAAGGATAAGTATTGGAAAAGGACTCAGGAAATTGATTCAGGAATACAGCTTTAGGACAACATCATTAGTCTGCAGAAGTGTGAAATTCTGCCTTTTTTTAAAGTTAAAAAAAGGAAAATCCTGAAAAAATTTAAAAGCCTGAAGAACTTTGGATTGTAAAACCTAGGCTTATTTTGTTGCCTGAGAAGCTTTTTGATGTTTTGAATGGGTGTTTGGATGCAGGTATTTCCATAAGAGCTGGGTACTGCTGGGGTCCCTCCTGATTCTGGCACTAAGGAGCCCTTCCACACACCAGTCCTCCTCTTGCTGTGACAGGGGGATCTTCTCCAAGCCACACCATCTATCCTTGATTTCCTCAAGAGCAAACAGAGCCTCCTTGCAGGTTCCAGTGGAGGCAGAGAGTGGCCTTCAAAGTCTGAGAGGAGGTGAATCTGTGGTGGGAAGGATGCATAGTGTCCTTGGAGGGCCTTAGGTGCAAACCATAATAACAGCCCAAGGCTCTGTTATGTTTCTCATGTAGCCTCCCACTTTGGGATTACACTGGCTGCCGTAGCTGGGGGGTGCCCCCAGAGTGTGTTTTGGCGAAGTGGAGCTGCCAAGGAGAAGTGTGAGGGCAGTCCTAAAGACTGCCTGCCAGGCACAGAGCCAGGCTGGAGACCTGGCTCCCTGTAGACCCTCTCAGAGTGAGAAAAGGCAAGACTTTTTAACAAATTAAGTGCTTTCCTGATCAAAATAAAAAAGTTCCTTCTTCCAAATTTTGTTTTATAATGCATGTTTCTGATTTTAGGCCAGCATCTCTCATGATCCAAAGGATTATATTTTTCACTTGTGAATCCCAGATTCAGACGGGCTTATTTTGCTAGCAATTAAAATTGGAAAATTATTTTGAACAATGAAAAGGAGAGAGAGAAAATGGAACCATTTCTAATATTCAGAGATGGAAACTACTTTTTTTTTTTCTTCCATGAGCTCTGCTTGGACTCCACCAGATGTGGGGGCTGGTCCCCAGTGGAGAGCAAGCCTCGCCCTTTGATGGAATCCACTGAGGCTTCGAGGAGGGACTGCAGGATTTTCTGCCTCCGAGCCCCAGCTGTCACTTCTTCTGCTGCAAGGATGAGCCGAGCTGATGGCAGTTTTGCTTTTGCTGTGGATTTCATGTAGGGGGTGTTCCAAAAAACCTGCTGACGGTGGCAGTTTTAAAATCCCCAGATCGATGGATGGAAATGACTGCTGGAACAAACTGAGCTCATTACCCATCTCTTCCTTTCTTTCATAGGAGGAAGCCCCTCATAGTACAATAGTTCTTATTGTTGCCCTGATTATTTACTCAAGACACCATTTTGTTCTATTTTGTGCCTTGTTTATGCTTCACAGTTCAATACAGGGCATTTCCCTTCCTTCCTAAACTTCAAATCTTAGCATTCACATGCTTATTCTGGACATGGAAAGCCATATTTCCTTTTTGCAAAAAAATGTATGCCTTTGAAAGTCCTGCTTGAAATCCCCTCTACGGGTTCAATGGCTCTTTATTAATAGCAGAGGCAAATCTTTCGCCCTTCTCCAGTGTGGGAAAGGTAACAGCCCTTTGCGTTACAGTGCCTCTCCTCTAATTCTTAACACATGTGGGATGTCCTCTCTGGAGTGAGAAGGCAACTTTTTTTTTTTTAGCTTTACTAAGATAAGCAATTTGCAGTGGCACAGACAATCTGCTCTGTTAAGAATCTGGCACCATTTACAGTGGCTGGAGCAAGAAGCTCAGCAGTAGATTAGTGCTAATTTCTCTTCACACAAATAATGGCACTGATGACTCTTGACCATGTGACAGGTTTGTGAGTGATGAGCCTTGAGACTTCAGTAGTGACACTTTTCTTTCTCCACACTGGTAAATTATTCATCATTGGTGCAGCCTTGGGAAAACATAAAAAGAGAGAGTGGGAGAGAGGAGGGATTATGTTGCTAATGATAGAAACTGCTGACAAGTCCATTGGGGTTGGGGCTGGGGGTGGAAAAAAAACTTGCAGGTTGAGGCATTGCGTTATATCCATTTCAGAATGTAACATCCAAGGTTCATTTCAATAATCTTCCTTAGAAATGCAAGCAAGGATAAGTGTAAAACTGGCAATTTTGGGGGGGCTTAATAAAAACGCAGGTGCTACCAGTTTGCACTTTGGTCTGATGTTGTTCATTCTACGTTTTTTTACCCTATGTGTAAATCCCACTGTACTTATTTATAGTGCTTCTGAATGAACACTGTTAAACATTTTCTTCATTCCAGCCCAGGACTGGATATCTTTGAAGCCGTACAATTTCTCTAATAGAGAGTTTGTGAGAAACTCTGAGTTAGAGTTTGTTGAAACCTGTCTGAATGAAAGAGCATCTTACACGTGAGATCCCATGGCTGCTCCTGCTGGTATCTGCTGTGCTGCTCATGAGTCACCACAGGTTTGAATTGTGTGTTGTGCCTTCCCAGAGTAGCTGCCTAAGCACTGATTAAGCAATACTGGACTTGTCCAAGTAAGACAATGGGGGATTTTACCTGTCTTTCATTCCTGACTGCTAATTTTCCATGTTCTTCTTTTTATTTTATTTTTTTTTAAGTTCACCACTGGGTGCCATTTTTCTCACCAGCCTGCATGCAGTAGGGATTATTTTTAACAAGCTCCTATCTGAAGCATCTCTACTCCACCGAAGATTGGTCTTTGCTTCCTCTTTGCTCCCATGGGTGCACAAAAAAACCTAGGAGAACAAAAGCAGTGACAGCCTAATACATGGAGCTGCAAAGCTTTGTATTCAGGAAAAGAAAAACCCACACTGCAAATAGACTGGGATGTTCTAACAGGAAGAAAATTCCTAATCCACTTGTACAGAGCACCATGCTGGTACTCAAGCTTGCAATACTGTAATGCAGTCAACCCTGAACATCTACTTCGATAACTGTTTTGGGCATAATTTAGGAGATGTGTGATGTGCTCCTGCATTCCAAGGAGTAGTGAAGTGTCTCCTCCGTGTCTGCTAGGCAGTAGTACCTGAGGCACCCTGACAGCAGCAACAAGGACAACCCAAATCTGGATGTGGAAAAAAGGTACCAGATTTCCAACTGCCTCAGCTACTCTATGGCAGCGAATTAGTTTGGTTAAGCGGCTTTGGGGGCCCCCATTTTTCAGGAGATGCTATGATCTTTTCTCAAGGGAACAGGGTTAATTCCACATTCCCAGCCCTTCAGGTTGAGCCACTGTGGTTTTTACCCCCATCCCTGTGAAGTGTCCATCTCCAGTGCAGCTCTCTGAATGTCAGGAGCTATTTCAGTCCTCTCTAGGAAGAATTCCTACATCTCCCATCTGTGTCTGCACCTGATGGCTGTCTGTCATGTTGAAGTTTAACCAAAAGAGCGCTTGGAGCCTGGAGAGCAGCCTCGCCAACCCTCCACACTGCATATAAATGCACAGCTTCACTCGCCTGCTTATAGGACTGTTGTCTGGGCACAAGTGCTCCTTTCAGATGAATTTATTCTGTTCCCATTCTGCATCCCATCCCCATGAGCTGATTCAATGCCAGATCCCACACTGAAGGTGAAATGGTCCCCCTCCTCCTCTGAGATTCTGCATGGCAAGATCAGAGGGGAAAAGGCAGTCTCCTTCAGTACCTCCAGAGCCTAATGTTGATCAAAGCACCCCGGGAGATATTGCAGTCTCTCAGTATCCCACAGGGTCATCCCTGGCTCTGCCTGGTGATGTAGTGATGTTCAAGGCTAGCACAGCTGCTTTCAGACCTGGAAGGGTTCGAAAGCAGAAGCAAAGCAGGCAATGGGCCGATGAAGGGAAAACCTCTATGAAAACAAATTAGAACAGGAAGACAGTCAGTAACAAACAAAACCACTGGCGGGATGCCTTCCTTCCCTGTATTCCCATCCTTTGTCTCCTCAGCAGTTCCTATAGTCTTACTGTGCTTGCAAGGGAAAGGAGGAAATAAAATCCCAAAATTAACTCCTTGTTAACTAAAGAACAGAAAATACCTCCATACCGGAACATGTTCTGATGCTAAATATAGCCCTGGTAGCTTTTTTTTGTGCTCCCTCTTGGTTGTTTTTTTTTTTTTTATTATTATTATTTTTTTTCCTTGCAATGAATTCTTGCAAAGAATTCTAAAAATCAGGCTGGCTCATTTGTTTAAATCCTTGTTTAAAGATAGTCACTTCAGAAAATTAAACAACTCCCGATTCCAAACATAGTTTTTTTAATATAATAGATGGTAATGACTCCGAATGAAACTTTTGCCATTACTATATCTGTAGTAAAAAAGAGATGGAAAGACAAGAAAACAAGGGTTGGCTCCATGTTCAAGGGAGTGGGACTTGGGTGCGGGGGCCCCCTTTCTGCTGCAGGCTGCCTTTATTGGCAACAGCAGGACTGTATAAACCACGCAAACAGCCCACAACGTGATGGGGGCAGCTAGGAAGGTATCTTGTCCATCTACTCCAACTGAGTTATCTGCTTCTACCTGTTGCTTGGGGTAAAAAAGGACACAGTACTGCCATAACCCACATTCCCATCTGATTCCAGGAGGAGTGTGAAGCAACGGTCCCTGTATCTTTTCTCAGGGTCCCAGCTAGCAGCTCAAAGCAATATTTTTTTAATATACTCGAATGATAAGCACTTGAAAAAAGAGGCAGATGAAACAAGCTTTTAGAGTTCCTTGCTACTGTGTCATCGTGACTATGCAAATCTGCAAAAGGATTGATTGCTGAGCAGAATAAAGGACAAGTTATAAGCATGTTGTTCTGTTTAATTGTGCAGGTGTTTTCATATACAAATATTTGTCAGCCAAACCCTGGGAAATGCTTATTCCTTAAGTCTATAAACTAGAAGAAGAAGGAAAAAACCCAGATGACACAGCTCTCAGGCAGTGGAAGCCAGAAGGAGCTCCATTTTTCATTTTTAGTACAACAGTAAAGGGTTTTTTTTTCTTTTTTCTTTTTTTTTTTTTAAGTTCTTCAAGGTGATTCATAGTGTTGGTACTTAAAGAGATATATGAGCTCAGGGCTTCCCATTTAAAAAGCCTGAGATACTAACTTCAAGGAGAGATCTCTGAACAAGCCATTTAAGCAGATACGCTGCTGCACTTGGGTGGGTTTGCTTATTTATTTATTTAATGGTCAAAGTGATATGATAATGTTGCAGGATTGGCTGAGTGCTGCTTAAAGTTTGAGCTGATGTCAGAAAGTGCCAGGCAAAATGACAGGGGAAAGTGCATCCCTTATTCATCTCATGCAATGATGCCTGTTTTGTTTGGAGCCACTGAAATGATGCAAATAGAGCTATTTTTGTTAATGTTTCGCAGCAGTCCCTTCCCACGCTCTGATGCATGAAAGGGCACCCCACAGACAAAATTTGATTTATGTTACTTTTGATTTATATATGTGTTTTTGTTTACTTAGCTTATGAAGCATTTTTTTAAAAATCTTTACAGTTCCCTTACCCATTCAGTATCTTTGTGCTGTTAATATGTATAACAGACAAATATTTGTCTACTATATGAACAGCCATTCTGTTTAGTTTCTGAAATGTTTAAAATACATCGAAGTGGTTCAACTCAAAAAGCATTTTAAGAAACAACATCAACAAAACATCAAGTTTGTTTGGCCAGGAATACAATAATAGCTATTTGTTTGCTTTGGCTTTGCTTTTTTTGTGTGTGGAAGTAGGAAGAGGTGTTTCAGTCACAAAATAGTGGGGAGAAGGCAGGGCTGGGTCACTTCTTTATGCCTTTCTATCCATGACCCAGCACTTACAGCACATACCTGAGACATTGGAGAGCAATTGCTGTATGAAGCACCGGACTTTGGACTTCCCTTCTCTCAGGAAGACCAGGCGAAGGGTTGCTGCAAGGTGTGGGGATCTGTGCTTGATCTGCCCTGCTGGCCCTGTGCTACTGGGGATAAGGAACAAGGTATTCACTAGACCAGGCTCTGAAACCCGTGTATCTCATCTCTCTAGTGTTTCTCACCAGGCTTGAACATCCTTCTCTTTTGTGGGGTGCGGTGTGGATTTGGTATCTATAGCAGCTGGAACAGCATCAACAGAAAGGCTTAAACAAAATTCTGCTTAGGACAATTCAGTAGCCTGTTGATGCTGGTGGCTCCCTGGAAAAATGGGCTCAGGTAACTCCCAGGAAAGGAGGGCCTGATCCTGAGTCAGCCAACTTTCGCATACTCAGAACTCAGGGATGGACCAAAGGGAAAACAGGTGGAGAAACAGCATTTCTGTGTTTCCTTGATTTCTTTCCGTTCCTTAGGGGTGGCAGAATAAAATGTGCATTTTTACAGACTTAGGGAGGACTAGAAAAGAAGCAAATCTTACACTCAATTCAGTCTGAAGTGATTTGGTGATATCTGTATTCAGAAGGACATCTGAACTGACTGATCAGTCAAGTACCCGCCCCATCATATAATATCAGGATACCAGAGAGAAAGCAGTGAGGGGAAAAAAAAAAAAACAACGCAAAAAGTGTTCAAATTACCAAGCAGACCATCAGTGCTCTGTCAGGAATCTGCCAGGGTATCTGGGGTAACAGGGATTCAAGGATGTACTTACAGCAAGGGGACAAATTTAGACCAGACTGGCTCCCAGGCAGACCCCAGGAAATGAGAAAGCAGAGCACGCCCCCAAAAACCTCAGCTTTAAAATGACACTTCCATGGAGCGTGAAGCCAAAGATATAATTTGTTCCTTCTCAACACTCTTCATGCCATCATCTGTAGCAGATTAATTATTCTATTGCCACAAGATTACAGGAAACAGGGTGGTCGCTAAAGAAAGTGTTTCAGTTATTGGTCCTTATAGGCTCCTGTTATTTTTCTTTCTTGCCAGCTCGAGGTAATATCTTGATTGCCGCCAGTTTGTTTGATGTCAGGGCCAGCACAGTGCTGGCTTGACATGTGCACTAAACACACTGACAGCAGCTAGGAAGTTCATTGACGCTGGTATGGCAAGAAATGAATGGACTCCAGAAGCAGTAAAATGCACTCTTAGTACATCACAGCAGAGGCTTCACTTTCCCGTGAGATACTGGGATATTACTTGTCTGTGAGACACACTTCAACACATTGTGTCAAACGGCAGAATCATGAGAAAACTTGCGAAGTATTCCCATTAAGGCTAATTGATTTTTAAATACTCTATTATCCGAAGTTGGCATCTAATTATTTCTTTCAAGATCCTGACACGTTCCTGGTAGTTGCAAGAAGCAATGATTGTTCAGGACGCAGCGCTGCGGTGGGCAGCAGAGCATCCGTCTGAAAGGGAAAGATGAGGCTTTTTATATTTTTTTCTTACTGGCATGTCTGAGGCTGCTGCAAGAGGAATTGTGGTGCAGTAAAAGATGTGTGAGATGAACTGATGGGAAGCTTGGGGATGTAGTCAGGCTCCAGCTGGAGTAAGACTTCTATACAGAGATCAAACTGTTCTGGCAGATAATTTATTACCTTTCTCAAACAAATCAGGTTGGCCTTAGGGTCATTAATGTTTATAGTGAAGTCCTAATTAAGCAAATATAAACCTTATGCTCAGCAGAGATCACATTAAAAAAGAAAATAATCACAGACTCTTTCTTGTACTTGCCTTTCCCTCTGATTTCATGATGACAATATTAATCAACTAATGGCAACAGAAATTAGATCAAATGTTGGAGATACATCAGGGCCAACCAGGGTGGTTGTCTACAGCAAGCTCAGATCAAGTACAGCGAGCCGCCTGGCCCAGCTCTCCTCTGACTTGTATTTTGAGCAGTTGTTTCTGTCTGTACAGGAATGGTGTGAAATGCCATTAAAACAAGAGGCTGCATTTCACATGTTCTGCAAATGACTTCCCAAGGTGTCCATGCTGTGAGACTGGCGACTGGGAGCTGCTTCCTTACTGTGTGATGATTTGGCCCCCACGTGATCATGTATGCGAATGCTGCTCTAAAAAATGACAGTACACGTGTCCTCTGTAGAGGGAAGGGACACAAAACGGCAGCTTTGTAGTGGTGGGAAGACATCCTACCATTAAAAGACACAGAAAAATAAAAACATCCTAGCTACCTAGACCATCACTGTAAAATACGGTCATGTAGCTCATATTTAATCACAGAAAAAGACAAACAACTGAAATTGCTCAGATTTTAACAATTCACTCTTTGAGATACAACAATTTCTTCTCAATATCCTGACTTGCCATACTTGTTGCTTCATACTTAATGTTCGCCCATGCAGGCCAGCCAAAAATAAAGTATTTCCACAGATTAAAACTGCCTCAAACACATATGGGTTTGGTTTAAAAGAAATAGATGGAGTTTGAAACTATAACTATTTCAGGAAATGAAATACAGTTTTGCGTTTTTGTAAGGTCTTTAAATATTTTATGAAGTACCAATGTTTGCTTGTATTTTTTTTTTAAAAAAACACCCTCTTATGTATTTTATTATGTACTTTAGTTGGAAAGACACCAAAAGGAGGGGGAGGAGGAATCTTACACCTAGGTACAGAACTGGGATACCAACCTGTATTACTATAACAGGAATATAAAGACATTACAGGGCAAATACTGTTAATTTCTTGCGTTTATTTGTTACACACATTTCTTTGATTAAGTGTACACAGATATTTGGTAAGGGAACATTGCCCTGGGTAAGATGAAGTAACTGTGTAGTCTAGCTATGAAATAAATATTCTGTAAAAGAGTCATTTGATCTAATTGCCTATTTACCTTTGGTCTTTATCTGGAAAGACACACAGAAAGGTGTTCAGGACAAGTGATTACACTGGGCTGGTAGGATCCTTTTGATCACGTGAAGGTAGGTAAATGGGTAAGACCAGACCAGTTTTGGCATCCACATGCAGGGGCATACACTGTAAATACAAAACAGCATGTTCTGAGTCTGTGTTTTCTCTGGGTAGTAGTAGCAGGAACACTGTGTTCATTTAAATTAAACCAGTTCCTTGGATAATAACAAAGTAATTAAAGAAGCCACTGAGGAAAAAGAGCCAATTTATTTGAATCATGTTCATAAAAACTACAACAAGTGCCTGAAGGTAGAAAATAATGTAGTTAAGATGGCAGATTGATGATTTTTAAAAATGCATCTTGATATTAATTTAAATTATTGTCCCTAGTCTGAGAATAATAATGGATGTGAATATTTAATTTAAGGATAGGGATGGTTCTTTCGGTTAAGTCAAATTCAGAGAAAAAGCTGGCATGCATGTATGTTCTAAGACCACTCGGACTCCAAAACCATATATTAAAATCTGGCCATTTAAATGTATTCCTATTTCCATAACTCTCACTGTAATTGCAAGAGATGTAGACACTTTGCTAGATTACTTGAAATTAATATTGTTTGATCCTGCAACATGTCAAACGGAGCACAAGAAAAATCGCACTTGAAATGATGAGAAACCTACTCTATATAAGGTCCCCTACATTGAATTTAAGGTTCTCATATCAATCATAACTAAAGGCCTCAACAAGGGGAAAAGGAAAGGTTTGACATCTTGCACCTCTCCACAGTTTCACTGACGCTCCTCTGGTTTAGTTTTGTTGGCCACTCATTGAATCATGGATGATAAGACAGTTTTGCTGGACAATTCTTAACAGTTTGCCTGAAGAAGGGGCCATCTACAATAACCTAACATCAAAACACAAATCAGGCTTTATCAGTATTTATATTGTCTGTCAGCAGGACAAGGTGGTCTTATAGGTCTCTTCCTTCTACATACGTTATCCAACCTCTTAACATGAAGGTGAGATATTTTTGTTCAGGGAAAGATCTTACCTTGGGAATAGTGGGCTCCATCCCCACTAGAGCTTTACAGACTTTGGTAGAATGTTTCTTTGCTATCTGTGTTAACGGTGACAAAATGCAACCGAGGTTTGAGAGAACACTATGGTGCAAAAGAACAACAGTGATAACCATTACAAGTGGTAACCTGCAAGCGACCTTGTAACTCTCTTCCAGATGCCTCTTTTGGGGCTCAGTCTGAATTACAACACATAACTAGTTTCCATTGATTTATTTTGAATTTTACTAACACCTGCTACAGAGGTTTCCTGTGCTCATATGCCTGTGCAGTAGCCCTCTGTGGAGATTTCCCTGGCTATCCCCAAGCTTGGTGGTCCCAGTACAACTGCAGGGATTCCCAGGCTCTAGCAAATTAGACAGCTTGCTAATTTATACTAATATTACACTCACAGGACAAGGAGTCAAAGACCTGGGGACTCATGTTATCATTATAGCTCTGCTTTATCTTCTAGGCAGAAATAGCTAATGCTTAATTCAGAGAGGGAATCTCAGTATTTCTAGCAGTATTTCTCCTCGGTAATCTGTCCTGAATATATAATTTCATTTTATCTGCCACCTACCATCAAACCTGGTATTCTAAGCAAGCTCATAGAGAACCCCCTTACAAGTTTATTCATGTTAATCTAGGGTCACAGGCAGTAGAGACACAGGCCAGGGCAGGGACCTGAATCTGTCTCACTGGCACTGATGGATGACTGGCACAGAAGGTCTGTTGCTGTCAACAGATACAAGGGAGAAATCCATTCTCATTCTCCTCAATATCTTTGCAATACTTGGCACTGTTGACCTTATGTCAAGTCTGACAGGTAGCATGAATCCAAAGTAAGTCTTCAACCAGACAAAGACCCATTCTTCCTCTAGTCTCTTTCAACATCTACATGCATCCAGCTACTAAGTGAACTGGATTTAAAAGCCGGTGATACACAGATGGCACAGAACTGTACTTCTCCTTCCCTATGTACACATTCTTTGTTATCACTGAGGTTTCTGAGTGCTTGGATATGGTCCAGTGCCTTGCTTTTCTAGAATAATGACAATCTCTGCAGTAAGAATAACTTATTGCCATGCAAGAGACAAAGCTCATCCACGCAGCAGAAAGCCAGGCACACATATTCTTTTAGCTGTGGAAAATTCTTTTAGGGTTTTGATTACAAAACCAAAAAGAAAAAAAATAGTTTAGTGTAAAATAGTACAAAGCCGTTGTTAGAAGGATACATGCAGTAATTGTTGAGGATAAAAGAGGACATAGCTCTACTGCCTTGAATATTTAGGGCAGAAATGGATACTTTGCTATCACATTTTGGTTTCATTATGGACAGTAGGCAGAAGTATCACACATGCTTAAACAGAGAGATCTGAATCTAGATACTTTCATCCTATTGCAAGTCATACTCTGATGGACTGCTTTATTACACTCCACCACTAAGTGTTGCGTACTGATTGATGACAGATAAAAGCTGGCCCCAAAAACCCATCTGGCTGCCCACAAAAAAGGCAGTGAACATTTCGTAATAAAGTCCTGCCTTGCATCATACAGGTTTTAATCCTAAACAGCGAGCAAAGAATGGCTCTGTGTCATTGCTACTCTGTCTTTACCTTCCTGCATTTAAATCACAGGTGACCCACACAGAGCAAAACCCAGTGTCAGATTTGCTGTCTAACCTTGACCGAGCTCTGTTCATGCCCAGGATTTGTTTAACAGTCGAATTGAAGTTAAAAAGGTGAAGTTCTTTGTCCTTAACCCTGGCACTTGCTTGGTATGAACCAGTGTCTACAGAGCTTCTAGCACAGGGCATAATGCATACTTCTGCAAAGTTTTGCTCTTTGGCACATAATTAATTCTGGGTTAATTTTGACCTATAAGGCCCACCCTGCTTTGAATCCTGTAGATATTAATAAGCTCATTGCATTTCAACTTGGCAGATACAGAATCTACAGAGACAAGACTTGATCTGTACATCTGGCTGGGGGTGAATGCACATGGGATGGGCTTGCAACTGTGCAACTGCCAGCTAACCATCTGGTATGATCTGTAAGTGAGGGTGATGTCAAAGTGCACCCTCCTTGCTGGGTCCTCTGGAAATTCGCACCTGTGTCTCAGTACAGGACAACTTCAAGAAAAATAGTTTCATTATCTAGAACTAGTTTCTCACCCTCTGCTTAACAGCCCCCAGCACTGTTGTTTTTCAAGACCAGTTTTAAAACTAATTTTCTTTCCCTCGGGTGTTATTTTTCCTTTTTTTTTCAGTGGAGTTTCTTGTGATGGACAAAGGCTTTCTTGAATTGATGAAGGAGGTTTGGCTACAGTGGCTAACACAGGATTAGCATCTGTCTAGCAACAGGGATGCACTGTGTCATGTCTCAAGGACAGCTGTAGAAAGACTACTTTGTACGGAGATTTTATACATCTCTGTTAAAGAGTGTAACCTTCTGTACATGCAGTCCATATATATACATGGTGAATAGTGTCCCTTTGTAAAGTATTTCTGTAACCCTCTTTCTCTCACCTCTGCTACCTAATGGATCTGCTGTTTTTCAGGCTCTTTATATCCATCCAAGTAAGACAGGATTTCCTGTAAAACTAACACCTCTGGAGCTGTCTTTTTTTTTTTTTTTTTAATTTCAGCAGGGCAATTTATTTACTTATTTTAAAATATTCCTTTACACAGGGACTATCATTAAAGTTCCTGCTACCTTTGGCAGGAGGTGGGTTTTACAAGTATGAAGAACCCTATGAAAAGACAGTCTCTTTTCCAAAAATTGCATCTAACTGAGGATTCCAAGTTTTTTGAAAGCCTTGCTGTTCCCTCACGCTCTGTGAGCTTTTTCTTCATTACCAGTATCATTCATAGACTTTCAAGGGAATGATAAGGGTGACTATGGTAGTCTAAGTATCTGGGCCCTGGCTGCACCAGCAGCCCTTCCTGGCCCTGCCCAGGCTCCCCTGGGGTCTTCCCCCACCCCTGACCATGGCACAGGACCCCATTTCAGCGCAGCCCGGGGCTGCCAGCCCCTGCTTGCTGCTGTGCTGTAGCTGTGCCCTGCCCAACCCTGCCTCCTATTGTTCTGCCTTACAGCTGATTTTTGTAAGATACCCCTCGGAAATCAATTCAGTTTTAACCTTGCTGATACAATGCTGAACGTTCTCATTATCCATAACTATTTCCAGTTTTCTTCTAGAAACAAAAAAAAATCATGCTACTATATACTTGGTTTTATACTACTACTTCTGGTTACAAGATTTGTATAACAATTGTACTTTGCAGTAGGTAAAATCAGGTAAAACACAATGAAGACTTCAATTTCATGTGCAGTTATTAGGATGTTCTAAACAGGATGGGGAATTATATGGATAATATACTGTAGGACAAATCAATATTTCATTCAGTATGCTTCTTCCATGTATGAATTTTCTCTTCTTATATGGGGTGCAACAAGCATAGCATGGATATAGAAAACACAGACAATACAGATATCACAGCTAGTTCAGTCTCCGGTGTTAACACCTTTTGTGTTGTTCTGTTACACTGTACTTCTGAAACAATATAAAATCTCAGGCTGGTTTGAAGCCAGTCTCTCATTTTAGGGTGTTGGGTAAAGAGTTCTGCAGAACAGAGGTTTGCATTCACCTTTTGCAGAGGTTGCTTCGCTTGCATCGCCACATGTTGGATACTGAACAACGCAATTGTACACTTGACTCTGTTTCCCTTGACACTCACTGAAATCTGATTTCCAGAAATATATGTGTACTGATTTTTTTTGCAGTCTTTGTTAACAGGAGTGGATGGCTTTTCAGGACAGGAGAAATAAACAGCGAGCATACCAGGTGACCACAAGGAATACTACCTTAACCTTTGATTTGCAAGCCTGTACTAGTAGCGTCACTTCTACTTAACTACTATCCAGCTTGGTATTAATTTAAGAACGTTCAAATTATTTACTTACAATAATTAATCATTTAAACCTAATAGAAACCTTTTTGTTTCTATTATTGCATATGTTTTTATCATCTTCCTTGCCATGATTCAGACTATTCAGTTACAAAACAGCCATCAATAGCTAACAAAATAGGGAATATTACATATAATCATTGCGTGCAGTAAATAAATAACAGCTGATAACAACTAATAAAAATAACAATATAATAAATTATTAGCTCAGGGTTTGTGTAAAGCAAACTCACATTTCAGGTCCAAAAGCTTTTCTTTTCTCTTTGATAGTTCAGCAACTTTATGTGCCAGTGACCATAATTAAAAGTCAGGAATTGTACTGGGCTGCTACTTGGTTGTGCCTGTGCTATGAATTGCAGATAGTGTTGTGTGGTATTGTACTGGTTGTCACTTTCTGGGACAAAGTAGTGGAGTGATGTAACAAGAAAACTCATCAAGAGGGGAATGCCGTTGGATCAAATGCTACCGAACTGTTTCGCACTCCCTGCTGTTACCTTTTCCATCTGAAAATAGAGCATATACAATGCTTTCTGCTCTGCACAGTCTCTCATAAGACTGATAATTGTATTTGGTAAAGTTTGAAACACAGGTTAAGTGAGGATGGATGCCCTTCTGTGCCCTTCAGGAGAAAGTGCTTGGGTCTCAGACCAGTTGCTAACTTTATCAATATGCATGATTGAGAGACACATGGGTTATTTATAGATGCAAGAAAGCAGAATTTTCAGCTTGGAGGTAATTCATACACTTCAAAGCATGTTTCAGAACTAAATATTTAAATTCTCCTTTCCCTAGAGAAAAAGAAAAGAAACACAATAATTTTCCCTGTGGAAATTCTGATTTTGCAGAAATTGCTTTTCTGTCACAAAACATTTTATTGAAAAAACTCTTGAAGTGCTCTGGGTGCTCACATGAAAGTGAGGAAGAAAATATGCATCTGTTTAAGTATTTCATACGAATGGACACAGAGCTTTTGATTCCTTTTCAAGAATAGAACAATTCACTTTCACGGGCATTTATTTCTTTGCATAAGAATTTTGAAAAGAATCTAATCCTCTATATTTTTTTTACAGAAAAATTTTTTTTTCAACTTTAAATATGAAAGTTGCTTTTAAAAAGCAAACAATCTGTGAGATCACTAATTGTAAAAAAAATGTTCAGCATTGTGCAGTGTGGTAATGTGGGAATGAGAAATTACCAGGGCATAGCTGACAAATTCTGTTGTTGAGTATTTTGCAATAGGAAAACATATCAGGTTTCCCTTCACATAGGGTTAACAGTGTATGAATGAATCCCTAGGATAAAGTGTAGTTGATTTCACTTTATTGCAACATGTTTTAACTTTTGTCATCTGTTGATTTTTCCATTGGACATATGCAGTAAGTTTTTTCAGCTGTTTCACCTCCTTCACCAGAACACAAGTTTTTTAAAGGATTGAAAATAGTGGGTTTTCCCTGTGACAGTAAAAACCACATCTATTAACCTACAGCAACTAAATCACTCTTTCAAAGAATGTGGCCAGAATTTAGTAATATGAAGAACTCCTGCCAAGGAAAATTCAGTGGAAATATAATGAAAATATCTGATGTTAACAAATATGGACACCTTCACAGTACTACTATATCTGTTTGGAAAGACTATGTAAGTCAGCTGTCTGCCCTGACCTTACCACTGATCTGATGAACAACCTTGAACCCGATGCCTTGTCGTCTCTCCACCTTTGTTTCCCCTGCCAATCTATGTCTGTCTGGCTTGTTAAAATTATTCACATTTTGTCTTAGTGTTTTATAGCATCTTTTACACAGCTAAGTTCTGCCTATGGTCAGAGCTACCTGGTGAAACCAATCTATACTTAATGAGTTGTTCCACAGAGATGCCAAAAATGCAGTTCCTCCCCTTAAGAGATGCGGTCTGTGCAATTGCCATTATTAAAATGTTAATCTTCCTTTTGGGTGGGAAATCATGCAGAGGAGAAACAACCCTGTGAGAACTGCTCTGAAGGTTACGGACATTACAGCTTGTTGGTATGGTATGTGCTATGGATAACATAGAATTGTTTAGGTTGGAAAAGACCTTTAAGATCATCAAGTCCAACCGTTAACCTAACACTGCCAAGTCCACCACTAAACCATGTCCCTAAACACCACATGTACACATCTTTTAAATACCTCCAGGGATGGTGACTCAAACACTTCCCTGGGCAGCCTGTGCCAATGCTTGACAACCCTTTCAGTGAAGACATTTTTCCTAATATCCCATCTAAACTTCACCTGGCGCAACTTGAGGCCACTTCCTTTTGTGCCATCACTCCTCACTTGGGAGGAGAGACCAACATCCACCTCACTACAAACTCTTTTCAGGTAGCTGTAGAGAGCAATGAGGTCTCCTCTGAGCTTCCTTTTCTCCAGGCTAAACAACCCCAGCTCCCTCAGCCTCTCCTCATAAGACTTTTGCCCCAGTTTGAGTCTATCTTTGTGGTTAACTCTAGCCAGCAATTAAGGGCCACGCAGTGGCTCGCTCACTAACATCCTTGCGGGATGGGGGAGAGAATCGGAAGAGTAAAAGTGAGAAAACCTGTGGTTTGAGATAAGAACAGTTTAATAATTGGCATTTAAAAAGTAAAATAGTGGTGCTAGTGGTAGTGGTGGTAGTAGTAGTAGTAGCAGTAGTAATAATAATAATATACAAAGCAAGAGATGCACGACACAACGGCTCGCCACCTGCCAAACGATGCCCAGCCAGTCCCTGAGCAGCAAATGCTGCCCCTCAGCTAACTCCCCCCAGTTTACATACTGAGCATGACATCATACGGTATGGAATAGCCCTTTGGCCAGTTTGATTCAGCTGTCCTGGCTGTGCCCCCTCCCAGCTTGTTGTGCACCTGGCAGAGCATGAGAAGGTGAAAAGGCCTTGCCTAGTATAAACACTGCTTAGCAACAACTAAAACATCAGTGTGTTACCAGCTTTATTCTCACACTAAATCCAAAACACAGCACTATACCAGCTACTAGGATGAAAACTAACTTTAGCCCAGCTGAAACCAGGACACTTTGCCTCCTAATTCAACTACCATGCACATAATGAATCTGCTAAGGCCAGGCTGTGCACTCTGAAGTTCAAAGTGTGCAGCATTTTGTGGAAGGAGAGTCTGAGGACACCACTGTGCTCTGATTCATTTGTATCGGATATTAAGTCATAGCTGAGTGGATGTTTATGAGGTTTATTGCAATGCCCTGCTGGCTACTTCTGCCTGTTCCTAAAGAGCAGCCTAGGAAAGAGGAATGCATGCCTCCCACCTCTCAGGAGTCAAGGCAAGGCAGAGCACACAGGGAGTACGCTTCAGTCTTCAGTGGGATACGGGGCTGTTCATTGCCACCTCCCAGTTGAGAATGGCACTGGCTGTGGAGGGCATTTCTTCCACTCCATCTGTATCTGCTCTCAAAGAGGTTACTTTAGTGTCCTGGAAGAATGGAGCAATGTCAGAGGAGCTCATCTTGTCCAACTCTGCCTGAATAAAGAGGCAATCTCTGCCTCTCACCTTTACCACCTCTTACCTGTGTGAGTCATTCTCCATTGAAGATAAACTGTTTGACCAATAGCAGCAATTTTGGTGGAGGCCTGGTCACATCTAGAGCATGATGCCTCTCAGAGGAGACCAACAGAGCATAACAGGACTGTTTACACACGGAGACCCTGGACTTAGTTGAGGGGTTGTCATTTTGAGTGGTTCCTGCTCTGGTGAGACTGATCCACACCTGAAAATTTGCCACGTGTCAAACTTTTGCAGACTGGAGAACTGCAGTGCAGCATATGCAGAGGGCATGAACTGTTCCTGCTGTTGGCCCTAGACTTGCAGAGCAGGGCTTAAGTTTTGCAAGTCTCATGCTCACACACTCAAAATAAAGACTGACTGCTTGAGCATCTGTCAATCCTGCTTCCTGACACAGCACACAGAATAAACTACCTCCATGCTGTGTGGCTTGCTCATGATCCCATCCTTTCTCCCATCTGAGTCAGATTTCTTGAATCCCTTTCAATAGCACATTACATTATAATGAAATGGGGGGTTTTGTAATTTTTTTTTTAAATTGGACATACTGTGAAGTAGATTTGTATTTGCTTATCAAAAAAGGAATCATTTCAATGCAGTGTAAATACCCTGAGTTCACCTGCAACACAATTGTGCAGCCAGAGACCTTGGGTATCATTCTTTCAGGCCTGTAACCCAGGCCACAGGCACAAGGTGACAGAAAATTTACTGGTCAGCTGGACAGTGAGGCAAGTCCTCTGCAGTGTTTCCATGTGCCTGCTAGCACGTATAAAAATTAGCTGGGCCAAATGAGATGGGTTAGAGCAAGACTTACTGGATGTTTACTGAGCCAGTGTACCTCTTGGGAATGCTGTCCATGAGATACCCAGGGCTGAAAAGCCATTTGTGCTTGTGCAGCTGCCCTGGAGTGATAGCAGGATATACATGATAACTCAGTTTGCCAACTTGTTACTGGGCAAAGCTTCAAGCTGCTCTTGATTCTTGCCTTCCCTTCAGTTTTGGCTACTCTGACGTCTATGGGAAGTGTCACAACTGACATTTGGAAGTGCTGAATGAACAAGCTGGGCCAAAACAGCACCAAAACGGGAGCAATGGTAGGACTCTTGGTCCTGAACCAGCCTTCTAAGAGCTTTCTTTAGGCTCAAGTGTACAGTCTGAAGGGGCATTAGAGTATCTCACTGGACCTCCCATATAACATGGTCTATTAATACTTACCCTGTTACCCTTATACTGAGGGTCGACTAACATTTGTGAAAGCATGGCTAATCAGGCACCTTCCAGGCATCCAGTGTTGACTAAGCTTCCAAAGGACAGAGGCTCTACCCTGGTAGTTTGATCATTCACAGCGTTAAATGTTAGTTAGTAGATATTACCAATATGCATGACTTCAGCCATTATTTTCTGTTAGATTAAATGGGGACTTTTAGGTTCTTTGGAATTCACTAGCCAATCATCTCTCTATCTCCATGCCATTTCATAAAATCATAGAATCATAAAGGTTGGAGAAGACCTATAAGATCATTGCGTAGTCCAACCACCAATTTCTCGGTCTACATCTTATTACAGAGTCTGAATGAGTCACATTTCTTTGTAACACATCTTCTGTAGCCTTCACATAATGTTTAAGACTTCTTTCATACTCTAAATTTCCAATTTAAAACTGTGTGCACAGGACCTGAACACATTGTCCCATCATTAATCTTTTCAGTGTGCTGAGAGATATCACCTCTTTGGCCCATCTAGTTACATAACTGAAACTAGCTTCCTCATGGCATTGCATTGGAAGCTTTTGTTGAATTTCTTGTCCTTTCCTACCCTTTAATCCTCTTCTGAGGCCCTGGTTTCCAAGGTGTCATCTCTCATCCTGCAGATGTATCCTTCCTGCTTCTTAAATTTGAAGAGGCTGTAAAACAGTAGATCCAAATAAGTAAGCAGTCCAGATCAATTTGAGTGACTTATTCTCATCATCAAGTGAACTATGTAAGAAATGCCTATTTTGGAGCATCAGAGAAGAAAAAATCTTCACTGCACAAGTCCACACGTGATCGGAACACTGAAACACAAATATTTACAGATATTTGTACAGGGACCACATCCTCAGCTGGCATTTTATCGCTGGATTTCCATGGAGGTGTCGAGGTGGTCCATAAGTATGTGGAACATTGCAAAGCCTGAATAATTAGAAATTTAAAGGACTCTCTGCCTAAAAGTACAACTTCTTTTGTACCTGTCGCATAGTTTATGCATGAAAAATAGATAAGATTTTGTTGATTTTCAGGTATACATTTTCTTTCCACTTCTCCCCCACCCTGATTTGATCATATTTACTGAAGTGACACAGGAACATTTCCCCATTGTGACAGCCATGGTTGAAACATGCAAATCCAAGGAGTTGTTCCAGAGAAAGAAATGGAACATTACTTTAAAAAAAAAAAAATCCCAGACATCCCAGAAACAGTCAAATATTTATACAAAATGAGTGTAGCTTTATACACTGGCACCGAACAACACAATGCTCTGTCTCACACAATACTGTCATTCATGTGCATACATACTGCCACAGGCAAAAGTCCCACACAATGTATTTTTATACAATTGCTAGCACATTTCATTACAAGTTGTTTTTTAAATTCCCTTATGCAGGGGATTCTCTTGATAGAGACATTCTGTCTCCCCAGAGTTTCCTAAAAGGAAGAAGAGTTGCAATAGAGAATCTAGAGAAAATTATGGAATAAAACATTACATTTCAGTTGTAAATAGCATTAGAAAAGAATATTGTTATAGCAATAACAAAGGAGATGGAAAGAAACTTTTTATTCCCTTAAGAGAATTCAGGGCACACTGAGTTATATTTTGTGTTCTCACAGCTATCATGTAAGCAATTTGAAATACAATGCGAAGCAGACAGAATTGCTAGTATTAAATTTATGATACACAGCACATTAGGACCTTGAAATCTGTTAGTGTAAATAAGAACTGGAGCAAACTTGTGCAACTGAAGCACAGAGCAGAATGACCATCAAACTCTCTACCTCAAGAAGCAAACACCTGATAGCATCCTACCTACCCAAGACGCAAGTGATGGGACAAGAGCAAATGGCCTCAAGCTGCGCCAGGTGAAGTTGAGATGGGATATTAGGAAAAATGTCTTCACTGAAAGGGTTGTCAAGCATTGGAACAGGCTTCCCAGGGAAGTGTTGGAGTCACCATCCCTGGAGGTATTTAAAAGATGTGTACATGTGGTGTTTAGGGACATGGTTTAGTGGTGGACTTGGCAGTGTTAGGTTAACGGTTGGACTTAATCTTAAAGGTCTTTTCCAACCTAAATGATTCTATGATGCTATGATTCTACCTTAAAAGTATATCAAAAGTCAAACTTCCAAAGACTGAAAATTTGGGGAAGGCTAAAGAAAAGCATGTCAGATGCTTCATTTTAGTTATCTTATCTTGAATGTAGTTGTGATGCAGAAGCCATGGGTGAACACATAGTAATGACGCAAGTTGAATCCTGGACTGTGGATTTTCTATTAAACTGAAGCCCTGTGCACACCACAGGCAGCCTTTTGAGGGCAGTGGCAGTGCCTGGACTCACTGCTCCTTGCTCCAGTGCTTAGAAGGCCTGTGGATGAGGGAGGACTCAAATATGCCAGAAAATGATGTGGCTTTTCCTGTTCTACTTTCCCCAGATGGACTGACCCTCTTCACTCAGCATAGGTAAGTACTGGAAAAAAGTGATGGGAAAAAGTATTGTACAAATAGACTGGTATTTTCCTGGGGAAAAACAAAAAAAAAGAAATAAATCCTCCATGGAAGCATCTAGTGAGGACCCAGCTGTTTGTTCTTCTTTGAGATACCAGAGACAATGAAATGATGAAATCTCCACAAGACAGAGTCTGTATCATAAATGAATAAAACATTTTTTTAATTCCTCTCTGGGGGCTTTTCTGTGAAATCCAGGTGTCCTTTCCATTGAAACTCTCAGAAGAGGAAAAAATTATACTATTCATTATCCCAGGCACAGCATTTGCATAGAACACTCTTCACACAGTTGCTCCTGTCAAAATATCCGTCACTCTGCAACATCAGCTCTCTGGCCACTGTGCACCACTTGTGACACCTTGACATGCATTTCCTCCATCCACTACACTCCAGCATGCTAAACATCGTATACCACGCATCCCCTTCCCCTTTGCAGGATGGTTAAGATTTTTCTTCATTTCTCTCCCTGGCCAAGCAGCCATCTCATCCTGCTTAATACCCATAAATCTGTATGAAAACTTCAGGCCTTTATAAGAAAAGACACTCCGAATAATTTGAAAGTGGGCTCACTTACAGGTGGTTTTTGTCAGATCATTTTCCTGTGACATTTTTCCCAGTGGTTCACAGATACTCTTTTTTGGGGGAGCCAATTTGTTTTGTTAAATTACAGGGGCTTCACATAGATTTCAGTTTCATTATGAAGCATGGAGTAGGTAGTGTTTAAACAAGCCTGCTCCTGTAACTTCATGCCATTTAAATGCACTCCTCCACTTTAATATCCTCTTAAATTATTTATGTATACATCACTATTGAACATACCATACTTTACATTCCACATGTATCGACACAGGACAATTACAACAATGCAAGCTAATTAAAGCTACAGGGTAAAGATCTGACCCCATTGAAGTCAAAGAGAGTTTTGCATCTTACTTCAATAGAGTAAGCCTTTCACCCCGAGGCCCTTTCTGTCCCCCTAAGTTTCCTCGGCTGTTTGTGCAAAGAGTTCTGGAGAATATCAGGTCTCAGAGAGCCAATTAGCCGGAGACAGCAGTACAACAAAGCTTCCCCCGCCGATGCAGAGCTGGTGGCCTTTGCCTTCAGGAAACAGGTCCAAGCTGGGGTGGGGCTGAGGCTCCAAGTGGCAGCCCCCCTCCCCCCTGGGTATAAGGTAAAGGCAGAGGATCAGCTCTGCGGGGCACAGACACAACGGGAGAAAGCTACGTGAAATTAATTGAAGGTAAGGGGAAAGGGCCTGAAGCTGTGTTGCAAGGGCAAGTGATCTGAGCACTTGAAAGCCAAATGTTTCCCTAATTGCTATTTAAAACGACTGCTCCTGACCAGGGGTGCCCAACCCTCCCCGCTGGGTGGGTCACACAGTTCCCTCCAGTCGCTGCTGAAGAGTGGTACATGGTGGTGCATCCCTTGGGAAGCACCAGATGTTCTACACATGCAGAGCACAAATGACCTTTTGCTTTTATTTTTTACTTTCCCAGGGAGTCCTCAGCAGAGGACAGAAGGTAGGTTGCTGACTGGAGGAATTACTCCAGCAGTTGCAACCCATTCCTCATCGCTCTGTGTCCCACAAGGTCCCTCAGCCTCTCCCATGACAGTTGAACAGAATGTACACTTTCCACCTAACAAGAAACAAAGTCCCAGGCAGGGCTGGAGCTGTGGGCTGACTCCTCCATCTCTGCCTGCCAGAAATGAGACGCTATGTGAGATTAATCACCAATGCCACTGGCCCATACTCTGTGAAGTTTTAAAATATGACCTGCAAAGATAGGTGCTCATATGTTCAAAATGTCCAAGGTGATTCCTTCTCGGAGGATTCTGGAGTGGTCTTAGTAGCTCAGTGGTGTTAGTTGTTCCAAGTGTAAAATTAGTTTTTGAAGAATGGAAGTCCATTCTTGGTCTGAAATGTTGAGAAAAGGCTAGACTTCTCCTTGACACAATTTGTTTCAATGGAAAATGGATTTTGGCATGATCTGGCCTTAATATTGGATAGTACATTACAGATCATGGAGACACTGACAAAATGGAAGGATCATAAGATAACTAGAAGCTGTTGAAAGGTTCTTTCTGGGTGAAGATATTCATACTCATAGAATAGTGCACTGGGTCTACTGTTTTTGGACCAGGGTAACACGTAACTGTGTGAAACTGAACATAGAGAAGAAAAAGGATCCTTGAATTTGGTATTAAATCAAGGCTTTTTGGAGGTTTTTGAGGTTCTTGAGCCTTATGAAAACCTGAATCAGACATTGTTCACCTTCCAAATGACAATGCCATTGCCTGAAGGCCTCCTTGGTGCCTGAAGTTCCTTGCTATTTTCATACTTCACTTTTCGCTGTGGGAATTGAATGTCAACAAACAGTGCTCATTTTGGGATTCCTGTGTTGCAGAAGGTCAGGTCCAGTTCTATAATTCTATGTATTTATCTTTACAAAGGAGTGTTTTATTCAATCTGGACACAGGAAGATAATGAAAGCTCTTTAAACTGGTTAAAGGCAGACATGGATTCATTTATCCACTCAATTTTGTTGTTTTTTTGAAGAATAGTGGAGCACTGCCTTTGAAAAATCTTTGCTGAATTGCCTTGAGGAACCTTAGTGAAATCAAAATCAATGTACTTGTGAATACTTGAAAGAGCTGCCCATGCCATGACAGCACATATTTTTTTTGTCTCCATACTGCAATCATTGAAGAGGATGACATAGAAAAGGAGCTCTTCACTATTTTTATCAAACATTTTGGGGTTTTTTTTGCTGAAATGTTTTAGTGACATAGGGATATGTTAGTGAGAAAGGAGTTCAGATCAAGAAAAATAAAGTTATCAAAATTAATGACCATGACCTTATCTATCCCTGACAGTGTTATTGATGAAATGCTGGAGCATGCAGGAACATTGGATAAATTGGAAAGAAATAACTCTAGTCTAATCCGTATCAAGTGTTGAACAGTTTTCTACTGATCCCCTTACAAGTACAGACCAAATCCTGAGATTACATAAACATACCTTCTCATAATTTCCTTTCTAGTGACTTACTAGCTGGAAATAACATTACCTTTTTTTTTTTTTTTTTTTATGGTGATCTGTTTTGGGACACAGCAACCATGTATGAAGAGTAAGAATTAGTTTTTCTTCTAGACAAGCACAACCGGGACATCATCAGGAGACCATAACAGATGGGCAGAGGTATCTTCCAGGTATTCCAATCACAGCCATCATTCCTGGTTTGTACAGGGAATAAGGCTTTATAAAAGGGATTTCAGGTGCATGTTGGTGAAGAGATTTTTAGCCAACAGGGAAAAATATGTCATTGTTTTTCCTGTTGAAGTCACTGATTAGCTCTTGATATTCTTGGGCATCAGAGGTGTAGGGCTCAGTGAACTTGCAATTAGCAGCAGCAGCAACAGGTTCAACCAAGCGTAACTGCGGGCAGAAACTCTTATGCCAGAATCAGTGACCTTCCACAAAATATCAGGGGCAATATACCTCATGGAATGGTCTTTTATAATAATAAAATATGATGCATTGAACTGCAACATTTCTTGCCAATCTTGATCTCTGTCATGTTGTTGCTCTACTTTATGGGTGATAAAACCAGGTATCAAGAAACGCCAGTTTCCACAAGTTCAGGGGCCTGCTGGACACAAGCTTGGTCAAACTGAGTATCTTCTGAATTGCTGAGACCTCTGCAGTCCATAAGCCCATGACATTCAGTGTAAATGTACACCATATTTTACAGCAGCTCCAGCCAAGAGGAATTTGGAGGTGTTCATCGATTCAGCATGGCACCAGTGAACGGCATTTTGGAAGAAGAGGACCTTTGAATTAAATGCTTATGCTGGGAGTGTGACTTTCCTAAAGCCTCTCACTCTGGGGTATGTGTCAGGTGTTTATTCACTGCATTTTGGACAGATGAAAGAAAAATTGAGTTAGTCCCCATGTTGTAAGCAGTATCCCTTCTGCTGTCAGTGGTGTGGCAGGCATTTTCAATCTGGAGCTGGACTGTGATCACCTATGTGGCGGTAAACAAGTGGAAGTAGGTACTAGAAGGAGAAGTCTCACACTAACCAGGAAGAGGGGAGCCTGAAGACAATGACACAGACTGTGCTAGAAAGATACCCATTAGTGTCTGCTGTACATTTGTAAGTCCCCAAGGTAGGATGGATGGATGCACTGTATTGTAGGGACTGATAAGGAAAATGTAGTGGCTTGGTCAAAACCCAAGTCCTTTGTTATCAAGTCATTCGAAGTCAGTGGGTTGGTCTGCTGGAAGCACATAGCGAATATACAGTGCAAACATTCACTGTTCATAGCCTCTGATAGCTCTGTCATCACTTCCCACATGGAATCTCACAACTATCAGTTATGTTCTATCCCTCCAAAAGCTACCTTCAAAACAAGAGCTATTATGCCGTATTGCATTAAGGAATTGGCTTGATATATGGAATGCAGTATTTCTCTTTTCCTTTGTTGCTGTGAAATATTGATCTCTTAAGCTTAAACATGATCCTCTATTCTGACATAAGCATGGAAACCACTCTTGTTGCAAGACTGTAAAGCCTTCAAACATGTGACTACATTTTGTCTTTGTAAGATGGCAGTCATACCAACATGTGTTTTTTTGATTTAGCAATGGTAGCAGCATCTCATTTTGCGTACCTTGTTGGTGCCTTTTTTACTGAATGTCTAAAATATAATAGAGCCGTGTCCTTCGAAATGTAAAATAGTATTTCCTTTCTCACATATTTTACACTTTTCTGATGAACACCACCCAAACCCTAGTCTCCTTGACTGCTGAAAGGGTTGATTTGCATCATTGACTAAGGATGGTTCTGATGCCCAGGCATCCAGTTCCAAAAGGCTTGTCCTTTCCACTCTTTCTAGGTATTATAATGAAGTGCTCTGAAGTAATCTAAATTATGTAAATACTCCTTCTTATCAACTATGCTTCTCATATATTCCCTTACAGGAAGATTAAAACAGTGTAGGAAGTGTGCTTGATATTCCTTCTAAAATGCTATGCACTTAAACTGTACTTTTTCATGGCTTTTCTACTGGGATGAATTAGGCAAAGCAGAATTAACCTTGTCAGTCACCAAGTCAGCTTCCATGACACAGAGCGCTATAACTAAGAATACAGAAATAACAAGTGAGCCCCAGTGCAGTCACCCTCCACTGGTTCCTGCATAGAGTATGTAAAGCGCTTTGGGGTGCCCTGAGAAGATAGACCCAATATAAATGTAAAGTAATACTTAGCAAAGAAAAGCCTTTTTGACTGGAAGTGAAGGCCAAGGGAAAGCATTCTCAGGCAAACAAAAGATTTTATGCCCAAAACCATGGATGGTGGGGGAAGCTCTGCACAGACCTCAGACACAGAAACATTGAGCTGCTAGCTGGAGTGTGTGGTGTGAGCAGCAGTTTATGTGAAGGAAACGAGGGAGAGGAAAAATAGATGACCAGAAAAAAGCAGTGAATTAGAAGAGAGAGGGCACATTGGAGTCGTCAAAAAACTGAGCTGGTGTGGTGGCAAACCAGCGTGAATCCCAGAGAATGGTTGCCAGATCTTCCTGTCCTAGACAATTTAGTCTGGTAAAGGCAGATGATAAATGGGAGCAAAGCAACCATGTGCTTCTGAAAAATATGACATCTGCTTTTATGCTGATGTAAGGCCATGGAACATCCTCTTGGTTAGAAACGGTAAACATTCTATCTTTGTATGTTACCTTATCTCACCCTCTCTCAGCTGTCTCAAAACCCTGAGCCAAGCCCCAGTCATTATTCCAACGGACTGTTCCCAGGCAGAGGGCAGGAAGAATGAAAAACACAGCACTTGGGCTGCTTCTGCTGATGCTCTTGGAGCAGGGGCAGGTAGGGGAGGACTAGCTTCTTCTCAGACTGAGGAAATCAGAAAAAAATGTAGAAGAATAAGGGGAAGTAACATCAAGTGTGAACTGCTGAACAATACTGTCAGGTACAAGTATGTCACAGAGTGCAAGGGGCACTGTGTTAGAGACATCCAAGCAGCCTGGTCCATGCTGCTACTGAACAGTCTGCACAGATGCCAGCTGAGATAGCAAATCAGAAGTGCCATCCCACGGTTGGCTTGTGCACACTGACATGGTGCCAGGCCCACCATTGCATCTGGCACTAGTTCAGGAACCTCTGCATCACACCCTGTTGCGTGGTGAAGACTGGCCCCTGGTTACCAGTAGCTCTACCAGTACATTCAGTGATTCAGTTGCTTTAGAAACCCAGCTGAGTTCCTCACTACTCAGGCTGTTCCTGGACTCACTTGCTGAAAACTATTCCTGAAGCATACTTAAGAGAAAAGACAGATTCTCTGAAACAAAAGCTGAGGTTTTTGCATTTTTTAAAAGGGAGCAAACAACATTTTCCAATACTGTGGGGGTTTTAACATTATCAAACTTTCTTCTCCATCCCAGACTTAGTATTTCCAACTGACTGTGTTCCTGCTTGGTAACCCTAAAAACACGATGCCCCTTGGGCTTTGCAAAATTCACAGACTCTTGTCACCTAGTATAGAACTCTGTTGTGACAGGATGTCCTCCAAATCAGAGATAAAGTGTAACACTATACCCATTAAGTTATCATTAGTAACTAGCCATTTCAGTTTTGTGGTGTTGTTTCCTTGCCACATCTGGTTAATGGAGAAAGAAAGTTCAGGACATTCTGAATGGGAGCTATGGGGGCAGTAGGGGGCAATATCCTTTGTTTGTTTTTTTTTGGTCAGAGCTTTATCTTGCAACTACTTCAGCACAACTCAAACGAACCTCTAATTGTAAATGCGCAGAGCTGGCTGGCATAAACAAAAGTGCCTATAGTCAGATGGAAGGTCCAACAAGGCTCCATGTATAATTGCTTCCAAAGAAATAACAGATGACCAGATCTGTCCTATAAAATTTACAAATTAAGTAGATATAACTTTTGTATCAGAAACAAAGTACTCCCCACTAACACTGATAAATCCAAATATTTTTGGCAAGCTCTCCTTAATTCTGTCTTTCTAATAATGACTACAGCAGTGAAAGACTCCTTTGTGTGGCAGGAAAGAAGATAAACTTGAGCAAAGCAGAAGCTTCAAGAAGAGCATGTCATTTCAAAACAGCTTGCCTTCCTGAGCTTTAACAGAATAGCCTAATTTTCGTGATATAATGTTGCCAAATAAGAAGAAAAACATACCTCAAAAACCACTTTGTTCTGTGAATGCCTGTTTGTGTAACAGCAGCAGCATTGTTATTCTGTGTCATCCCTGTTGACAAGCCTGTTTGAGTTCCAATAATGGAAAACTGTCATGTTGATTTGCTTCAGATTAACCTCATCTTCTTGTCATACTACAGGTATTTTCCATTACAAGAAACAAATATATGGTGATAGGTAAATGATTTTGATAAAGTCTGACAAAGATTTTAAAACAGCTGCATAGCTGCTTATTTTATTTCACAAAAAACAATAGCATCACAAAGATGGCATCTGTCAGTTGTCTTTGGTAATATTATCATTAGGTGTTGCCATGATTTTCTACATCTGGCTATAAGCAACACATGGCTTTTTCTGTCTTATAAATATTATTCTGAATAACATAGAACTTCTGAACCAATCAGTAAGAAGAGCTGAAAATAGTGAAATCACCAGCAAAGCTAACATTAAGGACTGTAAATAATTGCTCTAACCAATTCTGACATGTTAGCTTCAGACTACAATGATTTTGTATCCCTGGCATAGAGCTGCTGATTGCTTCTTTTATATTTTTCTCCTCAGATTTTTCCCAAGTAGGACTTGGGAAAAGAGAATTATTCTGATCCTGTAATGATGGTACTAGTGTCACGATGCAGAAAGCATCAAAGTATGCAGAGGTATACACTTGTTCTATGCAGAGAATGGTGTTTACTTTATTGTTAGCAATTACCAGAAATGACTCAAAGTCAGCATGATTTCTGGGTATAACAAGACTTACCACTTCAGTCTCTTCCAAAACAACAAAAACTTGCGCAACTGAAACTTTAAAATTCTGTTTCAGAAGGTAAGCTCTGTGCTTACTTAAAATGTGTAGATGCTGCAAGCCTCTATTACTGTACTGTGCACAGTAACTGCCTATTAGGTAAATACAGAAACACCTGTGTTAAATGCTACCAACATAGGGCTGCAACTTGAATGCAGTCTCTGCTCTTTTACTAATACTTTACCTTTTAACTCCTTTTGCTCATCAAAGGATGGAGAATGCTTGACTGATAACAAACTCTTGTGCTTCCACCCCTTTGGACTGCAGTGTGTAGCAGAATCTTGCATTGTGTTTGCCTATGTTGGAGTCAAGTCACTGGGGAAAGACCTTGAATAAAAACGGGACTATGTGTAAATCCTTGAGATGGCCTCTGCCTCCATAATAAGACTAAGTTCATACATGATCTTGAAATTACCAGGAAAATTTTTCAGGGAACCTGCAGGTCTTAGTCTGGTATGAAATAAAAACAAACCACATGCCCAAATGATAAACCATGTACCCACTACAGAATTAGAAGGAGCTGGTGGTTCTGTCTGGTGGTTTAATGCAGAGCCTTTTAAACCTGAACCCCATTGCTATCTTGATGCCTATTCGGTTCATGTGAAATAATTTGCTGGTCTCCCTCCAGGTATGATCAGAGAAATGGTCCATCTACAAACTCCAGCATAATGATTAGCAGTAATGGGCCTCAGAAGACAGGAGAAGGGCTGAACAGCCAGCAGCGCAGAGCTGAGCCCTCTGATGTGATACTTCTGAATTAGCAGCTCCCTCCCTTGACACCCCACAGGAAGGAAATTTGCCTTGTCTCTATCTTTTATGTAAGTATCATAATCTAGCAGTACCAAATGACCACGACTGTCCAGGTCATGGGACTTAAGACTCTCTGTCACAGACCTATTGCAGACCACAGTGGCTGAGAATGGGACTCCTCTTGTTCCCACTGTGTCTACAGGCTCTGGGAACCGGGCCGAGCTTGCTCCTTCAGCTCATGAGTGTCCTCTCACATTCACAACCCCACTTTGCCATCCACTTTCTTTGTCCTACGTGTGTGAGGGAATCATTTGGAACCAAATGAGGGTTTCTATTATCTCCTCTTAGGAAGATTTAGTGTGTTTTTAGTGGCATTATCTGACAGTCCATACACAAAAGTAAGGTCAGATCTATTCCTAGGGCCCTGTTGGCATCTATAATTGCCTCAGTTGTACTCTAACTGTATGTGACACCCACTGAGTGAATTTATCATAGCAAACACTTTGAGCGTATCTCAAGGATTTCATCATGATATTTTGCTGCTTGCAATGCCAGAGAGAGAACATCAGCATGAAATAAAATGCACAGAACTTCCCCTCTTATGAAAGAGAAATGGAAGAGCAGAAAACAGGCTGAATTTCTCCAGGGTAATTTTATGTAAAAGAAAGACCAGCAACATCCTTTAAGGCCTGAAATGTCAAGCTTGTAAAAATAGTATTCTTGGGAGTTGTATTTGATCATTTGTTAAATACTGTGATATATAATGTAGAAATCCATGTGTAATGCTTCAAATCCCTAATCTGGTTTAAAAGGTCAGCTGAAGCCTAAAAGGACTTGACATTTTCCCTTTAAAAATCTGACTTTTTGACTCAGAGCTAACAACATTTGAGCCTGAATGACCTGAAGGATAAATACAAAAGCTGATTTCAATTGAACTATTTAGAAAGCAGGGGATCTTCTAATTTGTAAGATAGCATTCAGGGAGGTTTTTCCATTAAGAACTCAATCGACTGAAAAATGATTTCCTTGGGTATTCCACAATCTTTCAATGCTTGTGTAAATTTTACACAGGAGGGGGCAGCGAGTGAGGCTGAAGATGTATAACACAATGCCAGGAGAGCAGAAAGCTCTTTATGAAACAGAGGTAACTGGTATTTGCCTCTAAAAAATGTCCCCTTTCTACTTCCTCCTTCACTGCCTTGAAAGAATGGATCTCCTTCAAAATCTTTACTGTCCAGTGCAGATGAGGCTTGCTGGCTACTAGCTACTACTAATGTCTTGATAAGCATGAGGATAGTCCCTTTCAGGGACACCCCTTCCCCCGCCTCAGCCCTCATTTGGCTCGCAGTGAGGCTTTGAAGGCTGCTTTCGTGGATGTGTGCACTAACCACTGCCTGGCTCTATGGCTGTGCTGTGCGGGTGTGCCTTCTCGCAGAGCCTCAGGCTCTTTCTTCTCCTGCCCTGCTCCAGCTCCACCAGAAGGTCACTGTGGCAACTGAAAGCATGTCCCCTTTTTCTTCTGCAAGCCTCCACTGCTCCCTGATTACCTCCTACCCTTGTGACCTCCAGAGCCAGACCTCCTCCTGGTCATTTTGCAGCTTTCCATCCATTTTTGCCAAAGCAATCATGGAGAAAATAAGTCAGCCTCACCCCTCAGGCATCTCACGCTTGTGGGTGTTGGCCAATCTTCCAATGCACAATCTTCCAAGGGGCCCGTGAGGCTTGAGTCCAGCATGGGCCCACACTAGAGGTGAAGCACTGGCCTCCCTATCCAGCACCATCTCTTAGGAGCCTGTGCTGAGCTTTGGCCATGGGTGTCCCAGGCATGGGTGGGAGCAGGTGTGCAGCCCCCCTAACCCTTCCACCACTGGGTAATCTGTACTTGGTCCTGCCCACCAGCTCCAGCAGTCGGATGAGCAATGGGGCTGGAGACCACCACCTGGAGGCAGGGAGTGAGGTGGAGGCTGATGGAGGGGTGACACTGTGTGACACCTCAGAAATCTGCCCCACAGAGCTCCCCTCTGACTGGGCACCCCCTGCAGGTATCTTCTCCCGCTGGCCAATCACCACACAGCTCCCCGTGGTGTGGCGAGAGGGACTGTTGTGTCATACCAACACCCATCAGACTGAGCAGTTGCATACCCATGAGTCACTCGCTGGAACAGAAATACCACTGATTTAACAGAGTGTTGTCCCAGGATCGATGTTTCCCAGCTTCCCCCTGTGCTTAGTTTTGATAAATGCCTCAGTTTCGGCTCACATTCACCCAGCAGCTGGGGACTATTATACTGTGACAACCTTCTATTCCATTGTCACAGTGTCAGATGCCTGAAAAGGATAATAGGTAGATATTTCTGCTGTTTGGATGTTAAGAAATAAGTGGCATTCCTATTCCTTATTTAGTTACTTCTTAATTTTAATGAATAGCTTTAGTGATAATTACCAGATTCTTATATTGATAAAAACTGGCATATTCTGCATGTTAATAATAGCACAAATTTGATATTTATGAACTGCTGTTCTTTTGCAAATATAGACATTTGGTAATCATCATTATGATGATAAAATTCATTAAAATTTGAGAAACAACCTATTACCCCTTCTGCCCATCATCTTTTAATTAAGTAACACAGAGAGATTTTATAAGACTTTCCTAGTCACACTGCAGAGTATTGTTTCTGTAAGGGAGTCTCTATGTATCAAAATACCTCCATTTCACTTTTGATAGACATAATGTAAAAGACCAAAAGAAGATTGACAGTAGATTTATCCAAAAATGTATTTCAGACATTTCAAAAATTTTAGCCACACTTAGTTCAGCACATACTTGAATCTTGTTTGGGTGTAGGCTGGAGGCTATAACAATGTTAGAGTCTTTATTAGGATTTGGTAGTTTGCAACAAGAGAAAACTTTTGTGATAATTTATTCTTCAGAACTTTCTAGCAGTGTGAATGCTGGAAAATTTGTGAGGTTAGTCACACATATGAAAAGTTCAGTTGTATCTAAAATGATAAGTAAGTCCCTTTATTAGTTTGGATTTGGCCAAGAATCAAAAATGCATCAGGATGGGTTAGATTCAGACACATTCAGACAGTTCAGGCATTTGAAAAGGTTCAGTCAGAGCTTTCAGTCCTTGTCTACTCCTGGAATGCATTATAATTAAAAATTTTAAGCTCTGTTTTGAATGACAAAAATATAAGCTGCATTAAAATTAGGTTTCACTTTGGATCTCTTAGATATTGATATCTGTGCAGAAGAGTTTTCTTAAGTAATAGGAGTGTTTTGTTATGACAACCATGGCCTTTAGGACTGCATCCACAATAGGCACAGTTTGTATTATTTGATAATATCCTAAATTGAAATCTCATCCTGTCGACACGCACCCGATGTTGTTTCATTTTTACCTGACTTAACCAAACATTTATACTAATTTCCTTTGATGCTACCTTTGTACTCAGTTGAACTGTCAAAAATACTGCTGAGTTCTTCTGTATTTTCTTTTTATTTCTGATCACTTTGATCCTGGAGAATACTCACGTGGTTAGCACTTACAGCACCAGCAAATGTTTCAGGGAAAGATTCAGCCTGTGCATACCCTATCTTTGCTTTTCAGTCTTAACTAGGGCCTACTATGTTAACAAATCCGGGCAGATTCTCATGCATACTGTGATATATCATCACTGTGTTCAGCCAAGAGTGAAGGAAGCAATTTTGTGAGGTCGCAGGATGGTCAATGCTCTTCCATTTGAGTTTTTCTTGGGTTCATCCAGACAATTTTCATTGCAAAAGGTTGTTCCCCTTCTTTACATAGTTAATTCCTTCCTTTACAAATCTGACATAACTCATTTGAGGAAAGCTACATAGGAGTTTCTTCTTCCAGGCATAGTCTGGTGTCATGCAGAGTCTATGATGAAACTCATGGAAAAAACCTCATGGAACAGAGGAACAAGATATTTTCCCTTACTTAGACAAACCTTCACTTTCACATTTGTTTGGAAATTACTGGAGCTAGCTGGGGAAGTAAAATTCCCATTAAAAAACCAAAACAAACCAAAACCCAAACCAGCAAAAATACACCATTATTTTAACAAAAAAATAAGGAAAAACTCAAGAACTTAAATACTTTGTCCTAAATGCAAAGATTTAGGGTTGACTAAGATGCTGCACTGCTTCCTGGGATTTGCTTCCCTTCTGTTCCCACCATTGTCTAAGGGTTGACTAGAGTCTCCAGTGATGCATGAGAACCACTTCTATTCTTGAAGAGCAATGGTATCTCATGGAAAATACCACCCTGTCCACCCACTAACCAGAATGAGGCAACTGGACCACAACATCCGAAACGTACTACAGTTGTACTACAGAACTGGGGGAAAAAACAAAGCAAGCCAGTTTGATCCCCAAATTGAAATATCTTCTGGAACACGTGCTTTACGAATAAACAAATCAAAGCACAGTTCGAGTTTTCTCAGCCATTCTCTAAAAATCATGCAGAATCACAATCACAAAGTCTGGATAAATTCTGTGATAATCTGCAAATCAGCACAAACCTACTGTGGAGAAGTGCAAATATTCCCCTTTTTGAGTTTCAGAGTCTAAACTGAAGTTACCTGGAATAATGCTGAATTTCTTTGCAAATATTTTACACAATTCTTGGTAAATATGCCATTTTGTCACATTGAAATGACAGATAAAACAAGCTATTTTAGCACAGTCTGCCAATCCTCTGCTCAAGTACTGCCTTTCAGTAATAATAATAAAAAAGTGATGGAACTATGATTTATATCTCTAGAAATTTCCAAGGGACTGCCAAATGTTGTCTTGAAGCACTCTGCTCTTAGGCAGCCACTATAGTGAAAATGTTCCCAACATCTTTCCAATGCAGCTAGCAGGAATAATGTAATACTCTTCCTCCAGATGCATTACATTGTTAAGCACTTAATCTCAAGGACCTTTTTGAAGTTCAGATAGTCCTACTTTATTCATCATCTAGTGTTTAGTTTAAAGTAACAAATGATTGAGCTGAAAGTCTTTCAGGAACAAAATTCCTTTTTTCCCCATACATAAACAGAGTTGCAGCCTTTGCATTTTTCGCCATCTGGCCTGCAGTGTGAAATGACATTAGTAGCATGTCAGGTTTATTCCCTTTTCAAAAAAAAAAAAAAAAAAAAGAAAAAAGAAAGAAAGAAAAAACCATAATCCTAATCTATAGTATGAAGAGTATTAAAATGAAACATCTGCCTCACTGAAATGAGTGGATGAACTCTGAAGTCTACAAGCTGCTGGAGTTTGTCAAGTACATGTTTACATTGCTGACTGTTGTAAATTTGCAGGATGATGACAAGAAGTCTACAAACTAAAATATCTTATTCAAATGTTTTTAAACATCTGTTTCAAACAGAAAAGGCCAGAACAATGAAGTGGCATGGTGATCACAGGCAGACTGGGGACGCAATAACATTATAACTTGGGTTACATAATAAAAGACAACGGCAACAGTGGTTTATAACTGCAGTTACTGGCTTGTGGTCTGAAGTCAACAGACTGGAGTGCTGAGAGGGTTGTGTCTGCCATCTAGCTATGTGGCTCTATGCAGAGTAAGGACAAAATACGGTCAGATGCCCTTAGAAAGTTTGCTTTTACTGCAGCACCTGCTGATTACAAAGCCAAATAAATTGTGTCATCTGCAGAACAGCTTTGAACAACTCCAGGGATGAAAGGTGGCAGATTTCTGAGGAGTTTTGTGCAACCAAGAAGCACTTGACCAATGAGACTGTATTGTTTAGTAAACAGAGTTTATCCTTCCTATCAAAAGTTTTTTGCTCTGCAGGACTTCGGATTTGAGACCACTGAATCAGATCAGGTTCAAGACCATCTAAGGAATTGAAGGTGCACAAGTCATGGGACTTGATGAGATGCACCCGCGGGTCCTGAAGGAACTGGTAGATGAAGTTGCTAAGCCACAGGCCATCGTATTTGACAAGTAGTAGCAGACAGTGAAGTTCCCACTGACTGGAAAAGTGGTAACATAACCCCCATTTTCTAAAAGGGAGAAAAGGAAGACCCGGGGAACTACAGGCCAGTCACAAATACAGGCTGGGCAGAGAATGGATTGAAAGCAGCCCTGAGGAGAAGGACTTGGGGTGTTGGTTGATCAGAAACTCAACATGACCGGGCAATGTGTGCTTGCAGCCCAGAAGGCCAACCATATCCTGGGCTGCATCAAAAGAAACGTGATCAGCAGGTTGAAGAGGTGGTTCTCCCCCTCTGCTCCACTCTCGTGAGACCCCATGTGGAGTACTGCATTGAGCTCTGGGGTCCCCAACATAAGAAGGACATGGACCTGTTGGAGCAGGTCGAGAGAAGGGCCATGAAGATGATCAAAGGGCTGGAGCACCTCTCCTATGAAGACAGGCTGAGAGAGTTGGGGTTGTTCAGCCTGACGAAGAGAAGGGGAGACCTTACAGCAGCCTTGCCATACCTGAAGATGGACTATAAGAAAGCTGGAGAGGGTCTTTTTGCAAGGGCCTGTAGGAGTAGGACAAGGGGTGTCTTTTTACAAGGGCCTGTAGCAGTAGGACAAGGGGTAATGGCTTTAAACTGAAAGATGGTAGATTTTGGTTAGATGTAAGGAAGAAATTCTTCACTGTGGGGGTGGTGAAGCACTGGAACAGGTTGCCCAGAGAAGCTGTGGGTGCCCCATCCCTGGAATTGTTCAAGACCAGGTTAGATAGGATTTTGAGCAACCTGGTCTAGTGGAAGGTGTCCCTGCCCATGGCAGGGGGGTTGGAACTAGATGGTCTTTAAGGCGCCTTCCAACCCAAACCAGTCTATGATTTTACAGTTCAAGTCCTAGGATTAGATCGCTTTTTAATCATCAGTGTGAACTTGAGATATTGCCATGTACTGAATAGAAATCTTTATTCTCACCCTAAGAAAAATCCAGGCATGATTAATAAAAAGGTGGTAGATTTTTTTGCCTCTTACTTTTTTGAGAGTCAGCCAAGAATGAAAATAAAAACCCAGTATCTTCCTGGTCAGTACTTATAAAAAACATTTTAATAAAAATATATAATTCATTATAACTTCTAAATTGACTTTGTGATGTGATATGACATTCTTCTGAATATCACCAAACTCCTTTGGAGTCTGTTGGGACCTAAGCACTTTTGCTATAAAGCAGGGAGAATTCTGGGATTTATTTAAGTCCTCAGCTCAAGCAAAATTAAAATATTCCACTGCCTTCAAAATGCCTTTGAGCTGATGAAGCACAGTTCCAGGAAGCTAAGCAAGGTGACCATGGCAAAAATATGGCTATGGCATAATTATGGCCAGGGCTGTCCATACTATTTATTAGCACACTTTCCAATCCAGTTTTGGCACATGCCAGTCAGCAGCTAATATGCAGGTGTGCTGAGGGAGACTGAACAGGACTAGGATTGCTCCCAGCAGGGATTATGCAGGACAAAACCACATTTGTTTTATTTTTGGGAATAGAAGGAGGTATGAATTAAATGTAATGGTATGGATATGAGATGTGCCACTTGCTTTGAAAACTAGAAAAAAGTCTTTGGCCCATTTTATTTCCTAGTATCTGTATGATAATTTATTTCAGCTAGCATTATCACAAGCAACAAAATTTTACTGTGTGCTTGAATAATCTGAATGATGCAATAATATATTTGCACCACTGCTTCACCACATTATCTTGGGAGGATTAATTCCCAGTGACTTAACTTCATGTTTCTGCACCCAGGGTAACAATGCTTGCTTGTGTTTGTAAATGAATGACACTATTATTGACTGCAGCAGACTGGAGCAGAATGAACCATCTACCTGTAAAGGAAGTGTGTGTCCCAGGAGTACCATCCAGGCTGCTCCACCAGGAATGTCCGGTCTAGGTGCTAATGCATAGACATACATGAAATTTCTCAGGGCAGTCACACAGCAGCACAATCTAAATTAATGTTGGACCTTCAAGGAGAGGAAGGAAGAGGAAAGCATGAAAGGGAAGAAGAGTGATTTATGAACTAATGATAAAGGAATGAATAAGGCCCCCTCATCCATCGCCCACTATAGGGCAGTACAGGCCTTTGTTCTGGAGACATAACTCAAGATACAGTTTATACCAAAGAATGCAGTTAAGCTTCATAGCTGTGTTCATATTCATCTTTAACATAGTTATCTGATGGGTTTGAGATAGCTTTTAGTATCATCTTTTAAATACTAGTGCCTGATTTAGTATATCTGCACATTATCTCAGCTTTGTTAAACTTCTACTCAGTATTACTGACTGCAAGTCTGATTCTTTATTTTCATGGTGGTTGCCCTAGAATTCCTTTCAAGGGGAGGATCCCAGTAGTAAGCCTTCATCACACATACCTATGTCAAAGACATGATTTTCTCAGAGACTTTGCATGCCTTAAACAAGAACTTGGCTATCTTCAGCTTCTTTGTACTTCCTCATGGTCAGATCCAAGACTAAGGATTCAGCTTCTGTAGCACTTCAGTTCACCCTTTAGGGTCCCTGCACAAACCTGGGCTATATCACATAAAGGCAGTATATTAAAACAAAAGCTCAAACAGGAAAGAACAAAAGTCTTGTGAGAGTGGTTTAGATAAAGTATATTTAAAGTAACTTAAATGAAGAGATTACTTACCTAAGTAATAATTGCTTCTGGAAAGCATCTTTTTGTCTAGAAGGTTCTTAAACTCTCCATAGACTTTAAGACATTACACATTCCTATAAATATTTTTTACTCTGAGGTTGAATGGACAGGTGGTGGTTGTGCATTTTAACAGGGAATTTTGGTGGAAAGCAAGCTAGGATCTGATGGAGATACCAGAATGGGTTGTTTATAAAGGTGCCATGGTCCAGAAGTCAGTTAGGCAACTTGCTTAAAACGGTCTCCAGCAGCGTTAAGAACCACTGGTTAGTACTTACTGAAATAAAGGAGTGCCATTTTCAACACTTTTGGTTAGCTGCCCCAGGCTCAGGTCTGTTTCTGTTGTAACGTGTGGTGAGATCATCGCTCTTGAGCACACGGTCCCAAGTTATTGTGTAAATAAATTTTCTCCATCAAGCTGAAATTTTCTCCATCTCTTTTTTATTAATGTTTTTAATTTCACTTGAACGTAATATCCTCTTTTATCTAATTGTTCATTTATTAGGAAAAAGATCGCTATCGCAGACTTACATACTGGATTTTCCTACTCCTTGGCTGTCAGTGAGTAGTGTTGCTAATTTAGCCTAAGGTCCAGTTCAACTAAAAGCACTGGAGTGAAATCTTTCAGTCTGAAAATTTAAGAGCTTAAGGGGTATGTGTAGTCCTCATTCACTTAGTAAATCTATTCCTATCAAAACCACAAAGCTTACACAATTACCAAATGTGCAGGCATGCCTGGTGATAGAAGCGTGTCTCTTAAAATTAGAAACAAATAATCACACCATAGTTAATGCTTTAAATGCTGTTTAGATGGGAAAGAGAAGCTAAATACCCACAAAGATTTTTCATTTTATGACTGCTTCTTGCAGCTAATGCAGTCATGTAAACATAAAGCAGCCTTTACACATGGAACACAACTTCCTTTAACATGTCTTTTAGGCTCTCAGCTCATAGATTGAAGTTCAAACAGAAGGCCAGAACGATTCAGAAAGTGCAGAAAATGTACAATCACAGAATTTTCTTCTGTGGCCATAACTTCAACCAGCGGTAATGTATGGCCTCATTCTATATAGCAGTATAATATGTACATGCAAATACATCCTGTGGAGATATGTGAATATATAATGTGCAGGATATGCTTAAGAAAAGGTCGTTTATTGGACAGTAGTTATACCGAGGAGCAAGTCCACAGGGAGAAGACAAACAATCCACCTCACTAAAAATATGCTTCCAGCACGCTGCCTAGGACAGAGTATGACAAGCCCCCACGATGCTGGTACACAAAACTGCATTTTGTGGAAGGGCTTTCTGCAGAGTTGCGGCAATGCTAACAAATGGAGCACAGATTTGTCATTCTGAGCATTCAGGAGCTGTGTCAGCTCCACACGAATGCAAGCGCAGCACAAGGCCCACTGGATCCCCTGTTGAAGTCAGTGGAGTTATACAAATATATAATTTATTAAAATCTTTATCCAGACACATGGTTTCTGTTGTAGTGAGGATGCCAGAAGTATTGTTACCTTCTCCACTTCGCTCTCTGGTGAAGTAAAAGGACTGATCAAGTATATCACATGCATGGGTTCACATGCTACACTGCACAGTTACAAAAGAAAGAAAATAATATTAATGAGAAGATAATGTTGTTGGAGAGTTTTCTGTTCCTCTGTGGACAGAAAATTATTCCTCATCAACGCTAAAATAGTTAAACTGATATTTAACATTAGAGCTGTATTTTCTGTATGTGCACAATAATCTTTGAACACAATTTGAATCAATAGCAGCAAATATTAATGCTAACATTTTTAGCTGCAAATGAAGCAGAAAACCTTTGTACCTGAACAAATAGCAGAAGGACTTTTGAACATGAGGATGAATTAAGTGGAGAAAGCTTTCTTTCCTATTTGCTGTTTTGGATGGGAACAGGGAAGGCTGAGGAAGGTGTCTATGAAACCCAAACTCCAGGCCACAATTTAAAATTCACAGACTTTTCATCTACTGAATTTTGACTGAAAGAAAGCAAGCTGGTGATAGGACAGCCTTTCAAATGCATGGGTATTTGCAAAGACTTGGAAAAGTGCAGGGTTACTAAGGTTCTTGTAAATTATAGTTTTCTGAATGAAAAAGAATTTCATACTACGGAAAATATATAACAAAATATTTATAGCATAGTCAAAAAATTATAATTGACTTAGAGCTAAATATTTTGGCAAAGACTTCATTCTGTATAAAAATATGGCAAAAGTTGAATAATATAGTGTACCTCAGTACCTACAGTGCTGCTGTTCAGGAAAATATCCAATTTGCCAAGCATCTTTTACTGATCATAGAATCCTTCAGCTTGACTGTAACTTGATAAAACTCTCTGAGTTATCCTACAGAGTGCTTAATACTTCCCCGGTGGATTCCCGAGGTCTCCTCAAATGTAAAATATTTCATGAAGGGCCAGGCTTTTCTAATCAGGCTGCTTCTGCTTTCCAGTTTATCTAAAAGACACATTATTGAAAACCTTTTCCATTCACAGGAATTTTGTCTATTGTTTATATAGGTATCACAGAGAGATATGTTTGTTACAAATTGTTTCAGTTGGAAAGAGCTCTGCCAAAGAAAACAGACAGGCAGCTGTTTGCATTGCATATAAAAATTTTGTTAAATATGGCTGCACCTGTGTAAACACAAATTTATTTCCAAGAAGTACCCCCGCAGCTGCAAAAGCTTTCAGACATTGCCAGACAAGCTATTTTTATTAAACCATGTAACACACTAAATAGCTCTTTCGATGGTTGTCATGCCTTAAGAACATGTAATACAAAAAATCTTGTCCATTTTCAGGGAACATATTTTTTATTTTTATTTTGCAAAAGCTAATGGGTTCACTTTAGAATTTAGCATTATGCTATATTAGTATGAAAATTTAAAGCACTGCATAGATGTATATACTGTATGAATGTTATGTGTGTGTGTGTGCACATATGTAGAGTTTTAGATTTTGTTAGTGCCTCAGTATCTGCCCAATCCTGAGCCTGTCAGAGGTGATCGAGAGATTTTTAGTGCCTGCAGCAGACTATGAATTGGAGTCAACTTGAAATGCCTGGGTCTAGTGTGGTATTGTATTTTCCACCCTTTACCTCCAGAAAGTATAAACAAACAAGACTATTTATAGACTGGGAGATACTGGAAAAAATCTGGGGCAGCGCACTACTACTTTGCAAAGTAGGAGCTCTTTGTTTCCTCACAATCCAGAGATGCAGGGCCCACGCGGATGCAAAGCAGGGGCTGCGTGGCCACCGCCGTCCTCCTCCCACGGTGGGCAGAGATGGAAGCTGGGGAAGGTGCAGGGTCTCTCCCTCTGGGCACCCGCCAACGTGCTTAGGCTTATGCTTCAGGGAGAAGGGAACAGAGGGGTAAAAAGTCTCCTGGGTGCGCTGGAAACCTGCTCGGATCATTAGTAATCTGTGACCAAATTAAATGGCCAAAGAAAGCAGCACGTCCATGCAGTTGACAGGCAGGACAGACCCAAGTCAGTGCTTTCTGGCTGTAAGGCAGAATTTCTTCCCCCACTCTGGTCACGCTTGAAGACACAAAAACACCTCGCCAAGGTGGGTGCAAACAGGTCTCCGGGGGCTGCCTGTGTGACGAGGGGATGCAGTCCACATTTATGAACACACATTCTCCAACCTTTAGGAGCCTCTGGGGTAGGATTAATCGACAGGGTGTGCCTGGCTCTGGGTTTCCGTATGCAGATGCACATTATGTAATTTGTCCGATGTATTTGCACTCACTCTGAGGTCCATTCCGCTGCTGTGCCAGACTTGGACTGAAAATACATGTATCATTATTTAAATCTACACGCATACACATTCAGTCTATGTGGAACACATCAAGAGGTCTACCTCTTCCTAATAAGTTCACAGATCTCCCACTGACATTTATTTTAGTTATTTATATTAAATAATTTTCAAGGAGAATAGAAGCTCTTTTATACACTGTAGGCTGTATGAATGGCTTCTCTAGAAAGCTGAAATCAATAGTGCTTAGTGATTCAATCAGTGTTAGGTGCAGCTCCATTTCAAGGGTTAGGGAGCCTTGTTGGACAGGATAATATGGTGCCAAGGAGCCTATCTGAGCTTAGCTCTCCTTCCTGCCTCTCCATGAGGATGCAGAGGGCAGGGTGTTAGGGGCACTGCTTGAATTACAAGTATAAGCTGAAGTGATAGCCTGTGTTTTAATTTGGAAAGTGATCCAGCCATACATAATTCTTTTTTAAGAATTATTTCTGGTGATTAATGTATAAATGCAAACACACAGAGACACACATATATAAATACACTTTAAAAAGACATTTTTAAGCTAAGTCTCCCCTGCCCAGGGTCTCAGTTCAAGCACAAGGGAATGGATATTCAGTAGATGCCACAGTACCTTTTCTCATCAGCCTCAACCTCACTTCGAAAGCAAAATTAATTGGTAGGTAGGATATCACAGACTGCCACAGCAACATTCAGTGAGAAATGTAAGCATCAGAGCAGGTTCTTACTCACTTTAACAAGAATGCAACCTGAATCAGCAGCACTGTTCTTCACCTTTGCAGAAGGAACAAGCCTGAAATAATGAGAGAAGCAGTCTAGATATAGCTGGCATGTACTTGCTTGACATAAAGCAGACAGATTTTGCATGCTGCTCCAGTACTGACCTCCAAATCTGAAAGTGTGGGGATGATCGTGAGCCTAGTTAGAAGATAGGGAAAAAAATGAAGCCTACAGGTGTAGGAGAGAGAAAAAAGCACAGCAAGTATGATAAAAAGTGATCACCGATGTTTGCTTGAATTCCAAAGGGATGCTGCTTCTGTTCTTCACAAGCAAGTTGCCTTTGGCTCTCACAAACCTTTAGAGAATGATTTCTTTGAACATTTCTGCAGTGACAAGCATCTGGATCTGCCATGCCAGATCAGACACCTGCTGGCATGTGGCTAGCACCAAATACATGCGCAAAATGTATATGGAGCCTACAGGAGGCAAATTTAGAAATAATCTGACCTTCAGAAGATCTCAGGCAAGCCAAAAAGTAGGGATTCCCATAAATTTTGTAGGCTGAACTTTCATGTAACTGCAAGAATGAAGCATTAATATACTCTGATTCTGGAGAATCTTCCTATTAAAGTGAATTGCACATATGCAGAAGAACTAGTGAAACTTGTTGTTCGCTACTGATGAATTATTTATTACCATTTCATAATTTCATAAGTTGGTCAAGGAGAAGAAACTGTATGAAACAAGTAATGAGAACAATTTTCAAACAAACAAATGTTGAAATACATTGATGAATTCAGTCACAACTGAGAAGTGAATATCTAAAAATTGTGAATCACACACACTCAAAAATCAAAACACAACAGCAGGAGCAGAGAGGATATCTTAAGAGAGAGCTCTTATGCGAAGAAAATCCCTCTCTGATTCACACATCTGCTGTTGGGGGAAAAATATGAACCTCAGATTGTATGTACAGCTCTCCTACCTTGTAACAGATGATTTCACGCATAAGTGTCCATCCCAGAACCAGACTGCAAGTAAAGAATCACAAGATTGGATTATATTGTGTCCAGATCCTGTGATCATGATGAGTGAAGAGTAACTTCTTTCTCTGGCTTTGTGTATGAGTGAAACTTTGACCCATGATCTGGAAGTGGTTTACTCTGTACCCATGCTAATCGCTATAATCTGTGATGTGTAGACTTGGCTTTTGTGAACAGCATATCCTTTATTAGTTTGTATGAGAACTGGCTAGTTGGAAAAAGATCAAAACAAACCAAAACAAAAAAACCTACAGAAAAATAAAAAGTCAAGGTCAATCTGTCTTCAGTATTCTTGGTAAGTAAGACTTTCACATTCACGGGGAGGAATGCCAGAACATTCTCCTTCAGCAATAAGGACACAAACCCATGTCAGGAGGCAGTAGTAGGGTACGATGCAGGATGTAAAGTTTCTGCGGTGGGAGGCATGCTGGCATCTGAGATGGAAAAAACACGGCCATCAGTCTTCCTGCTGAATGGGTAAGGAAACTGATGACAGCAATCAATTCATGTTTTTTTCCATCCAGACAAGAAAGACCATTTTCCTCACTGTCTGCTGCATCCAGAGTGTACAAGAGTAATTTTGGGTTCCTTATTCCTGGGAGAAAGTGCAGCGTGACTGCACAGCCAGCACTGCGCAGAGTAATCGTGAAATGCATCGTCCGTGTCGTAATTCATATTTTATTGAAGAAAGCCTTGAAATATAAAGTGTTGGCTGATTATGGGTAACCAAATCATGTTAGATGTCCATAAGAAATTATAATAAAATATTTAAAAACTTTTATAGCCTAGCAAAAAAAGATAAAAATATAGAGCCGCATACTTTTGATTTAGTTGCTTCAATTTCCCTTTTTATACATTAAAAATGTATATAGGAGCTGCCATCTCAGTTGCACAGGATATCAAGCCACCTTATTTTTTGAGAAACACTAAACTAAGTACAGTTGATTTGCCAATTCACAAAGATTTGCCCCTACTAAGCTGCACGTAACTGAGTCACGCTCATGATCCCCCCCTAAAAAATAAATTTAGAATCCTTATTAGAAAACGTGTTGCTGTCCAGCACTTGGAGATAAACTATGTTGTAGAAGTCTCTCGAAAAAGATAGAAATAAGTCGCTTAATAAAGTCTAAATCATTCCTTAGGTTAGCTAATAGAAGCACCCGTGGTTATAAAATTAATCAGTCTCTGCTATTACAGCAAATTGGTGAAGATTGTATTGACACATCTTCATCTGCATGTCTCATCAGAGGTGTCCGTGCCATTTAGCTACAAAACCCTGGAGGCTTTACTCTGCACAGAATCTTATAATACTTCAATTAAGGGACACCAAGCTGCCAGCCAGACAGCAGAGCATTTATTTCTTGATGACTCCTTAAGTTGTGCCACAGGCCTATCATTAAGAGAATATTTTTCACAGCATGTTGCAAAGATCCTCATGCCATTAAAAGGAATTGAAAAAGCATCAATTTGTTGTTTCCACCTAACACAGATATTTTTCATTGCTGGAACAGCCATTAAAAACAATCTGTTTTATTGCGTTCTGAAAAGATCACAGGAAGTACACATTGTGATTTATTTTAAGTATGACATTAGTATTAAAAGCATAGTGAATCTGAAGTATTTGAAATAAATACTTAAGAATACAAAGTATTAAATATTCTTTCTTAAAAATTTTGCTGAAAAATCCTTTGCCGCATTTTCATATTAGACCTTCAAACAGAGATTCGTAAATGCCCTTGAGGGGATGTTTGCTTTTTGAGAGAGAATAAGGCCCTTTTTGGCCATGTGATATTCAGAACTAATGAACAACACCATATAATGGATACAAAACTGAAAAGTGAATTTTTGTCCTCATACTCCTCCTACGGCTGTCACCTTTTCTCAAGATGGGGTGATACAACCTCTAGGCCAGGGCATAGAAGGCTTTATATGGAATATAATACATACATATTGAATAAATTACACTTTCTTTAACATTTTAGGACTAATCTGCAAAGGGACTAGGGCAGTGCTCAGCCACTTGGAATACTTAGCTTCAGTTGTGGGAAAAACTGAGGTTCCCAAAAGCAGCTAAATCCCGATATGCCTACATTTCCTTAGACACCAAGGAATGCCAATATGTCTGCCAATGTGACAGTCCAAACTAACCTTACTCACCTGTTGTATGCCTAACCCTCCGTAATCTGGAGATCAGCAAGCCCACACTGATCATTCTTGCAAACCCTCATCGAGGGCTTATTCCCAGACCTGCCTCCTCACTGGACATGACTCAAGGTGTTAGGGTCCAGCTGAGTGATATGCTTAGTTTTACTAAATTGGTAGGTGAATGGGGCTCTCCTCTTTTTCTTATCATCACTCTGCCTGCTTTAGAGCGTGAACATAAGCCCTGGTCTCATACATTCACAGGAGAGTCCCCCATCTTCCAGGGTGTGCTCTGCTCCAGGTAGGTCACCTCTAGTGTCTCCTGTGGGAGGTCTTTTGCTTTGCATTGCACTGTAAAGGCAAACTAGAAAAGCAAGAGGCTGGCTCCCTCAGCTGATGTGCAGGGACCTCATATAAGTTTCACGAAAAAGGGGGTCAATGCTTCAACTCAGGCACTATGGGGATCTGAAGGGAGGTTTCTTGCATCCCCAGTGACTCCTTCAGCCACTGTGCTATCAACGACCATGCTGCATCTCCTTCCTGAACTTCCCACTTTACCAGGCAGACTCCAAAATTCCCTTTTAACCCTGACTGCCACTCATACAGAGGGGTGGCTAAGAGCTTCTCAAGAGCCCACACAACCCTTACATTGTTGTTTTCTCCTGAATACCACCACTCTTACCTCTGTGTGCTGGGATACCTTCCAAAGGCACCTAACTCAGATTCTGCCTAAAAGAAAACCAACCTGAGCAATTTTAAAGGAAGCTGTTCCACCATTTTAGAGTTTAAGAGGAGCATCACCCTCTCCCTGGTGCTGGCACAGCCATTTGTGCAGTCACGGACTTCAGCTGGGCAAACAGTAGGAATTAAAGCCAAACTGGCCAAAATAATATTTGGTTAGTTTTCAGCCAGACCAGTTCTTGACCTGATAAATGCATGGCTCCACAAATGCTTGAGTAGACATAGCCCAGGGTGGGCTGAGAAGGCAGGAACAAGCAACGTGGAGCATAGCAGAGCAAGAATCCTTGTACAAGGAATAGTGCCAAATTAAATTATTCTCTCACAGAATTTTACTGCTGGTACATTGTTGAATTAGAGCTGGTAAAGTAAAAAATAACATATCCTGAATCTTGCAAAAAGTTTGTCTCCTGAGCATCTGTAGCACATGGAAATGAAAAGTAACATTGGAAAGTGTTTGTCACCCAAATCTGATACCTCAAGTGGCTGTTTCAGTGTAAATCATTAATTTAATATAGACCAAAAAGCAATCAATTATATTAGCCACTGGTTTATCTAGCCTTAATCTTGGTCCTGGAATCACAACTCATGTGAGTAATCCCACTGAATGAAATAAGATTCTTAACATGATTAAAACCTGCTTCCTTAAGTAAAAAATTCTAGGGTTAAGCCCCTTATTTGTAGTAAGTTGTTTTGGGATGAGCCATTAACAAGAGAAATCTTGATTTTAAATCTGCACTAAACTATCATGTTAACATACTCTTGAGAGAGAGACAGAGAGATTAAATTATTTGGCCTCCTACCCTTATTCATAAATGTGAATTTCTGAAAATATATTGAAAGGAGCAGCATTTGCAATTTCATCTCCTCTCCAATTAATTTATTTAAAACTAACATGTATGGTGAGTGTCAATTTTGTGGAGAAAAAATACATTACAGAGTGAGGGCCAGACTCTATAGCTCTAATTCATGTGAATAGTCTTGCTTGTGTGAATAGTCCCATCGGTTTCAATGGACTATTCACATCAGTTCAATGGGATTATTCACATACTAATACCCTATGGTATTTGGGATGAAAGGCGCTATATAAATGTAAACTATTATAAAAATATTAATAATATGCATTTTTAGTTACAGCAAAATATGCGTTTATCCTGGTAGTCATTATAGCCGATAAGGTAAATCATGCCTGAGCTAAGAAACTCCTACTACACATCCAAAACACTTATTTAACTGTGCTACTAATAAGTAGGTTTTTTGTAAAAGTACAAATACACATTTACATGAACAGAAATACGACACGTATTTATGAAAAAGCTTTTGAGAGCTTTCAGGTAAATACTATGTATATTTTCTTATTCCATAAAGGCATTTTATTTTCTTTTTTCTTTTTTAGAATAAACAAAATTCAAAGGTCCAAATTCATCACTGCAGTAGTTCTATTGACTTCAGTCGGGTTTTACCAAAACCAAGAAGGCAATTTCACACAAAGTGTATCACAAAAAACTCTACTGCCAACCATACAAAGGGCCAATTTGCAACATGTTGTGTGCAAGCAGTCCCTGCAAACCAGCATGGTACCCTTCAGCAGCTTCAGAGGAGCTGAATTGCACATTAGGCAGTATTCATGTTTCTAATGCCAAAACCTAGAAATCCATAGTTATCATAGATCCACAGAAATTCATAGATATCATTCATAGATTGCAGTAATAATAATAATTAGAGAAAAATTGACAGACAAGTTACATCTGAAGAACCTTTCCCCAGTAAAATAGTGTATTAAAAAAACTCTGTGGGGGCACATCCACAGCCACTGTGTCTCTGCGGTCTTCAATTCAAAGTCAGCCAACTCCTAAAGAATAAAAAAAGGGAGAGAAAGCGTGCGAGTGATGTACAGTTTTGTGCCTCCTAAACCAATAGCTGTGCAGTGAATTAATGTCAGATACTCCAGGAAATCAGTCACTGTCAGAGAAACAGTCTGCTAATTTATTGGTTTGTTATTACTCTATTTTCTTATTTATTTATTTCTTACTGATTCTTCAGAATGCCCAGTAATGCAGTGAGTATAATGCAAATCCCAGAGGTGTCCGTTGGGTTGAGAGGCAGGCCTTTTCAGGTAACCAGCATGACAACCTAGTGTAATGGAACCCTATGTTTCTGCTACATGGGGCAGCTCCACAGCCCTTCTGTCCCCTCTTCCCACTTCTCATTTGGAGCAAGTGAGAGAAAATTGGTCAGAGTTGATGGGCGTGGTGGCTGGATCTCCAAACCTGTCCTCCAGGCAGCGAGCTGTGTGCCGTTACTTACATCAGTGCGTGCTTGGGCTCAGCACTTCTACCAGTGTATTTCACTGGTACGTTTTTTCTGTCCCCTCTACACTGTGTTTCAACCAATGTGGATTTGCAAAGAGAAGGAAAGAGAGGACACAAAGGGCATGCCTAAACTACCAACTGGTATGGCACAAAGAAGAAAGGACAGAGGCTTGATTTGCTGGAGCCTTGTATGGCTCCAGTACTGTAAGTCCACTTTGTGACTTTAATGACAGGGAGGTTTGGATGAGGTACCAGGCCCAGGCACACACTATCTGTGCACAAAGGAGAAACTGGTGGAGGATCCTGCAGCCACACTGTAGGTGGACCACCCAGATGGTGCCTGAGTGTGTGCCTTCAACTTTCTTTCCAGTAAGAGGGGAACTTCTTCAAGCGCAATGGTTTGTCTGATTGTACGCTGCATTACTCCATGTAAAGGCATAAGACAAATTTGCACCCCAGAAATGCCCTCCTGTTTACTAAGTTGACACACTCAATGGAGACTTAAACCTTCTACCTTCTCTCTTCCTCACTCCCAGTGTTATGGTGATGGCACCAGATGTTCTTCATATGTTGTGCTGCTCTACTTCTTTCCAAATGCTCCATCCCGTATGTCAGACTTGAGGAGAGAATGCACAAGGGTGAGAAGAAAGAAGTACAAGCTTCTCCCTGACAGGAGCTCTGCCATGTAGCCCAGTCCCTGTCACATACCTCTCTACATTTTTCCGTCATTAATTTTCCAAACTCATACAAACTATGCTGGGCTTCCCAAACTGAATAATAAAGTTTTGTTGAGCTGAATCAGATCTACACTGGTATGGCTTCAGTCACAGCTGAACCTGAACCAGAAACATGCTGATTCATATTCCTTGATTTGTCTCCTTTCCTTGGCTTGCCTTTGCTTTCTCCTTCTTCAGATGAAGTTCTTCATCTGATCGCTACACATTTTCTTTCACCTTTCCATCCTATCTCTTCATCTCAGGAAGAAAAAAAAACCAAAAACAAAGAAGTGCATTACTCTAACAAGTATTCCACAGCAAAATTTACTGGTCCCTGGGACTCTTCTTTCTTCCCCTTCCCCTTCCCCTTCCCCATTTTGCAGTGTGGCCAGAGATCAACTGAAAAGAACAAAGTTAACAGGAGGGCCAGAAATTAATGGAGGTTACAATGAAGAGCTGCCCATGAGGCCATGGGAAGATATGAGAGGTTAAAAAGAAACTGTGCTTTGTACTGTCAGACCCAACTCAAAGTCCTGGCAGGCTTCAGTCTCTCAGAAAGACCAGACAGATCCATCCCAGTGGTTTCAAAAGGGCCCATGAAAGTCTAATATTTTCATCAGCATCATATAAAGACTCATATGTTCACCATCTTCAGTGACTCACTTTGTTCAGGACTTAGTGCCTTACATCTGAAAGCAAAGTAATAAGCAGGTGGTAAGCAAAAGAAAATAAAATCCACCATTGTTTAGTGACTTCTAAAACTGAAGGTTTCTCCGGGTCAGTCATTTATAATAGGTAATAATGAACCTATCTTACATAAAAGTTTAATCTCTTTTTGAAAAAATATCCCTTTTTATCTCCACAGTATCTTGTAGCAATGAGTTCCACTGTTTAAATATGTATTTTAAGTCTGCTGCCTGATCTTCTCTGAGCCCCCACTTACTTTCTGCTTTTGCTTAATCTCATCTTGGTCCTTCCTTTCACTATAAAAATAATTATTCTCCCATCTTAAAAAAGCCTGCCCTTCAACTGCCACCCTATCTCTTTTCCTGTCTCTTCCATTAAGAAAATCTCGAGTTTTTTCTGTTCAAAATGATTCAGAATCCTCTTCAACCTGACTTCCGTACCACTAAGGCTGGCAAATTGCACTTGAGCCTCCCATGAGGCTATTCTGGCCACTGAGGCACTGTATAAAACAGAAGCAGTGGCAGCAATTCCTCTTCCAGATGTGCTTTCTCTGGGACAGCAAATTTTCACAAAGCTGTGCCTTATTATTCTCTGCACAGCCAGCCTAGAATTCTCCTTTTCTGTGAAACCTACAGCAAACAATGCTGAGACTGCTGCTGTTTTAATGTTCCCTTTAACTTCCTTACATCCATCTGCCATATCTTCTTTTATCCTCTGAAACTTACTGAAACATGTTTTTTTTGTCCTGTGCTTGTGCATCTCCTTGCACACACAGAACTCTGCTATGCAGCTGAGATTCCCAGATGCTACCAAGCTGCAAGCAGTACTAATAACTCCACAACCTGCACTGGGTTTTTTGAATATGAAACATGTACAAATTTTCTTTTCCTATGCAATGTGAATAAAATTTTGTCACAGATAGAAAGACACATCTCAAAAAAGCTCAGGTATCTATAGGTAGGATGCCAGGTTTAAGCATCAGCATTTTATGCCACTCAATCACGCATTTTTACAGTATTTTGGCACTCTGTTCATGAAAAGGAGGAAGAGAGAAGCTAAGGGGTTTTCTCCCTCTAATAGTAAGTTTTAGTGAGAACTAAATCTACTTTTAATTCTTGCTGCAAGTTAATGGCACGGTAATTGTGACTGCCTGGCTGGGGTTACCACCAAACAAGAGACTGAATTAGTGCATGATGAGATGCTCATCATTTAGCTGTTGTCAACTGAGGGGTACTTGTTACCCCTCCATAACAGAAATGTTGTCCCTTACCATGTGCTATTTCTACTCCGGTGTGACTGAATAAAAATAAGGGTACTTAAGCTAACAGTGGGTCTTTGGTCCTTCAGCAACTCTTCAGCAAATATCTTAGTATCTAGAATGTCCGGATTCACTTTTTTGTCTGATGCCTAGTTTTGAGACAAAGGGATAACTGCTTACCTGCCCTTGACAGTTGTGATTGTGAAAGGCCCTTCTACTTGTAACACCTTTTTTAGTTTTCTTTAAATTTGGGAAAGCTCCAAGCACAACAACAATGATCAGCTTTGCCCCCAAACATAGGAATAAATTTTATTAACTCTTAAGCATTAGAGCCACGTTATTTGCTCACACAAAATGAAACAGATATATGAATCTCTGAAGGCAAATTCTACCTAAGCACAGAATGAAAGTAATAAAATTATACCATGAATAAATCTGGGAAAAGAAAGAGGTAAATCCAGGTGAGTGGGGGGGGATTTTTGACACCAAAAGGAGAAAAATGGTGAAGAATGACCCTGATCCTGCAGACATTGATATGAATAACTTAGGTCCTCTGTGCTAAGACTTGTTTCAGCATCTGAGGTTCTGAAACCAGAAACAGGTGAATTTTTAACTGATTCTTTCCCTTTAAGAAGACACCATAATTGAGTCATGAAAACTTTTTAATCTCTGCAGAAATGTGCTTGTAACTAGAGTAATACCATAAACACAGATGAACGCTCATTCATGCTGGCCCTTTGGTAATAGACTTACAAGTCACTGTCAGATGATTTGTTTCCATAAGATGCGTCATTTTTCTTACATAATTTAGGCAGCTCAAGGCATAAGCATTATCTTGACCTAAAATAAAAAAAAAACCTCCATATACAGAGTTTTGTCTTATTCTGGCAAAACTCCCCCACGAAAGAACTGATGTGCTTCAAACACCCCACTAATGGTACAGTAAATTACATTTTCTCATTTGGAACATTGTAATAGATTTCTCTACAGAGTGATTTATCATGCAACAATTAGGAACCCTAGGGAATTAGATGACCATTTTAAATTTTATCAGCTTGTTTCAATAAACTGTTAATGTGACCCTAATGTTTGGGAAGCACTTTAATATAATCAGATTTCAGTTGTTCAATCTACTGACATTAATGGCTACCTCATTAATCATAGGATTCTCACTGAGACCTCAGAGGCTGTGCTAAGTTCAGTGGACCAGTTCTTACAATAATAAAAACAACAAGCAATTTTCAACAGGGAAAAAATCTCACTTTAACTGCAAAACATTGGTTTTTGTTATCCTCCAGGAGTTGACAAGGTCACTTAATAATCCCTGAAAGCTTGGAAAAACATTTTTGTGTAGTTCAGTTTTATTCATAAATTGGTCAATTAAAAATGATACAGTCAGAAGAACTGAAATCTTCTGCTGTAAACAAAGTGGCAGTCTGAGATGTAAAATGTGGGAGGAAAACTAGGTAATAGCCTTTGTATGACTGGGTGTTTTTGTTCAGAATATCTACCCCGTGTACCCAGGGACAGCGATGTTTCCTCTCTGAATGCACTCATATTCCACAGTGATGGCTCTCACCTTGCTGAATACACCACTAATTACTAATAAAGCTTACCGATCTGTAAGGCATTACAAGAATATTGCAGTGGCTTCCCTGCCATCATCATCAAAACATCTTGTCCTGAGGATTTTAATGGAAGACCATACGAATAAAACCAAAGGCTTTGTAGCAGATAGGGTGTTAGAATTTGTGTCTCAAGGTCTAGGGAAAATTATACGTGTCCTTATAAAGGCTTTGACCTTAGGTGTCCTTATGAAACATGTTAGGAAACACACAGTCATATTTCAGTGCAAACCTTGAACCAGTCTCGGCATGGTCTGAAGTAAAGCTGAGTCCTTTGCATGAACAGATAAAGAGCCAACCACTTGAATATTTTTCTTATTTCATTCAGAAAGTTAGTAAGAAGAAAGGTGTGGGCACAGGATGTGAGGACACATTAAAACAATTTCTGAGAAATTCAAACAGCAGCAAAAATTACTATTATCATATGAAGCTGTGAACTGAATTCAGTAGGAAGAGGAGCATTTCCCTCCTAGTTGCATAAGTTGGTTCAGCAGCTGAAGACCTGCTTGTCAGCCTACGATGGACAGCAGTATGGTGGAAACTTCCATTGCCTCCAAAAGAAAGCTCTTTTGCTCATAGTGTATCTTCTGGAAATGAAGGAGCCAAAAATTGCTCATAGCTCTAACACACAGTCCAAGGATGCCAAACAGCAGTAAGCACTGAAACAGTTAATTTTAAAAGTTGATTTTAATAGGTTTCTTTATTGATAATGCAGTCTAACTTAGGTATATATAATTGATAAGTTATTCACCTAACAGTCAATACGGTTAATGTGTACTTAGTTTATTTGCTGAGTTAATCTGTCGAAACAGGAAAAGGGTAGCAAGCCAAAGAGAATATGTACGGCACTGGCGTATTTATCCAATAGGTTGTTGGGGCTTCAATAAAATTAGGTTTACCAAGTCAGAGAGGCAGTTCTTTAAGACATTAGCAAGGATCATGCATTTTGATTCCTACTTTGTTTAATAATTAAGATAACAAAGATCACTAAATTAAGTCTGTTTTTCTAATATATTTAAAATACAAAAAGATGATTTTGATCTTATCAGATAGAAATATTCAGAGGAGGAAATGTTAGCAGCATTTTAGGTAGACTGGAAGGCACAAACCTAAAGGCATACAGCAGAGGTGATTGCTTATATAGTACCTGAGAAAGGGATGTAGCATTCCCAGATAAGTTTTCAAGGTCTAAAAACCAAGGTCAGTAAAGACCCCTAGATCACTAAGATCTTCATCCTGGCACCACATCAGGCAGTCTCCTTAATGTCTGTCTTACAAAGGGTTGTATTTCTTGCTGCAAATACTTCAATTGAAAGCTACTCTAGTCCTTCTGCTCTCAGATGGTTAGAAATCTTCTTAATAATCAAATAAAAATAATCCATGGTGAATTTTGTCATTGTATTACTCTTTTATAAAAGTATTACCATATTCTTTCTGTTATCTGACAAACATTGTCATCTAGCTTAAATATTTTCCTCCCTGGCATTCCCATTCCCTTGGCATAGATCCCACCAAATGCCAAGTCTTCTAATTCACTGTCATACAAAATATTTCTTGTTTACCTGAGCATCTAAAGCTTTTCATTGTCTGTTCCAGATTCATCTAAGTCTTGTGGAATATGGCTGATGAGTCTTGCAGAAGTGGTCTCATCAGAAGAGAACCTAAATTTCAGGTACAGAGACCTATGACAAACACATAATGGAGTGGTGGAGAACCACCATAATTAGTATAGAAAAGAGGATTCTGATATTAAAAGACTGAGAGCGGCTGTTCTGAACTAACTAGATGCACATATGTGTGGCTATAGCAGAAATAGTAGGACGGCAATTAGAGAAAGTAAACTCACAAGGTAAGCTATTGTATGACAAGTTCTCAAAAGCTTATCTTCTAGTTCTGTATAGATTTTTAACTTATCACAAAAAAATCCTATAAGAATACCCTGATATAATTTAAAAGGGCTAATGTGAGGGAGTCAGGATTAGCAAAAGGGCAGAAGTACTGCGGTGACAGCTATCATTAGAAGCTAACTAAAAAGCTTGAAAGTTTCTGTAATACAGGACCTCTTTATAATATGGAAGTGCAAGAACAAAAGGGAGGGAAACAGCTTCACGGAGGTGACTGACGTGGGAAAAAAGAACTAGCAGAGAATGTAGCACAACTGGAGGCACAGAAGATCGGAACGAAGATACATGAAAATTAACGGCATTACAAGACTTGGAGAGACCTACTAATTTTAATTTTGACTAAAATCCTTAAAAAAAATTTCAAGCCATAATCTGTTAGTGATTATATATGTGGCCTTGGCTGACAGTCCAGTGCAGGAGTTACCTGATGTATGGCTTTAGTGTGAAATGTGACATTTTTAGTATGTGTTATCGGCAGTGATCCATCACAGTGTAATATGTAAGATTACCCTCTGGAACCCAGTCTTTTTGCTTCAGGTGATTTTATTTATAGCTTGTGCAGGTGCAGATGAGGCAGTGAAGCTAGGATAGCATATGAAGAGTCGGACAAATGAAGCACCTTCCTTCTGGACCATGCTTTGAGACAGAGGGGGAACTGTCCGTCAAGCATCTCACATTGAAAAGCGATCACAGGCTTTAAAGGGACTCTTAACTCCAGGACACATGTCTGGATGTTTGCTCTGGGTTTTGGGAGGGAGGGAGAATTTCAAGGGAGGTGTTTCAAGGGAGGATGGTGTTGTTTGGATTTAATTTATTTTGCTCTTTCTGATTGCCATTTGGGAAGGAATGGCTTTGAACTCTTAATTGTGTATTTTGTTTTTATCAGAGCACAGACCCGTCCTGTCCTTTCTCACTCTCCCCCTCTTTCTCCTGCAGTCCTCACTTTACTGCTTTCTTCCTTCTCTCTTTCCTTTCATCTTCCACCCTGACAATAAACAGTCTGGAGCTGAATCCAGAGAGCAGAAACGGCTCTGATTCCCTCCCCACCCAATAAGGATCTCAATAAAACTTTAAAATGGCATCCAGATCTTAGCTGTGTGGTATAGGGTCTGTCTCTAGTGAAGAAGAAAGCAACACAGCATGATTAGTCAAGGAGGAGGATTTTCCTTGAGCAACCTTCCACACTAAAGAAGGTGCTCCCACATTAGCAGGAATATTTTTTGTATGAGGAAATGAGCAGTAGGAATGCAAGAAGCAGCAGCTTGGAAAGAGGTGGAGCCTGTGCAGAAAAGATGATGAAGATGCTAAGGATTAAGAGCCTGGTTGCCTCTTGATGCACCAGGTATTTATGTCAGTAATTCTCATTAGGTTTAATGTGAATAACAGTCACAAATCCCCTGGGGACTGAGAGAAGAACAGATTCTTTAATGTTTCCATGAGGAATACTTTGAAACCTTCATAAAACATTCATATTTGATGGAAAGGAAAACCTACTTTAATAAAACATGTTTATCACTATTATACAATCAGCAGTTGGTATTTTGTCTACTTGAGTATCATGTATAACATACTTGCATTGCCAGTATATATTATAATGCTAAGATCACTTTACTTCATATTATTGGTTTGTTTATCTAACATTAACAGTTCATTTTACTGTAACCTCAAAATGGAGTATCTTAACTAAGCCAGAATGAACCCAAGTTTACAGAACAGTCTCTTTTTTCTTTCTCTAAGACCCTATTCTGAATGTGGCTTCAAAGACAGACATCTGTATGACAAAACTGCAGATTTTGAAGTGATTATTATTTAAGGTTTATTTTACTGCCTTAAAGAAGGTTACAGTTAGGCTGGGGTCCCTTGTGCTGGGCACTGAATTAATGCATCAGACTTTCAGGAGGGTAGTTTGTTGACTAAAAAGGGGTGTCACGAGACACTTGATATACCCTAAGGTAGTTCACTCAGCTGCTTCAGAAGGCCAAAATGTCCTGCAGGCTCTATGCCTTATCTGGCAGTCCTATGGGGAGGCCCTTAATACAACACAGCATGCAAAATGGCATTAGATGCCTATGCTCAGGCAACTTCATCCCATCTTTAAAATGTCTGCTGCTTCCACTGTATAGTCAGGGACATTTTGCTTGTGACTACACACCCTTAATGTCCTTTGACTGCAGAATGGCATGGGTTGTTCATAAAACAAGGCACAGAGCTACCCAAAATACTCAGGGTTGCATATACACTTGTACCAAAATAGATACAAACAACTCAGAGGACAGCAAGAGAAGCGAGCTCTGCTCCATAAAAGCCTTTCTCTGTCCTGGTGTAATTACGTTCATACAATAAGAATATTCCAAATCGAACTCATAAGTGTCTATTGATGATGAAATTTTACTTATCGTAGGTTATTTTTAATTCATGTGCACACATTGTAGAAATCAAGGATAAAATCTGTCCAAGTTCCAGTGCAGCTGAGTAAGTACAGGTCTGTGATCTCCAGTGTTTTATATACCTTTTAACGGTTGCTGGCATTTCAACCACTGTGAAACTAAGAGTAGTAGACACTTAAAGCTCACATATCATGAGTAAAATCTGCCACACTTCTTGAGGAAATGTTAAAATGTTCAACATCCGTGTTCTCAACAAGTAAATAACACATTATAGGGCTACATTATGACCAGATTATATCTATTAGTTACTGCTGTGCACCATGTAAATCTCCAGATTCCCCTGGGAAATGAGAAAATCATTTCAGACTTCAATAACTAACAATCAGTTATTGCTCTGGGCAATAATAAAGCTGAATGCAATTACCTAAAGTGAAGTTAGCAGTGTAACAAATGAAATACAGATTTCTTTCTCTCCTAAAATAAATGTAGCATCTCCTCATCACACACTACTGCATGGTATAATAGGGTCTTCTAAACAGTGTATTGTCTGAACAGCCTATTTGAGATTTGAAATATATGTGATTAAAACTTATAAAAGTTACTTTTTATGACATCACTTGCATGATTAGTGCTGGAAAAAGGCTAACGGCTATGAAACTGCAGAAGTAAAGCACTCATTCTAGGAAAACAGATTTCAAAACAAGATTCTCTGCTCCCAGTAGTACTCCTCTTCGCACAGTAAAGACAATTTACCCCAAAAGGGAAACAGAAAATTTCTGTTCATAAAATGCCTTTGATCAGACCTTTTTCAAAATGTGTTAGAGTTGTGCATGTAGCATTTCAGTCTTCATACTTATCTTACCTCCTGTCACATTAATTTATTATTTATTCTGCTAACATCAAAATGTACAGTCTGTTAAGGAGCAAAAAATGTTTTTATTTTAAGCTGATTTTTAAATGAAGTGTTTGAGAACTGAATTCCCTAGAAAACAGAACTTTTCTTAACTTAGCACTGGATTGTATAATATAAAGCATACACATAAATGTTTGCAGAATGAGGATTTTTGCAAATAACTCTGAAATGAGCAATATTTTCAGTAAGAATGAAGAGATTAGATACTGGATGAAAGAGAAGCATGTAAAAAATATTCATAACTAAAAATAATACTGTTTTTCATCTATGCTACCTCTTGCCTTGTTTTGTAGGGTAAGTATTTATTCTCCATGATGAATTATTGCTAATTAATTATTTGCATGTACTCTCTCTTTATCACTACAGAATTCAATTATCCTGGAACTAATTTCCTGGTAGAAAGTTAATTCTAATTCCCGATCTTTTGAGAAACCAGCTTTTTAGCTATAAATACAGGCTGGGCTTGAACCAAGAACATTCCAGCTATTTCCAGCTGCCTAAGTCTTGTTTCACGCATTATGTTGAAGAAATAGCTCCTTATTATGTCATTGGTTATTTTGCTATACCTTTTCCTAAACTGATACTGGCATTTTTTAACAGCTCCTTGGAAGCTAATGACCCCCTTTCTAACTGTGTCCACTATTTTGTTGTTGCAGGGTAGCTCATTAGAGTTACACAAAGCTCATTTTCATAAATTGTCAGGCAAAGAATATATTTTTGTTGTATATTTATATGGTGCACAGTTCAACGTATCATTAGCATTACCAATATTAGTAATAATATATTTACAAAATGTGTCGAAGCAATTCCAGTCAGATCTGGCTGCCCTTCATATGGGTAAATGCTTTGTTGGAATAAAGACGTTGAGTCAGTGGATGCTCTGAGCAGATGAAAATGAAAAGATGGCTCACTTTGGCTACACTACCACTGAAAATGTCCTTTTTAGGTAATTTTAGCTTATATTTAGATCATTCTGATCTAAATCTCATTTTTTAAAAAATAAAAACAGAATCCACGCAGCCATTAAAGCAGGGCAGCATTGGGAAGAGCCACGATATGAGGCAGCTAGGATAAAACGTTACAGTGCAAAGCTGCATCATTTCGGTTCAGTATTTTTTCAGTTAACTGGAGCAGTGCCCAGCAATTATTTGTAAGATTTGAGGAGTTCCAGCTTGTTACTGCTCTACTCTTATTCCACCCCTGCAAAACAAGGAGGAGAATAGGGATGTTCTCTATGAATGCTGTCCACCATTATGAGCTTAAGATTAAGCATCCAGACTCTGGGTCTGATAACATTTAAACAGAGCTTTCATAGGGGAGAATGAAACTCACAAAGCCGTATTGCAGTCAAGGGGAATTAAGGAACTAATTACCTTACGTCTTTAGACTCACGGCCAGCCAGGAAATACAGGTTATGTCTGTACTTAAGTGAAGTGCTGACAGAGAAAGCATCCACATTATCCCTGAATTCAGGCTGTGTAAAAATCCCATCTGCTTTTCCTAGCAGGTGATGCCAGGATCTTTCTAGGAAGGATCCTTCTACCTTCTGTCAAGCATTACCGAAGGGAAAAGGTGTTTGGGGGGGCAGCCCTGCCAAGGACAGCATGCCAGCTGCATGGCAAGGGACCTGCCGCCGTCTTCCCTCCTGAGAGCAAAAAAGGACCAGCAGCAAATGTGGTCCAGAGGACAGCCTTGAGGTCACTCCCACACTTCAGTGGCCTGTAGCCACGATGCATCCCGTCAGTTAGGCAAAGGCTGTCAAACTAAAAGACCTGCTTTCTAATTGTGAATTTGTTATTAAGCTAATTAGGAAATTTTGGCAGTCCAATTGTGTTTGTGGGAAGAAATGGTGAAGCATGACTTTCCTAATAACAAAACATCAGAGCATGCATTACAGAGATTATGAAATAGATGGTGAACCAAAAAAGTAGCTATTATTGAAGATACACTTCTACTGAGGTTTTGCAGGGAATGACAGCAATCCACACATGCGTTAAGATTTTTGCCAAAGCTCCAGCTAGAAATATAAATTCATTTTGATAAAAAATGAGATCAGAAAGGTTGGCAGGTAGTAAATAATATTGAAGATCAAATTAGTATACAGTCCTAAGAATCTGCTGCTAATCTGGAACCATTAAACCATTTTCTAATGAAGCCAAACAAAGAATTTAAACTGATTTCACTTCTATAAAAGTGGGAGGCTTTACCCTAAAGAAAAATGATTTGAAACTATTATGGTCACTCATTCCAAATAACTCAATGCAGTTTGCCAAAACAAAGCTTTGACAAAGCCCATATTCAGTTGTTGGATATAAAACCATGTAATAAAATAATGGTCAGGGTTAGTGACATGCTTTACTTCTGAATTTGTCACTGATGGGATCATTTTTGGAATAACTCATGTACTTCTATCATCTGTATTTGTAAAAGCATTTTGAAAAATTAGATTGCAGTAGACAGCTATACAGATTATGTGTGAGCTGAAGGAAATTCCTAACAGTAAGAAATCTCAGTAAAACTTCCCAAATCTCATTAAGTACAGTTTATTAAAAGGAAGGTTAGACTTTGGTCTAATTACAGTGTATAAGCACCTTAACAGTGAAAAGATATTGAAGACTTCTCTGACAGTAAAGACAGAACAAGAGCCAGTGGCTAAAAGAGGGAATCAAACAGATTCAAATGAGAAATTAGGAACAACTTTCTATGACTGTTATTTGTTGTTTTTTGATCTTAACTATGAAGGTGATTAATTGTGGGAACAAACTGCAGCAGAAAAACGACTGATTCTCCATCTCTGGATTTCCACAACTCCTTTGCAGCATGTACAACACATTCATAGTCATGTCCCTGTGCTCAGCTAACCTCAGCACAACAGTAAGCGGCATAGTTTTAATACCACAGGATATACAGATTGTGAGAGCAGATGATCTAACCTTCTCTTCTGACTGTAAACTATGAATCTGGGTTCATGTTGTATACGTGTCCATGACAAACTATACTTTCTGTAAAATACATGCAACCTACCACGATGAGCAAGAAAAAGCTCTGTGGGAGCCATGCTCACTTTGGTCTGCATCACGTATTCATTTAATTGAATAATCTTGTTACCCATTCATAAAATATAAGAAGTATATAAAAACCTTACACTTCTCACATAAAACAAACATTAACTAGGAAGAAATATTTCTAAGCAGCCTTAACCACCAATATAAATCCTCTTCTGATGGTAGTAACATTAAAATAACACAAAATCTTTTTTTAAAAAGAGATGAGTGTCATACTTATCCCCTTGAAATACAAATCTATACATATACAGAATTTTACCATCCAGTAAGGTATGGAACTTCTGGCTAAATTAAAAATTTACTGCGAGGAAGGAGCAAAAGCAGGGCTCCTCTAAAAGGCAGGTTGGCCAGGAGCTGCCAGCAGCCGCAGAGCAGGCATTACCCTCACCAGCAGGACCCAAACCCACTGCATCTGTATGTAATGGGCAAAGCAGAGGAGATAACTGGTTCCACTGATCATCCCAGATAAGGCAAAGCAAAGAAGCATGTCCACAGTCCAGCAAGCACCTCTGTATTAAACTTGCTCTCTTCTATTTACACTCTCTCTGCAAGTAATGACTTTGTATCCCTTTCTCATGTTATCTCTTTTCCAGGATGAAAAGCTTTAATCAGTTTAATCTTTTCTTATAAAACAGCCAAATCTGATCATCCTGTAATGTTTTCTGGTTTTATGTGCCTTTCCTGAGACAGGGTGACAAGGTGCAGTATTCAAGATGCAAACACATTGTTGCACACTATGGTATAATGATGACTTCTCTTTTGTTCTTGGTTCCATTCTAAACAACACTGAATATCCTACTCTGATTTCTGGATCTCTGCTAAACACTGAGTTGATATTTTCAGAGATCTACAGCGACCCTAGGATTTCTTTCTTGAACAGTAAGAGCTCACTAAGTTTGTGTCGTTAGCAGAACCCTGATACTGGGCGCTTGCATTTGATCACCTGTGCTACTGAATAGCTACAACAGCCCCCAACACAGTATTGGCCTATGCGGCCTAGCTCCCTCCCGAACTATTCCCCAGCATGGTTCAACCTTCCTGAAGCACGAGCCATCATCCACCAGGAATGGTTACTAACAGGTAGCCTGCTTGTACCCACACTGTTCTATAAGGTTAGAGGGTATATGATATAATATTATGGGCACTTGCCATGACCTTGGCATCAAAGTACAGTTCTGGGTAAATCTAATATATAAGTATGTTTAGGGGACAAATGGAAGACTAGGGAAAATGTGGGCCCATTGCTCAATGAGACAGCGGCTCTGGTTACACAGGACTTGGTGAAGGCTGAGGTACTGAAGGCCTTCTTTGCCTCAGTTTTTACTAGCAAGGTCCAAAAGGTCTACGGAAAAGGCTGGAGCAAGGAAGATAGAATAGAATAGAAATATAGAATGATTTAGGCTGGAAAAGACCTTTAAGATCAAGTCCAACTGTTAACCTAGCACTACCAAGTCCACCATTAAACAAGTCCCTGAGCACCACATCTGCACTTCTTTTAAATACCTCCAGGGTTGGTGACTCAACCACTTCCCTGGGCAGCCTGTGCCAATGCTTGACAACCCTTTCAGTAAAGAAATTTTTCCTAATATGCAACCTAAACCTCCCCTGACACAGCCTGAGGCCACTTCCTCTTGTCCCATTGCTTGTCACTTGGTGAAAGAGGCCAACACCCACCCACCTATAACCTCCTTTCAGGTAGTTGTAGACAGTGATAAGGTCTCCCCTCAGCCTCCTTTTCTCCAGGCTAAACAGCCCCAGTTCTCTCAGCTGTTCCTCACCAAACTTGTTCTCCAGACCCTTCATCAGCTTCATTGCCCTTCTTTTGACACACTCCAGCAACTCAATGTCTTTGTCGTACTGAGGGGCCCAAAACTGAACACAGTAGTCGAGGTGCGGCCTCACCAGTGCTGAGTACAGGGGCACGACCACTGCCCTAGTCCTGCTGGCCACACTATTCCTGATACAAGCCAGGATGCTGTTGGCCTCCTTGGCCACCTGGGCACGCTGCTGGCTCATATTCAGCCAACTGTTGACCAACACCCCCAGGTCCTTTTCTACCAGGCAGCTTTCCAGCCACTCTTCCCCAAGCCTGTAGCATTGCATGGGGTTGTTGTGACCCAAGTGCAGGACCAGCACTGAGCCTCGTTGAACCTCGTACAGTTGGCCTCAGCCCATCGATCCAGCCTGTTCAGGTCCCTCTGCAGAGCCTTCCTACCCTCAAGCAGATCAACAGTCCCACCCAACTTGGTGTCATCTGCAAACTTACTGAGGGTGCACTTGATCCCCTCATCCAGATCATTGATGAAGATATTAGATGGAACTGGCCCCAGTACCAAGCCCTGAGGAACACCACTTTTGACCAGTCACCAACTGGATTTAGCTCTGTTCACCACAACTCTCTGGGCTTGGCCATCCAGCCAGTTTTTTACCCAGTGAAGAGTACACCCATCCAAGCCATGAGCAGCCAGCTTCTCCAGGAGAATTTGTGGGAAACGGTGTCAAAGGCTTTACTAAAGTCTATGTAGACAATATCCACAGGCTTTCCCTCATCCACTAGGTGGGTCACCTTGTCACAGAAGGAGATCAGATTAGTCAAGCAGGACCTGTCTTTCAGAAATCCATGCTGACTGGGCCTGATCAGGTGGCTGTCTGTATGTGCGTGTGATGGCCTTCAAGATGATCTGCTCCATAACCTTCCCTGGCACTGATGTTAGACTGACAGGCCTATAGTTCCCCAGATCCTCCTTCTGGCCCTTCTTGTAGATGGCTGTCACGTTTGCTAACCTCCAGTCAAGTAGGAGCTCCCTGGTTAGCTAGGACTGCTGATAAATGACTGAAAGTGGCTTGGTTAGCACTTCCACCAGCTCCCTCAGTACACGTGGGTGGATCCCATCTGGCCCCATAGACTTGTGTGCGTCTAGGTGGTGTAGCATGTCACTAACCATCTCCCCTTGGATTATGGGGGCTTCATTCTGCTCCCCTTCCCTGTCTTCCAGCTCAGGGGTTGGGTACCCAGAGAACAACTGGCCTTACTATTCAAGACTGAGGCAAAGAAGACATTAAGTACCTCAGCTTTTTCCTTATCCTTTGTCACTAGGTTTCCCCCCGCATTCAAGGATGTCGATTTTCAGCCCTCTTTTTGTTGCTAATGCATTTATAGAAATATTTTTTATTGTCTTTTATAGCAGTAGCCAGATTAAGTTCTAGTTGGGCTTTGGTCCTTGTAATTTTTTCCTTGCATAACATCATGACATCCTTGTAGTCCTCCTGAGTTGCCTGCCACTTCTTCCAAAGGTCATAAATTCTCCTTTATTTTTCCTGAGTTCCAGCCAAATGTCTCTGTTCATCCAGGCTGGTCTTCTTCCCCACTGACTCATCTTACAGCACATAGGGACAGCCTGCCTCTGCACCTTTAATATTTCCTTCTAGAATAATGTCCAGCCTTCCTGGACTCCGCTGCCCTTCAGGACTGCCTCTCAAGGGACTCTGTCAACCAGTCTCCTAAATAGGTCAAAGTCTGCCCTCCTGAAGCCCAAGGTGGCAGTTCTGCTGACCCCACTCCTTATTTCTCCAGTAATTGAAAACTATAATTTCATGATTGCTATGTCTAAAATGGTCTCCAACTGTCACACACCCACAAAACCTTCTCTGTTCACAAACAACAGGTTCAGCACAGCACCTTCCCTAGTTGGCTCACTCACCAGCTGTGTCAGGAAGGTATCTTCCAGACACTCCAGGAATGTCCTGGACTGTTTTCTCCCTGCTATATTGTATTTCCAGCAGACATCTGGTAAGTTGAAGTCCCCCACATGAACAAGATACACCTTTGGTTGAAGAGGATGAGCAGTGAGATGTTTTGAAAACTGGCTGAATGGTGGGACCCAGAGGGTGGTGATCAGTGGCACAAAGTCTAGTTGGAGAACAGTAACTAGCAGGGTACCCCAAGGGTCAATACTGGGTCCAGTCCTGTTTAACACCTTCATTAATGATCTGGATGATGGGGCACAGTGTACCCTCAGCAAGTCTACTGATGACAGTGTTATTGTCCGTCATTTGTATGGATAGTTATTTTTCCCATGGTGTATGTGTATGTGCTGGATTTCATCAGCCGTTTTAAAAAGCAATCCCTGAATATCAGGGAATGTTTCTGCTAATATTTGAATTTTTACTTTTGATTGCTTTTAATTATTTTGTACAATCAGAACATTTTGTTGCACTAATACTGAGTCATTTAGGACTATATTGATCAGCAGGAATCACGGACAGATCATTGTGAATATGCCACTCTTCCATTGGTATGAAAACAGAGCGGTTATTTCTACCTATTCTTCTAGGTTTTTAACAAGAGAAGTAACTACCCTTTTATCCTGTAGAAACTTAGCTGTCTTGGCTTTCCAGTTATAATATTTTGACCAGTCACCATTATCTACATTTTTAGGTGACTCTTTCAAAGAACTCTAACACATGCAGGAGGTATGACTCTCATCTACAAAAATCATGGGGTATCTTACTCTGTACGTGACATTCATCCAGTTCTATTTGCTATTGTAGTTTCAACCATTTTCCCGGGTATGGAAATGAGATGTGCTGGTCCTCCCAGCTGCTCTTTGTGCCTCACTTCCCATCTGTAAAACTGTGACGCTGCTACCCCCTTATCTTATAGGCCTGCAATGAAGATTAATTAATGGTTCTGAATCACTCAAATATGGGTGATATGAATGACTATAAGGCATTTAAACTGTTGAGAGAAGTCTATGAAGTAGGAAAAAAAAAAGGGAGACCACATAACAAACAGCAATAAGAAGTAAAATACTGAACTAATTATTATTTGTAGTGTGCTGAGTAGAAGCATAGAGTGTAAAGCTGATAAGGATGATTACCACCCCCTAGTTTGTTTTACAGCTTCTCGAAAGCCATAAGACATCTTCACTGAAAAAGGTCTCCTCTTCTGGGAGAAAAAAACCCACCTATTCATTAGGTGTTCAATGGAGAATCCAGTATGATGTTTAGAAAAAGTGTATGCCTTATTTCTATTCTCACTTTGTCAAGCTTGAACTCCCAGCTATTAGGTCTTTATGTATATATTCTTTCTAACAGCATATAAAGGTTAAGGAATTCTTTTTTACCAGATTTTGATCACTCAGCTAGCTTTTCATAGACAGTGATCAGAGCATCCAGTAAATTTCCATTGTTGCATTAAACAGATCGAGATTCATGAAGCTGGGGTCTTACAGAGCCCCTTTGGCTGAATATGCGAAGGGACTTAAGCCTCTAACTGCTGTATTAAGTGGCATTCACATAAAAATAAAGTCCAACATTTAGTTGTCTCTTAGACACTATACTCTCAGAGAGTTGCTGCATCATCACGCCAGTTTCACTGGCATGATAGCATTTGTTCTGGTGGCACTTCTCAGATCACATCTTTCACAAAGTTTTTCAAGGACAGGACTTGTCATGGAGAAGAAATTCCTGTTTTACCTTGCAGTCCAGGGGAAAGGGTATTCACCTAGTGATAACTGTTTTCAACTCCTCTTTCTACCTGACTCGAAACAAAGACTAGATTTCACTTGCTAGGGGAGGGCCCTACGGATTCTGCAGTCGGGTAACTGGGCGTATGAGGAAAAGCTCTTTGCTTCTCCTACTGATGTGTTCAACTCTGTATTAGCTAATGGAATAGTAGTGTAGAAAGGGGGACAGTGCATAATTCAGTTAAGGCACACAACTGCGATGGGAGAGAAGTACATTCAAGTCCAGATTTAATGGAATACTTTTTTTATTTGTACAAAATGGAGATTTCTGAGGGAAACTGAGGAGAACTGTATCAACCTAGCAATTTGGGGCGCTATCCTGCAACATGGAGAAGCTGGCTCCCAAACTATATTACAAATAGTTTATAAATTTGTAAATTGGTTTTCATCTCCCGGGTGACCACACTAATAATTGGAGGCAGAGCATTTCTTTGGTTAATGTTGGCATGGCAAAACCCACGTTCATTCTTGGAAGCTGAGCTTTTTCTTTGATGCTACAATAGATAGCTATTATGTTGATACTTAACAGGTTAGCTTTTTTTAAAAAATAAACCAAAATTTTGTCAAAGTATGTGATTTTTTCCCAATGTGAAATGCATCATTATAGTTATCTAATTAAATCAGTAAACATGAAAATCTTCTCCTACAACACAGATGACAGTTGTTCAGGTGTAAGACCTGTATTACATAGAATCATATTTCCAAAGACTGTATGAGGAAAAAAATAATATATTTTAACGTTATTAATCTTAAGTTGGAATTGGGACATGCACATATACATATATATAAATTTATTATTAAGGTGCGTGGGGATATTAGAGTGTCCAAATTCAGTTCATAAGAACAGACAATCTTTACCATGTAAGAAATCTGTTAATATTGTAAAATATAAATGAGGGGGGTTTTTTTATTCTGCAAGGTCCCCAAACAACTCACAGCTTACCTCTGTCTTGTAATAGGGCCTGTTCCAAAGACCTTTGAAGTTTCCAATTGACTCAACAGGCTTTGGATCCGGCCCTAAAGTAGTAAAACCTTGGTTGAATGTGTATAGATAACCACTTAGTCAGTTCTGGCTTAAGAAAAGAAAAAGGAAATAAATTAAATACATCTTCCAGTGACATAAGCCTCATGAAGAATTAACTAGGATAAGCACTTATTCTAGTTGGTGCACTGTCGTTCTGAACAATGCAGACAAAAAAAATAATTAAAACATAGCTTCATGCTGAGATGAAACTTTCAAGAGTGTCTACTGTGTTAAGCTTATGATTTTTCTAGTTTTGTATTTGCAAGCATAATTATGTCCCAGAGGCAACAGGAGCTAGTGCTTGTCAGTCCCCATTTCCTCCTCTGATAGAAGATTAATTTCTTTACACAGAAATCCAAAAGTTGATGCCAGAGCAATAATAATAATGTAAACAAGTCTTTTATTCTTTTAATCTGGAATGCATAATTTAATGGCATAGTTGTATAAATAATGAAAATACCACATCTACTTTAGACAATTAAGGGTAAACTGAAGGTAACATTTAATGTAGTATTGATCGACCATATCAACAAAATGACGGCAGACATCTGTATGGATGATAGCAGTTAGGAAAATGCTACAAGTCTATCAATACAGATTAAGTAGGGGTGGGATGGAGCAGACTTGATGGCTCAGAGTACTGGTAATGGAATATGGAACCTTTCACCTCCAGCACACTGACTCAAGCCAGCCTAGGTCAGCCTGTGACTGCAAGTCATTACCATCAGATGGCTCTTCACTGAAATGAGTTTGTCCTAATGGCAGGCTGTCTGTGTCACAAAATGCACCATCTATCATGACTGACACTGCGTTGAGATTTTCGGCTGGAAGGCTGGAAGGAGAGAGGATGGGCTCCACGTCCCTTCTACCCCCGCAGGGAGGAGGAGTAAGGACAGTTGTCCGGGGTTGCTCTGCTACAGGCTATGCTGCAGAGGTTTTTGGAATGTGCTAAACACTAACCAAGTGAAGAGCAAGAGGAAGGTACCTGTGCTGAAGAGATTGGAACTGACATGTAAGACATGACATGAACTAATGGACAGAAACGGTAAATATGGGAGAAGCATGATTAGAGTAGGCTGAGCACACCAGTGGCCTCAAGTTACAGTAGCTATCCTGCCGTACTTGTGTTTTTGGATAGATTTGAGAGTAACAGTGTTACATGGGGGAAAGCACAACAGGGTTCATTTAAAAAAAACATGAATAAAAGCACAGTGGCAGCCAGTATCCCAGGTTAGTCAGAGGCAAGAAGCAACATAAGAAAGCTAAGTGAAACCAAGACAGGATAGGAATAAAGGATTTCAGCATGAAGGCAAAGTGCATACAGAGCCGGCATAGAGATGGGATACACTGGAGAGATGCAAAGTGGGGAGTGACATGGGCAAAGGGATGAGCTAAGGGGATTATTTCTTTCAGCAGCAGTTCTGGTTCGATATGAGCAGAGCAAGACTGTAGCTGTCAAAGCCACCAGAAATGACATTGTTAGGAAGTGAAAGGAGCATAAAGAGGGTTTTAGCTTTGTGGTTGGATGGGGAATACTGTACCTTATAGAAGTTCTGGAGAAAGGTGTTACCTGAAAGATTTAATGATAGCCTGAATAGTAGCACCAATTTAATAACTGCTTTATTAGCAATATTCAGGCTACAGCCCTGGATGAGAGATAAGGCATACTCATAATGATGGCAAAAATGAACGAAACAAAAATAATTAAGAACATTCTTTCACATCTTTGACCTTAAACTGGTAGTTAGACATACATGAGGAGACATCAGGTTAGACAGTAAACAAGTTGTTGTGTTTTGGGGAATTAGTCTTCTGTATGTTAATTTAATCTGTGTTGTCATCTTGGAACAAAGATGTTGAGCATCATTTTCCAACCTTTTATCTACTGAACTCTAGAAGCTCAGGGACTGCTTCTAGGAGCTCTGCAAAAGATAAATAAGAAAAGGAAGCCTATTTTCAGTAGGCTTAACTTCTATTCAAAAATTTTTCACAAATCGTAAAGTTGAAAACCACTGCATAGAAGGAGAACAAATAGGAACAGACTCTTGTCAAATTGTCAGAGTCAGTTGAAGATCTTGTCAAGAAACAAAAAGTGGGGGGAAAACCAGGAAAAGACAGTCACTGAAAACAATAGCCAACACATTTCCCTCAAAATTCTGTGAAATAAAACCATGTAAGTTTACCACCACTTTTGGATTTTTAAATTCATCTGCTCAAGGGATATGGGACCAAACTGATGGGTGTGGCAAGATCAATAAAATAATTCTCTCTGATTGATACACATTTCAGTTATAGTTATATATTTATTAATTGTATCTCTTGTGTATTTATACCTGTAAGAGACAGATTATAAATATCCTATGACACATACACTCCACTCAGGCTGCTTCTTAGCCTACAAAACACAGCAAGCCTGTCAGTAGTACTTTCTATCACCCAAATGTCAACTGGTTTTCTGACCATTCCACCAATACACATGCCTTTTCTGCAGAAGAAACCTCGCAATGGGAAACAAACATTTTTCCTATAAAATGAGGATTAAGAATGAAGAAATTAAAGACAGTGAAACTACAAATGGGACAATTTCTCAGCGGTTGTAGAGCTCCTTTTCATCAAGTCATAATTCCTTATGACTTGTGTATGGATTCAGTATCAAGGCTGCTGGACATACAGAGGTTTCTTAGAAGAATAACTTGGTGGTGAAGTAAATATTGTGATTAGGTGAAATTACATAAAACTGAACTAGGACTAAATCTATTTTGCTACAAGGACTAACAAGGAAAATCTCCTCAGCAGTGGTTCAGATAATGCAGAACCATGTAGCTGGATACACTGATTCCAATATTCCTTAATGTTTATTTATTTTGACTGATTATGCAGTCAAAAATCACATGTAACGGTGATTTGAACATGATTGCTGCTTTGCATATAATATATTCAAGTGTCCATGAGCCTAATAATGAATTGGGTTTAACTGAATTGTATTAAAACAATTAAGGAAACAAAATAAAGTATTAAAATATTTTACATGTATATGGTTCCTGGCTTACCATTAAGAGTATGAATGAAATAAAATATTGTTGAAAATTCTGAACACACAGTAGCTAGAAAAATCAGAGATGGTACCCGCAGTGGCTATGACACCCCCTGACCTACGGGGGACAAGATACCCTGGGAAGAAAACATAACATTGTGTCCAGTGAACTGCCACATTCAAAGCAGCTAGATACCATTAGTATGAAATTTCTTGGCAGAAAAGGTACACAGAAAGCTTTGTGTTTCATCGCTTGAAGTCAGGACAGGCTGTATTTCTAAGAAAGCTGTTTCGTTTCAGCCATCCATTAAGCTTGCTACACAAATGACTGGAGAAAAACCCTGTGGTTTGGTATGTATGCCAGACAGAAACTCTGCTTAATCAACTTTTCTGTAGGCTTTCTCCACTCTGTATGCGTGTCATCAAGAAAGATGGGGAAGTTCAGCTGGGTATGGCTTTCACTTTCTAAGCTGCAGAAGTAAACTAAAGCAAATACTTATTTGTGTCTCTTTCCTTACAGGGCAGTGTTACACTTGGTTATTGGCTGCCATTTTGCAGGAAGTGTGCGCTTGAAATACTGATCAGTAAGCTGTTCCAAGAGTCGGTGGCCTACTTCTAGCACGGAAGTGAATGAGCTATCTGTTGCAAGGGACCTAGTATCATCTCAAGGCGAAAAATTACCTGCCAGGGTTATTAACTTCCCATGTGTTGGTTTTAGGATCTTAGAAGCCGGTTCCCACTGAAGCGGGCCTGTGATGATGATGTGAAGGCAGCTAACTGCTTTTCACACTACATGTTTGGAGCAACATTGCTGATACGGGTAGGCAGAAGAGCGGCAAAAACTGCGCAGAGGGAGTGAGGGGGCATGCCGAAATACTACTCCAGGACTGAACTTTCAGCCTCCTGCAAAGCATCTCCCCTGGCAAATCCAGGGAGCCCCCGAGTGGCGCAGGCCGGCGGCACTGCGGGGCCTCGGCGGGAGGCGAGGGCCTCGGCCGCCGCCGCCCCTCCGCCGGGCCGGGGCACAGGCCCTTCCCCTACACACCGCCGCAGGTGCCGCCGGGCCGGGTTAGCCCGACGCCGCCGGGCTCGACGCCCCGGCCCGCCGCAGGCCGCTGCCCGGCGGGGCGGGCAGGAACGGGAGGCGGGGCGGCGGGGGCGCTCGGGCAGGAGGCGGCGGCGGCGGCGGCCCCGCCAGCACAGGAAGTCGCCCCGCCGACGAAGGAGGCAGGAGGCGGAGCTCTGCCGCTCGGCCCGAGGTACCGCGCCGCTTCCCGGGGTGGGCGAGGGGCCGCGGGCGCCGGGGACGGCCGGCACCGCCGGGACTGCGGTTGTCGCGGCAACCGCCCCGGGGCGGCGGGGGCGCACTGCCCACCGCCCCTTCCGCGCCGCCATTGGCCTGCGGGCACGGAGCGTCCGCGCCGGCGGCGCGCTCGGCCGGCCCGCTGTCCGCCGCGGGCCTCCGCTGCCATTGGCCGGGAGAAAGCGCTCGCCTCCGCGATTGGCCGGAGCGCGCTGCCAATCGGGGGGGGCGCCGCGGGCGCCCGGGTGCCGCCCTCGGAAGGTGGGCTGAGGGGTCGGGAGGGGTTAGGGGCGGCCGCCATTTTGGGTGTGGGCGGGAAAAGCCCCATCTCTCCCTTCCTATGCGGCCCGTACTGCGCCCGGGAGGCGAGAGCGGGCAGCTCCCCGCGGCGCAGGGGTTGGCCGTGCCACCTCACGTAGCCCCGAGCGCTCCTCGGCTGCCTGGCCTGATTCCACCGTGCCCGCAGGCAGACGTTGCCGGGCTGGGTCCGTCCCCAGACTGTACTGACCGATGTGGAGGGAAATAATCCCCCAATCAAAGGGTCTCCTCGGCGAAGGCTGGGTTCGAGGCTTGGCCCGCGGGCTGTCGGGAGCTGACAGGAGCCTGCCATGTCTCCATGCGAGGATGCGCCACAGCTTTCCCTCATGAACTCATCTCCTTGTACGCTGCCCACTAGAGCAGTGTGGCTGGGTGCGTGCGCGCGAAACCCCATCTGTATGGGGTTTCCCGGTGTCTGGGAGCTGGACAAGCAGCTGCTCTGTGTGTGTGACTAGGCTGGCCCCCCGCGCACAGCGAGGCCAGGACGTGTCGGAGCTGCTGCGTGTGTGGTGTGTAACAGGGCTGTACGTGGCTTCGCACGTGCCGTAAATCTGATACAACTCGGGCTTGTTGAGCTGGCTGTGTTTACCTTGCAGGTGTGATGTGTTCCGGGTACATTGGACTCCTTTGTGTTTTCTGCAGAGCGCGCTGATCATGCTTACGCTCAGAAAATCCTGGACAGAAAATGGGAGCTGCAACATTTCTAAATGTAAAGTGTTGGCAGGGATTTCTGCCAGCCTACTACTTGTGTGGCTCTCAAACTGCTCTGCCTTACGTCGGCCTACATAGTTATGAGGACAGAGCATGGTATCAGAAAGTTCCTCTAAAAGAGCTTATGGTGTAACAGGGCTGTATGTACAGCACACGCATTCACACTCAGTGATTCAATTACATGTTACATAGGGCTCAAGTTCTTTGCTGTTGGGGACCAGGCTCATTTCTTGAAGAGCTAATCAGAATGGAAGGGTACCTGTTAATAAAGATGTGTTGACTTTCTTCCAGCCTTTGCTACTGATGTATGACTTAAGTAGTGGAAAATTGTAGAAAGTGATGTTTCAGGGATGCACAGAAAATCTACAAGTATGGGGAGACCAACCATTTTTAAAGTAGGATCATTTGGCACATCTTCCTTGCCTGAATCACTTCACCTCTTGGTACAAAACGGGCTAGGGACAAATTTGGTTGTTCAGAAAATAGCTTGCTTGCCCACTAAGGAAAATTTGGCAGATGCTTTTGTTGATGTGATTGTCTCTCATTATGAATTAGTACAATTTACCCTTCTAGGACTTATTTTCTGTCTTCATGGAAGCTGTGAAGATGTTAGTCTACTTCAGGCCATTACTTGTGAGCGCAGAGAAAACAAAAAAGTGTTGGCTTTGGAATAATCACACCAATGCAAACCGTTGACACTTTTTAGGAAAGGGCAGTTACTCACTTTTTTCTGTTACTCTTGCTTCAATATGTAAATCCTTTTTGTATTTTATTTTATAGTTTCTGTGTAGTCTTCCAGCTGAACCTGTTTGAGCAGGGGTAGATGAACCCAAGTAAATGACCGTAAGGTCCCTTCCAACATCGATGATCATCTAATTCTGTGAATTTGGTTTATTAATTTAACCAAATAGAGATTACAACAATATTCTACAGTTGAGTTCTTAGTCTGTTAAAATAGTACTTTGTATCTGCAAAAGCGATATAGAAAATACTCAGTTGTTTCAACACAGATGTGGGAGCTCTTCAAATATATAGGTTTTAAAATATTATTTCAAATCAAATTACTAAAACAGAAATTCACGTTAGCATTGGTAAAGCTCCTCTTTTCATTATCTTTAAATCTTGTATCGATATTTATACAAACACATGTCACATGTATGTGTTTCTATTAACTTCCATAAAAACAGGACTATCCCTTCCTTTTCAGATGCAGGCAGCTGCGTTCCTGAATTCAATTACTGCATCACACTGAATGAATAGGATTTTTCCATACATCTTTCCTTAAAAAGAGACTTTAGCAAAAGATAGTATGCAACAGGATATATACTTTTCTTCATAAAATCAAGAATAAAGGCAGTGCTTTTATTACTGTTTTTTATTTTATTTTCATAAGCTTGAAATGTGCAGAGCAAGCTTATATGCATTGGAAGATTCCACATGCACTTCTGCCAGTTCCCTGACTTCTTCATAGCTCTTGTCCTTACACTCTGCAGCCTCTTCAGGAGAGGAAGCCAATTTGTGTGGGAGTTTTATAGCAGTTATGGGAAAATCCTTTAACTCACTCTTGGTCACAAACACAGAACGAAGACTAGTAATGTAAGCTAATATATTAACCAGTGAAACTTCCCAGTGTATATCTAGGATTTACTTGGTTAAAATATTTAAGCCAAATCCTGCAGCCCAATCTTAAAGGACAACTTAAACTCCATGCACTTTATGGCAGTACCTCCAGGAAGCATCCAATTTTAGTAGACTCTACATAGTCAACAAGATGAGGGTTTCTTTTGCAGTGCAGTGAAGACATTTCCCTTGGATTTTTCTGTGAAATTTATTTCTTGATAGTTTTAAAATTCTTTCAAAAGAAACCAGACCAATACTGTCAAGATTAGAAATAATTCATTGCTGTTGGAATTTTAGAATTTCCATGAGATTTTTCTCATAACTAGGAAGTTCTTGGGTTTGTTTTCCTTTGGGATATTTCTGTATTAATCTATATTTTTCATTAGGCAAGACAAGCTGTGAATTACAGAAGAGGATGGCATACTGTGGAAAGGCTTTATGTGTTGCTAAAGCAGGCTAGTGTTACAAAATGGAGTTACATGTTAAAAAAAAACTAACTCAGTTTAGTATCATCTTGGAGAGCTGGGTCTCTCTATTAAGTACTTACTCTTCATAAGTAAATTGTTATGTTTACGTGTTATGAGATACATAAAGAGAACAAAGGACAGATGGTTGTAAGGTGTAGACAGAGAAGCTAATGATTTTCATTTACAGTAGAAGTCCCCCTAATCCTGCAACCCTCTTACAACACTACTGTTGTAATACAGTTACTCCTGAGAAGCAGGACTGCAAAAGTATATGTTTGCTGGCACAAACTCTGTTTTAAATTTTTCTGTTCTTGTGGAATTTTTTTCATTTGCTTGCAGGTTTGCTTTTTTTTGAGGAAAAAAATATGAAGAGATTTACAAAATACATACAAACTGATGATTTTTTAAAATAAAAAATGAATTGCTTTTCAGTGAATGGCTATCATTTCAAACGAAGTCTGCAATGATTAAATATTAAAATGATCGATGGTTTAAATTAATGTAAAAACTTTTCAGGAGATTATTACAAAGATTAACATTTTTAATGTTTTAATACTTCCATAGTTTATCAATCACAGACACAGTGAAACTGTTTTTAGTTACCAAGCTGATGATCTCATATATCATTGCAGTATTATGTACAACATAAACATCATGGTGTCACTGGTAGAGGAGATGATGAGACACAATTTATGTTATGGCTCTTTAACAATCAGTTTTAGTCTTGAAGTATTTTTTGACACACAGAATAAGCAGGTAAGTTTCTCCCCTCCCCCCCCCTTTGGAAAGAAGAAAAGACGGAAAGATAGTTCCCGAAAAACTGTGGTGGTTGCCATTTAAGAAGGAGCTCTGTTTTATGTAACGGCAAACATAGGTGGTCACTGGTACTGCTGCAGAAGAAAACGCACTTGCATTAATGCAGCTTTAATATCCCAGAATTATCTGCTATAGCCTATGATTCCTGATACATTTTTATTCATTAGAATTATCTTTGAAGGTCATGGGAAAATGTCAAGGCACCCCAGGTGCTTTTGATTCACTACGTGCACGTAGATACCCCTGTAGTTCAGTGGGCTGAGTAAACACTTACTCCAGGCATTCTTGAAATGGACAGTGCTAATCCCTTTGTTTTCCATTTTTTTTCTGCAATTTTTAGCAGCGAGACTAAAAATCAGTGTTAGCAATTTTAAGTTTGATTTTGCCTCTCTAACCACATGTTGCAATGATACAACGAAGCTTTATACAATACAGGTCATTGCGTCCCAGGACGCTGTGCAATGTTAAGTTGGTAATTCATACATCAACAGAATACTGCTTATTCATGTGTTATGATTGTTCTTGGCATTGTCCTTCATCCAGTGTGTTTTTCCATCAAAACGAAGACAGAATTGGAAAGACACGGTGATGAATTAGTCGATGTAAACCCAACAGCAGGTGTAAAGAAGGATGGGAGGTATTCAGGAGAGGAAGGGTGAAATAGGAATCCAGGAATAGATGTTGAGCTGGTGAAGTGAGTAAATGGGGAAAGACTGTTCTGACAGCAGAAGTTTACAGTGGAGGAGTCACTTGTACCAGAAAGGGCAAGTATGAGAGAGGGAAAGAGCAAAGGTTAGCATTATGTTAATATTGAGAATGGTATAGGGAAGTTAAGATCGGGTGGGCAAACTGAAGCACACCATTTTGTACATGTTTGTTGTCAGCTACTAATGCTGCTATTTCTATTCTTAAGACAACAAAACAAAAGATGGGGTTACATCACCTGTAGCTGGTTGCCTCTAGCCAGAAAGCCAAATTTGTCCTCATGTATTTCCATTGAAATAAAATAAATCATGGAACAAAATAACCTTTTATGTTATGAACTGTTTTTTATAGTGGGGAAACAGATTGGGTTGGAAATGTAGTAGGTTTCAAAATTTCAGTTGTTTTCTCCCCGGCTGTGCTGTGTGGTGTAAATGAAGAAAAGGTTAAGTTTACCCATGATAATTCCCTCTCACATTTACATTATCAATCAGCCTTTGTAGCTTTTTGTGCTTTTATCTATTGTGTTTTCATTGTTATCATTGCATATGAAGTTCTCAATTCTACAAACTCTTATGTTCAAATTTATTCATGAATGGCTCTGACAGATGTGCTCTGGAAGCCCTAGATGCTGTGGTTTAAGATGCTGCCAGCTGGTCGCCTTCTCCCCACCCCTCAGATTGCAGGCTGTACAGAAGAGCCAGCAATACCTCCACCTCAGTCACTGGAGTTTGCTTCCCTCACCCTCACCTTTCTTTTTGGATGGCTTGAGCTGATGCATAGGGTGGGAATGGGCTCCTGGGCCCCGGGGGCAGAACATACCTCCTCTTGTTGCCCTTTGCCAGGGATGAGAAGCCTGTAAGAGAGAGGTGATTAAACACCCTGGGTCAGTAACATCTTAAACCCTCGCAGATACCCAAAGCTTGTTTCTGGGATTCCCCTGTAGATTCCCCTGAACGTGTTTTAAACTTCATATTTTAAATTACATATGTTTTCCACTTGTTGCTGTACCAAGTTGGTGTGGAGGATATTTCAGCACTTGGCTTTACCATGTCACCGTCTCTACTTAAACTCTCACCTCACGCTTTTGTGTACTCATGAAAGTGATCATGCTTAAAAGTTCATATTAAAACACATAGATCTTTCTTTCATGTGGTATGTATGCCACAGAAATTGTGCAGCAGGCGGTTTTAGTGTTGCACCCATTGTGCGTGGAACTGATTGCAGTGCTTCCAATTAAAATTACATCACTCACTTCACTGCTAAACCAGTTTTGTTATTACTTGCATTCTTGCCAAAAGGAAACAGTTAACCTGAAGCCGTGTATTACTTGTTTTGTTTTTGTGTCTTGGCTGTCAAACTGAAAGTACACTATTTGTATAGCTAGCATTTAAATTTGATTAGGTCCTTGATTTACTGTTACTCAACTAAAATTAATTTAAAAATTAGGACTGTACAGTAACAATAAAATGGATAAAGAGCTGGTGAGCTGCCAGCACTCAGAAGTAATGGCTGGAGGCCACTGTCAACAGATGAGAGCTTGTCAGGACTTTCCCCAGTGCTCGTGTTGGGTGTGATGCTTTTTGCTGTTTTAGTCAATTCTCTCTTTGTAACCATAAAAGCAATAGTGAGAAACTATGAATGGTTCAGTGATTGCTGGATTGATGAAGACGGGATGAAGTTTAAAGTGTAGCTGAGATCATGGGGACATGAGCCTGTTAAAATGCAATTTGTCTGCAAACGTGTCGATGAAGAAGGAATGCTGGGTGTGTGTGCAGCATGGAAGATTTTATCTTGTAAAGCTGTGACTGTGGGAAGACTTCAGGTTGTGAGGAAGCACCTGTAGCCAAAGGGGATTCAAGTGCAGGGCAGGGGCAAGAAGGGCTGGTGCTGCCTAGTAGAGGTAGGGGGAGAGGTAGGAGGGCTGTTTGAATCCCTTGAATAATATCAGTGCTAGAAAGTTATACCTAGATTTCTATGAAAAACATGTCCTGAAAAATTTGAAAGCATCATGAAGGTCCTGGAAGACACAGACTTAGTTCTGTTGATGGTATTGCTTTTGGCAGGTGGGCTTGAGAGTGGGTTCAAGCTTGCCGTGATGTTTCTGACCACACATCTACCTCACCTCATCCATGTTGGACCTCAGCAAGCTCTATTAGCTGGCTGTCCCACCTGGCTGCTGCAGGGGCCCTCCTACGTACACAGTGTTGGGTGTCCTTGGCAAGGCTGTGCTGCATCTGTGTGAATTTGTCATTTCTTCCCATTGCCATTACAGAAGTTTTGGAAAGCATTGTTTCATTTTTGTTGTATATATGCATCATGGAAAGCTTCCTATAATATGTTTTTTCAACGTTAGACTTTGGTGTGATTAAACTTAAGTATGGTTTTAATGGAACCACAAAGAATTGCAGCAGCTAATAATTTGCCGGTTTTTTGATTCTGCAATCATAAAATGGTCAGAACAAGGATGGATGTTGCTTTCTGTGGAATTCTTTTACATATGCTATTTAATTTATGAATGAATTTTTTTAATTTGGAGTGAAAAGGTTAGTAAAGCATACTTAGATTGTTGTTTACTTTTTTATTCTGAAAGATAGGATAATTTGAAAGCCTGGATTATTTTGGTATCTTTCTGGATATACGAAGCAGCAGACCAACAGGCTAAATAAGAAAAAGGTATTCTGGAAAAATGATTATTATAGAGACAAAACCTATTTAAAAAGCTTCAAAGTATTTTCATTTTAAGTACACCAGTGGGGTTAAACAGTATTAGTAACTTCTGTTAGAGTAACAGATCATAATAATTTAAAACAAAAGGTCCCAGCGCACTTGCTAATATCCTTTATGGTTTCAGTGAAATACATCTGAAATGATTTACAAAGCAAAGCTTCTGGATGAATTCTTCCAGTTCTACATGGGAAGAGAGGCTGTTTATCTTTATGCGTGTTTATATAGACCCATGGAAATTATGATCTAAATGCGGGTACCATACTAAAACATCACCATATATGCAGAGTAAAGAACTCAAAGCACTTGCATTCTGTCATTTACTGCACACAAGTAATGTATATTGTATAGGCTCGGTTCAATTCTGTATCGTGACCATAGAAGGACTCTATAGAATGTGTCTTGTACCTTGAGGAGACCTTCAAGGGGCAGGAATGCTGTTTGTAGGAAAAAGCTCAGGGCAATGTCTCTCTGACGAAACTTACCTCTTGTCTGGTTTTGAGCCTTCAGACTTAAGCACTGTCAGTGCTGGAAATAGTGAAGAGCTGGAAAGATGTTTCCCCTGTACTATATTGGTATACATTTTCATTAACTTACCTTATCAAAACAAAAGAATCAGTATGGAAACAACTGGGATGGCTGTAAAGCTGAGCACATGGGACAGTATTTCGGAAGTTAAACGCAGAAGCAACTTAGCTAAATTAGCCAAATTTAGCAACCTAGCTTAGGTGAACTCAATTTGTTGTATGTTCTAGTAGGGTTTTTTTGTTGTATGCACTCTACAAGGCTGGATTTCAGGCGGTATATCCCCCTCCTCCTAATAAAACTTTATGGCAGTGCTGAAGCATATGTTCTCCTTTGACTCTAGCCAAGGGCATGTGCAAACCCCTAGTGCTTAGAGAGACGCACTCAGGAAATTAGAGCGAATGGAGTGGGTTGTTGTCTGCAGTTTTATCTCAGGCTAGGGTTTCTGAAGAAATGCTTGCAAGCTGATAGCTATGCATTAAATGATCTCTTTTAGGAGTCTCGTAACTATTTCATTCCCTTCCTAACTAGCTTGAGGTATAGGAATCTCTTGTAAGAGATATCTTTTAGGCCAGAGAAGGCCAACATTTCACATGTCAGAACACAGGTTCTTAAAAATGTGCTGTCTCCAAAAGCATCAACCCATGAAAAAGTGTTCAATTTTGTACTTCACTAATATTTTTACAGCAAATATAACTTCATGTGTACTGTGTGACTTGAAACATGCAAAGGAGTGTTTTTTTCCAATGTATTAGTCTTGGTGTCGTCCTTTCCTTTGTTGTTCTCCTGGACAATGAACCCTGCAGCAAAATTTCTTCCTTGCGATGCACAGACGCTGTTCAGGCGCAGTGGGAGTAGATGGGGACACAGTCTTCTCCCATCCTGTGGCTTATGGGGAAAGCTGTGAAAAAAGCCCAAGCAGACATTTGTGCAAATGGTTGCCTCAGGACCTTGAGACATTCACATGACTTTCTGCTATTTCAGCCGATACTTCTCTACTGGTTGACTCTTTTTCTTTTTGCTGCCTTCCCAGCTGCACTCCACACTTGTCTGCTCTGCCTTAAAATGAGGCAAGTAAACTGTTTACCATGTCTTCTGATGGCTATCAAAGCTTATTTCTTCATTTGGCACATATAAAGGTTTTAGCCTCATTTTGATCCATTCCTTTAATTCCATTTTTGTTCAAGATTCAGTTTTTTGATAGATGTCAATGATCTTATATTCCCTTTTTGCCCAGATAGAACATAAAGCTCCTCAAGAGATGATATATACACTATTACTTTGTCTTAAAAATCATTGCCTTTGATGGGATCTCTGGGTAGGCTTCAGGAGAGCCAAGACTTGAGCAGTTTAGGTATAATCTGCAGAGAGTGTGCTTGTCCTATTGTTTTGAACTACTTTGGAAACTACTGAGCTGATGTTATTTAAGCCGTGTTAAACTCTTCACCTAATTATGGCCTAATCCTTCAAAACCAATAGAGTAGGACTTGGTTTTGAAAATGCTGCTGCTAACATCTACGGGTCTCTTTGCTAAGCCTGACTATTAGGCTTGTTATTAAGTGTTGTAGGGCTGAACTTTACATTTGATATGTTAACATTAAGATCTACTGTATTTTCCACTGGTTTTTGCCTCAGACAATTTTAAAGAAAAAAGTACAAAAAATTATATATTGTGTTAAGGCTAAGGAAATCTGTGTCAGCTTTATCTTCTGATCTTTATGGGGAAGATTAACAGGTTATTCTGTCTTTAATCAGTTATTGAAAAACGGGAAAACATAAATGCCAAAACCACCAAATTAAAACACTTCATGTTTCTTTTGCCTGCTGACTAAAATAGATATTTTTTTTAAGCTGAGTTGCTTTCCTGAATGCATAATATAGCATGTGAGATGACAAAAGTAGCATAAAACTATTTTTCTTCATTCATAGATCAGTCTATTTAATACTCATCGAGCTGCGGTAGTTTCAGAGAAAGGAGAAAACCGACATTAATTCTGAACGCAGGATGGAAAGATTACCTTTTAAGTTCTTTCAAACACAAGGTTTAGTAATGGAACTAATAATTCAGTTTTGCTGAAGTGTTACGATTAGGTCTACGTGTACTGAAGTGTTATTTGCTGCTGTCATTTGTAGCCTGCTTTCAACTTTTGCATGCTTGCTCAAGGTAAGAAGGGAGGCGATCATTAGGCTATAAATGTGGTGACCAGTTTTAGCAATTACTATGACTTGAGGTCATGTGTGATGGGACATCGTATTATCCTACAGTGAAACATATAACAGAAGGGCGCATTTGTCTGCCTCCCGGCTTTGTGCCCGTGTGGCTTATTTGTGGCTCTTTTATCTTCTGGTTTTCAGTTAGGTTGACTGATAAACAGGAATGGACTATTTGCCGAGAGGTGGTTTTCTTCTCGAATGATAGACAAATTTTAATGAAAATGGAATCAAAATAGATGGGATATTAGTATTAGAATTAATGGGGAAAAAATTAAGCTGAAACTTAGCCTAACATACTTTAAAAAGCATTTTTTAAAAAAACAGGGTGAGAGGAAAGGAAACGTTCCAGCAGTTTCAAATTGTCTTGTTTTGATATATTATTTCAAGGAAAGTATTTCAATTTTTAAATAATTAACTCGGATTTTTTTACTTTTAATGGCCCAAGATAATGCAAGTGGGGAAAAAGGCACATTAGAAACAAAAAAAAATTAATATGGAATTGCTTACTGTCCCAAGATTTTTTGTGTGTGCATAACTTTAAGAGTTACAAGATTTATGCTCACTGAAGGTTGTTATCCCATTTTGCAATATTGAAAACATCATGAAATAGACTTTCTGTCCTCTGGATGGTTGTGAACTGGAGCTTTAGATGGATATGCTAAAGGGGTGTATAATTACTGCCTAAATATTTCTTCTCACTTGAGGAAGAAATAAGAATTTAATTTCTGTCAAAAATTAGTCTAAGCTTAGAGTCTACAAATGAGGAATTAACAAATGTATATAATTAAAGCACCCAGGCTTACAGCAAGCTGTGACTTCTGGCAGTCCCAGGAAAGGAGTAACATCTGGGAAAAATGGAATTTTTGTCACTTTCAAAAGCTAAAGTGAGGGGAGAATAGAGGGGTTATTTTCTGATTTAAGGAAGGGAAAGAAGTCACTCTTCCCCTGCTATAACACCTAGCAGGGCAAAACAAAGCTTCTGAGGTTTTGGACTAAGATTTCAGTGAAACCACGTGGCGCTCTATTAAATTCAAGAATTGTAACTTCATACTGTATTAGAAGTGAAGTGCTTAGGCAGACTTAGCTGATTTTGAAATTTAAGGTCTATGACTTCTAGCTTTATACCTGTTATTCAAATTATTCCCTACTTCATCAAAGGAAATGAGTGCTGAAGGGGTGTGTGGTGGGGATCAAAGAGGGAATAAAACTGCCTGGATTTAACTGAACCGCAAAATGTTCGCTGCTGCCGCTTCAATTACTGAGACAGAGCAAATAATTGTTCCTTGTCGTTGCTCTTGACTCGATGAACGCAAGGCAGAGCATGCGTGCTTCGTTTCCATCTTGTGCAGGCGTGGTGGTGGTGGTGGCGGCGGCGGTGGCGGCGGTGCCCTCCCTGCTTACTCTCAGATCACGGAGGTGTTTGTACAGCATCTGTGGTTGTTCCCATGGAGGCTGTACCCACTTTTGGTGGATGTGCCTCTGGGCGTTACGGTGGTCTAGATGCCTGTTCTTTTCCCACCCTTTTTACCTCTGATTTTACCATAGTCCCTCCCTTACCCCCCTAAAAAAAAAGTTTAAACAGATTCTGTTGTTTTGAAGAATGTTATTCTTAAATACTACATATGGTGTCATTTACTGTGTAATTTTCCCTTTAGCAGAGATTACTCTTTCCTCTGGGAAATACTACGTTTTGAATTGTCTGGCAAGGCAGAAGCGAACCACATGTATGCTTTTTCCCTTCATGAACTTCTTTAAGGATATTTTCTTGACACACCAATGCCGTCATATTCATAAAAATGAAAAAAAGTTCATCTTTGAACATTTGGAATTTTAAATTTGTTCAGATGAAGATCTGTCTTCATATTAAAGTGAATATATGTTTCACAGATGGTGTAGCTCTACTCGGCTCTGAAGTGAGTAGGGAATTTGGTTCTGAAGACAAATAACAAATCCTAATGATGAAAAGTAAACGTAAGGTGCACAGAATCGCTACAAATAGGAATATTCTGCAGCAAGATGTCATACTGTTTGTATAACAAGTGTAACACCAATTGCTGAACAGATATCTTCTGTGTAAGTAATGTTTTTATAAGTGAGTTTTGGCCTAGTATATTTTGATTCTTTTTCCCGTAGAAGCTGTGACAAACTACTCTACTGGGTATGGAAGGAACCTTTGACACTCTTAATAGCCTTTTTTTTGTTTAAAAAACTAAATTTACGTAAGTATGAAGTTTTTTTTAAAACTCTTAGTCAGGTTTTGCAATCCTTGAAATTTTCACTTTTTTCCTGGCTGTCATGAATACATTTAATAATAATCTTTTCAACTCTTCAGATATTTAAAAGCATTTTGCATCTAGGAAAAGTAAGTAGACTTTTTGTTAGAGGAGCAACCGCAAATATTTGGTCCTAAATAGTCCCACCACATTTTAGGTACTTAGGGGAGATTTAGGAGCATGGCAAGAAAGCAAGATTACCAGAGGCGATTTGGATTCCTTACCATTGCACCTCTTTCTTCATTCACTGTAAAGGGCGCGGAGGTGGCCTCCTGCGTAACTTGGGTGTCTCACCTTCCTGAAATCAGGTGGAACTAATCTGGATTGTTGATGAAATTCATTTTTTGTAGTATATTGCCTCAGGATTTTGAAACGTCAAGGAGAACGTGCTGAGTATTCATATGGACTATTACCTGTGTACTACTTTTGTTAAATAAATTTAGAGCTAATTTCATGGTGTTTGTAGGCACTGTATAACTAATAAACAACAGAGCAGCTCCTTTCCTTAGAGTGCAAAGGGCACTTGCTGGAAGTAACAATGTGCGTTTTGTGAACTATGACACAGCCTGATACATATATCAGAATAAAAGGTACAATTCCTGGATGGTTTTAATTGTGTGATATGTTACAGTGTTTATTGTCCTTCGATATGTTACAGTGCTTGTTGTCCTTGTGTAGAAAGTTAAGATTATTTTAGTAATATTTGTTTCAACTGGAGTTATGGATCCTGTTGTTTTGATTAGTTTTCCCAAATTTAACTGAATTTAAATCACCTCTGCTGCTTTCAAGGTTAACTTAATTGAAGAAATGTTAAATACCTTCTATTAAAGGAAAATTAAATAAATCACCAAAGAAAGTAGAGCTAGGTTCTGCAAGAAGCACCATGGGCACATACTCTTTCCTTTGAAATAATAGTCACATCCATTGAGAGAGACTTTCCAGAGAAATGGTGAAGACTACTGTAAGACTTATGAGTAGAACATAAACCTTTTTTTTTTCAAATTTTTTGGTTTGTTTGTAACTTTTTTAAAGTAGTAGTAGTAGTAGTAAAGGTTTTTTAATTATTTCTCTCGGTTAAAGCATGGTTAAAATACTCAGCTACATTATTCTTATAATTTTGGTAATTGTGTTTCACTGCATTTCCTCCACTGCTGTACAGACAGATCTTAGTTACTGTACTTCAGCGTTACACCAAAAAAAGCCAATTAAAATAACCAAGCTGCATGCAGACACCTTCGCACTTCAAGTTCAGTGATACCAGTTCTTTGGAATAACTTGATGTTCGCAGAGGATCTGATGTGCTCCTTGGATTTTACCTGAGGAAGATAAAAGGCTATTTTTGCTGTCCTGTAACTTGTAAGGGTTTTGATATCCATTATTTATTAAACTATGAGCTATGGAATTGACTGGTAAAAAACCAATTCTTTCGCTTTGAATCATATGATTTGGGTTATGAGTTCAAATTATCAACCTGCATTGCATCCAGCAACAACAAAAAAGAAGGATTTAAGTTAGGTGTCCATGTGCAATTAAAGATAAGGTACTTGTGCATGTATGCAGATATTCACTGTGCATTCACCGGCATTTTCAATTAACAGCTGAAGACTTGGCCTGGTACTTCTACATTCTGTAGTGTTTCTTTTCTATCCTGAAGTTTTACTTGCTTTACTCTCACCTGACTAGCTATATTTCAGCTACAAAACTGGTCATTTAATTGACTATTTTTATTTCTTTAATGTGCCCTCTATTAATATTTTGGCACCTTATGACTGAAGAATACAAACATACTATCAAACATCACTGCTAAGAAGGTTTGTACCCATGCACATACATAGATCTTTGAGTGTTCACTCGTTCACATTTTAGGCCTTATCACTGTTATTAATCATTTGTATTGCGCCATAAATGCACAAAGTGCAACCTCTGTGCTATATAGTCCCCATACTTACTTTTTTATTAGTATTTCTAAAGTCATTCACGGTATGTTTCTGTTTCATTAAAGTAATTGCTTTAAATTTTTTTTTTCTGGTTGATAGAGGCTGCGTATGCATCAAGAATAGAGAATTGGGATGTAAACGCTTCTGTGGTCAGACCCTGAATGGACCTTCAGAACTGGGTTTTATCTCACAATATGCTATTGACAGTTGGAGGTGATAATAAGCAATTTATTGTGTGCATTAATTATCAGTCACTGCTTATGAATAAAAGAGGAGGAAAAGAAAAGTCGTGTTTTTCTGAGGGTGTAAGCCTTCAAAGGGGAATTACTAGAGGGGAAGAGAAAGAGGGTGAAAACCAGTGAAGGGAACCACAAAAACAAAGATGTCTTTTGACCTTGTAGTATCTCTGAAATAGCAATACACAAAAAATCATTCCATTGGGCCTCGCTTCATTTTCTTAAAACCATCTTTTGTAAAAGCTTGAAAGTCGAGGAGGGTTCATGTTGCCTTCAAATGATCTGGAATTACTCTTGACCTATTTTTAGTAGCCTGTAAAAAGAGTAGTGACAAAATTCATTACGTGTTTTTCAAATGGTTATGTACTTATTAAAATTCCAGGGACCTGAAGGCTGCTTGGGGTGCACGCAGCGCCGCGCGCTGCCTATCCCTTCCCTTTGGCAAGGAAACAGAGGAAAGGCCAGATCCTCCACTTGCTGACGTCGGAGGCAGAGGCACGGCCAGAGACAGCTCTGTGCAAATTCCATTTACAGTTAAGTTAAGACAACCAAGTATTGTAGGATGACCACTGCTATTTTAAATGGGGAGAAAACACTTTTCAAATTGTTTCGTGACTCATAAATGTTCCAGGCTTTTCCTTTATGGAAATCTGATCAGAAAGTTACGTTGGAAACCACTCCTACAGCAAGGTTCATAAATAATAAATATTATCTGTTATTAATCCATATTTTAGTTTAACTCTGGCTCGTGGCAAGTTGCTTCCTCAGGGAATGCAGGATTCTTTACAAAAGAAGGTGATGAGCCACAGTCCCCAAGGAATTAAATTGTGAAAACAATCTTGGTTTTGTACATGCTAATATAGATCTGTTATTCCCTTTCCACATCTATCACAACACATTCTAAATTGTGGCTGATCTTTTATGCAAATAGCTGCCTTATTAGACGTTGCGGCTGTATGTGCTAATGTCTCCATGGGTTTCTCAGGCGTTTGCTATCTAACCATCAAAGCAGTGGAAATGAATGATGATTACTGCATCCCTTTGAAGAACAAAGAGGAGTCAAGGTTCTAGATGCAGGAGTCGGTGACACTGAGCCACATGGGCAAACGTGAGCATCTCTGTGCCTCGTATTAGGTCGGGAAATAATTTTTGCCTGCATTTTCTTCGTTTGTTTTATTGGCACTGCTAAAACTGCAGACATTTTTCACAGCTGATGTTTTGTTACAAAACATTAGTAGGCTATTGAAATTGCAAAAGGCGAGTCAAAATAGTCTCTAACAATGGCATAAAAAAGCCAAGAACTAGTTTTGCAGTGTAAAATGTATCTGTTATCATCTCCTCAACTAGCTGAAAGTTCAAATGGTACTTTTATTTTCCACTCTCATTATTCTGATGTGAACATTATGTGAGAAATACAACTCGGTTGAGAGAATAGCTGGGAAACATAATAGAGGGGAAAAAAAAACCCAGTGGATTACAGTTCACTGCTTATGTGTTTTACATGAAATGGGAGTATTCTCTGAATTAAACCAAAGTAATGTATGGAAACATTAGAACACTATAATTGAGTTTTCAGTTCGGATTAAAAAATAATGGCAGTCTTTTATACCTCGTTATTATTCCTGAATTCCTTTAAAAAAGGTTGCTGATTTTTGAGCACCAAAGTTCATTTTATACTCTGTGTTCCACACTTTAGATTCAGGAGCCTGGTTCTGTCTCTTGTTCTGGATTTGTCATTTGACATTAAATGCCAATAACTCTTATAGAACAGCTAAATGCAAAAGAAGAAACTGTGGTTTTAAAATGCACAAATAACTGGTGGAATCATCCCTGCAGCTATACTTTAGACCTTGTTTGAAGCTATAAAGGAAATAATGGTGGACGTTTAAGGTTGTGATGCTGGCGGTAGTCCATTCAGCAGTGCCTTGGCATGCTGTTTGGCCCATGGTTTGGCATTGCAGTGCCTTTGAGGGCTGCGTTTCCCAGACAGCATGCCTTGGCAGAGCCCAGGGAAGCTCGTCTTGCTGTAGCGCAGCTGGTTATGCCTAACAGAAAAATAAAACTTGCAGATACTCACAAGGCCATATGTGCTCAATCTGCAGACGGTTTGTGGCTACCCAGGGCAGTTCAGCCAAAGTTTGCCCTTGGCACTGTGCTCGCTGAGGCCGGTTGGGAAAAGGCAAGTGTTGGCTGTTGTCTGTCTTCTGCGCTCGAACAGTAAATCTGACGCTTCTGGAAAATGTCAGTCCTCTTGTGAGCACAGGGGTTGCTGTTGGGACGCTTGTGTCATAAAGATGGTCAAACAGTGGGGCTTATCGTTGCTGTGATGGGTGATGTCTTCAGCCCAGCCAAAATAGTTGAAAACTAGTGTTTTGAGCACAAACGTGACCATAAAAGCCAGGTATTTTTTGACTATGGAAAAAGAGGTGAAATGAGCATGTTTGTTGAATCTTACTGTATCTTTTGAGTGGCAGCCCTGTGAGGGAATGAATAAGAGACCGTAAGGTTTTGCACGTTGAACGGGTATATCAGGGGTTTGCTAGAACACTACTCAGGTGATGCTATTCAGTTACAGGGATGGTGTGGGAGCACCAAAGTACCAAAAAGAGTATCACTGGATGAATGATAGTGCAGTTCCCCGTGCAGTCCTAGTGTCACCTGCTTGTGCTGTGCAATGTGAGAAGCCCGTTCAAGAGTCAGGGTGGTTGTTACCTAAATGCATTGAAGGTGATTTAAACTTTCAGTACTTTGGCTGAGAGGTGTTAAAAGGGCACAGCCCCAGCTCTCACCTTTATTCTTCACTTTCTGTTCATTCGCAGATCTCTAGAGCCCATGATGGGAAGGTAGGAGAGTGTGAGGTTGCTGTGTTTCAGGTATCTCTTCCTCTCTTTTGCTCAGGGTGGCTGGAGGGCTGCGTCTGCAGGTGGGTTTCCTGAGCAGTTACACCCGTGGATGCACACATGCCTACTCCTGCCTCAGAGTCCCAGGCATGGTGTAAATGTGTTTGCCATCAATAGAAGCAGCTCACAATACTGCATTCACTCCCTGGTTTACTAAAGAAAAAAATTATATAGGAATGTAATTCAATGGTACCAAATGCTGAATTACAGTGCAATCAGTTTAAATCTTTTTTTTTTTCTTTTTTTTTAATTCAAACTAACAGGCATTATGTAATGTTAATAACCCATGCAATGGGAAAATAGGTATGTTTAGAATTTGTCTAATAGTCTTCAGAATAGTGATGATTAACTCCAGTATCTCATTGTACTCTGGGAAGGCTCATGTCTTTGTGTATAATCATGTAAATGTTGCTTGTTACGTTTTTTTTTCTGATGTTGCAAGTCATTGAATTCCTTAGTAACCTATTTAGGAATAATGCCTTTTTTTTTTTTTTTTCTGATACTGACAGTGATTTTTGGATTGAAAACGATGGGTAGAAAAGATGCTTCTACAGCAAGGACTCCTGTCGACCAGTACAGGAAACAAATAGGTAAGAGATCTGACCAAAAGTTTGTGTGCTTAAAAAAAAAAATTAAAAATCTCTGTTATTTTTGGCCAGACCAGTTAGTGTAACAAAATGAATAAAATGTATTATTCCTCTTCAAAAACTTTGTTTTTCTTGTGACTGCTGCAAAATAATGCACACTCCAGGGAAGCATTTTTTATATGCTGTTGACTTATTCATTTAGCAAAACAGTGTTTCGGGTAACTTGAAAAAGTCCATGTTCTGTATTTGGAAATACTAGTGAAATACTGCAGTGCAGTGACTCCACAAAGTTTCTGAACTGTTGGAACTTTCCTAATTTTCCTGTTTGTCTCCAGTTTAAAATATGGGCATTTTAAACAAAATACTCTTCCTGCTTCATAACAACTTCCGATACACGGAATGGTGCAGAACATAACATTGTATAGCTGCATTTATTCTTACACTAATGGAATACTTTTAACATGTAAATCTTTTATTTTCCTAGGTCTTTTTCTGGTCTTACCCATTCTATTTGTAGGTAGCTTGTATATGAAGTACATACATGCACACATACGAATGCCCACAAGTATGCCCACACAGATACCTACGTAGCAGACTCAAATCCCTGTTTCTTTGCTTAAACGTAAAGGTAAATGACTTATTTTTGGAATCCATATATGAGGATTCTGCCTCTATAGGTGTTAAATAATATTATAAACCAGGCACAATATTTTAAAAGTAAATATGTAAAATGAAGTACCTTAATCTGTACTGAGTTATTTAAGTAAATGACTTTGTTTTACAGTTGCTAAGCACCCACATCTGTGTTTAAATATGCAGAAGAACAGCAAGTGTCTGGGAAAAAAAGGCTGCTTATAATGTACATTCTCATGGTGAAAGAGCTAGGTGTATGTGAACAATCTTATTTTCATGATGTCTTGATTTTTTTAGTGCTGCCTTATTATTTTAATATAAATTTTAATGTTTTTTCTGCATTTAAAGTTGAAAGTAAGGGACTATTTCATATTTTATTTGTTTTAGATAGCTGTGGAATGCTCTATATTTCCTAGTCTTGGGCAGTTTGTGTGGCTGACTTGGTTCATTCTCTGAGACAGTTAGAAACATGGCTGAAAAATTCCAAGTACCTTTACAGATGGGAAGCAGATATGCTGGAAGAATGTTTAAATAGATGGGCTCTTCACTTTAGTGTGATTTAGGTTTCATGTATAAAACCTTGCAAGGAAACTATTACCCGGCAGACGATGACACCACAAATATTTCACCCAAATGGGTTTGGTGAGAAGTGAAAGCCCTGCAGCTCATCTTCGGGACAACTCATCCCGTGTAACTGGGTGTTCGGAGAGAAGACGATTGCATCAGCATTTTGTCTGCATGTTTTTCATCGCAGTCACTTCTTTTTCAGACACCTCCTGTAGGGTTGCTTGTATTCCTTTTGTGAACACCTTCAGGTGTTCACATTTGGAGTTGTTTTTGGAAGTCGTCTGCAGGGTGAGAGAGACTGGTGAGGTCCAGTGGGATCCCTGGAGAGCAGGCTGGGCTGCGGGAGCACCAAGGGACCGAAAAGCTGCATCTAAGTATCAGACTCACAAAATTACCTCCCGCTTTTTCACAGGCTGGGCTGTTTCTTGCACGTTACTACTGCGTGGCACTGCAGTTGCACATCTTGCACCCGTGAGATGCCAGGACTGATCAGCTGTGCCTTAAGCAGTGGAGAGGACACTGTGCTGTAGCAAGGGGGTGAGAGTATTTGTATTGGGGCCCAGCAGTCGGGGGGTCCTGTTATGCAATTGACTCTCCGGTTTCGGGCTAGCCAGTTGTCTGAAGACTTTGGCACCTTCGCTGTATATGATGGAGCACTGTGATCCATTAGGTACCACAAAATACAGTGTCTGAGGGGGCTCATAATAAGCTCATTTTCCTTAGATGCGACACATTGCTTTTACCTTGGCAAAAGCAAGTGTTAAAAATTATCGTAGGGAAGAATCTCACACCAGCAGGCAAATAAACTATATAACCTAGGAGGTGTTTCTGTGATTGTAGTATTCCTTAGGGGACAGAGAGCAAGAACTAAAACAGACCGTCCACAGCCTGCCTTTTGCTCTGATGATGGTTGTTTCAGCTCCCACTCTGGTCATTCACTGATATAGCCAATGAAAATAAGTTCTCTGATCTCACCAGTGAACTTAATGAACATGAGAGGGGGGAGTTGAAAATTTATGGGTATGGTTTTATTCTGTAATGTTGTGGGCATGTTTGAGTTTTATGTATAATCATTTTGGGCTAGCTTTAGGCCTGGTAGCTGAGCTTTGGTGGAGCTATCTCTCTAGTCTCATTATGCCTTTAGGTGTATTATAGGACAAATAGGTGTATTATTGACAAATATTGTCCAATGAAGAACTTTTCTTGCCATAATAAATATGGAAATATTTCAATTTTTTGCCATTGCTTCTTGGGTTTTTTTTCTTTTTATATAGTTTTGCATAAGTGATGATAATTCAAGTGTTTATCACAGAATCACAGGATGGTTGAGGTTGGCAGCACCTCTGGAGGTCATCTGGTCCAACCCCCTAGCTCAGGCAGGGCCACCTACAGCCAATTGCCCAGGACAGTGTCCATATTGCTTTTGAATATCTCCAATAGGGGAACTCCACAACCCCTCTGGACAATCTGTGCTGTGTTTGACCACCGTCAGAGTAAAAAATGTTTTCCTTACATGTTTCAGCTTGTGCCCATTGCCTCTGGTCCTGTCACTGGGCTCCATTGAGAAAAGCCTGGCTCTGTCCTCTTTGCACCCTCCCTTCAAGTATTTATTTACATTGCTGAGGTCTCCCCTGAGCCTCCTCCTGGGTAAACAGTCCCAGGTCTCTCAACCTTTCCTCATAGGAGTGATGCTCCAGATCATGAATTTTAATGCCTCTTGATCTAACTCTTCATGATCTGATTTAATTCAGATAGTTATTAGAAATTATACAGGAAGAATTCAAATTTTTTTTTCTTAAAATCCATTCATCAAATAAGCCCTAGATTTGGCAGCTTAGGTAGGTGCTTTTGCAGGGGTGCTTTAGTGCGAGGCTGTTCAGTAGAAGGCCTCCCAGAGTACGGAACACTGTCATGCTCCAGGACTGTGTAGCTTATGGGAGGGTCATTCTTGTTTGTAGAACAGAGGCGGAAGCCTCATCTGTTTTGGAGATGGATGTTTGATCACCCTTTCCCAGGTAGGTTATATCTAGAAACAGTGGGCAAAGGGAGGCTGCATGGGGCCTGTCTTAAAAAAATTAATCAAACCCGTTAAAAGTTCTAAATCCGTGCTTGGAGTGAGTGCCATCCTTCCTTCCCAGGCATTCAGCATCTTTGTATTCTTGAAAATATTATCATGGATGCTGGCTGAACAGTTATCTCTTGCTGACTAATGGTGTGGCATTATTTTTTATCTCACAATTTAATGTTTTCTAGCCTCACTGGATAGAAGGTAACCAGACTGAAGTGTTTTTAATACCTTTTTTTTTTTGATAGAAAATGTCAGTATTCAAGGAGCAACATGTCACAGAGTCGTCAACTTCAGCTCAGTTTTCAGTTAGATGTTTAGTGGAGTAATTTGAAATAAAAGCAGATTTTTAATTTCATTTTGTTCTAAGCTTTCTGGTTTGTTCTGAGTTTCCATACGGCACACCACATGTTTGCCCTGTGCCATGGTTTGAGTTCATGTTGATCACTTTAGTTCAATCATTTGCCTTTTTCTCTCCTCCGTGAGATCAGGGTTGCTCGTGTCTTGTTTGCCACTATGCTGTTAATGGTTGCTGTTTGCTTCAGTAGCATTTTCAGAGGATTCCCCCGGCATAGAGATTGATACTGCTCTTCTCTGTCAGCTGGCTTTCAGCCATCTCTCCTGCCATCAGCCAAAATTTATCTGTAGTGCCTGTCGTTCAGCAAGTGCATTGATGTCCAACAACAGCACTGTATTTTCTGTGGGGAGCAGAGGCAGCCTTTTAGTTATCAGACCAAACTGGCGAGGGCTTCATGAAGACTGTCCCCAAGTGGGACAGGGAACAACAGCAGCAACCTTTTCAGGCTTAGACTGTGGCTGGAGGAGGGAGGATGGCGCCGAGGGAATCTCTCCCCTTTCATTTCCCTGTGAGCAGCCAAGGCTCTGGAGGAGGCATGAGGAAAAGTAATTTTAACACTCATTATTCAGCTCTCTCACATACCCAAACATGTACCTGCAGTGCAAGAGCAAATGGGGCAGCTCTTCTGCATAGCATTTCCTTCTCACTGCTGCTGTTTGTGCTGCTGTGCTTAATTTGCTGGGATCAGAAGAAAGGTGTGAGGCAGTATGCATCTTTCTGCATTTATGCAGCTTTGCTCTGCAAATGCTGTGAAAATAGCAACAGGTTTTGCACCATATTTGCTTTGTTTACTGTTATGTGTGCTTTAAGTTCCCGGAACAATTCCACATGTATATTTTCCATCCTTCTTCATCTGGTGTGTTGCTTGCTCGGTATGGAAGCCGAAGGATTTGTGGGTAGTGTTCATGACTCGTGTGATTGCGGGATCCTAAGCAGGCATACTGAGAGGATTATAGCATAACTAAAACCTGGTCTACAAATCAGGAATAGACATACTTTTGGCTCCCATTACTATTGTGTTGCTGTAGCATAATTTTTCATGAGGAGAGGTTGTTTGCCAATCATTCAACCTCCAATTTGTAGACTCAAAGGTCTGCTTATTGTCTGCTCTGTATCTTCTGACTTGGCGGCTTGATCCTTTAGGGGCTGGAGCTTATATAGGCATAGCTCAGGGAATCTCTGGAGTAAACAAAGCTCCCCCGGGAAGGAGTAAAAGTTATGAATGAAAATAGATTCTCTTTTTGTTTTGGAAAGCACAGGGTTCTAGGCTGAGCACGATGGCTCGGTGATGGAGGTGGTGCTCATCAGCATAGCACATGCAGAATGATGGGGTGGTGAAGGGGACTGGGTGGAAGTCCTGAGACCCCTGCTGTAGCAGCGGAGGAGGAGAGGGAGAAGTGCCCACCTAAACTAACAGAAAAAACCCTGTGGGTAAAGTCACCCCTTTTTTTAAAACTCCTCGGTGTGGGGAACTGGAGGTTCACCCAGAAGAAAGGCACCTGATCCTAGTGCCAAGGGTTACAGTCCCACTGTAGCCCCAGTGAGATGGAAAAGAGCTTGTCTCTCAGCATGAGCGTGGTGGGCAGAGCAGGGCTCTGTTGCCTCCCAGCCTCCTGCACAAAGTAGCTCAGCTGTCAGCTGGGTGACTATGAAGGAAGGCAGCCCCAGTCTCCAAAACCAGGAGTCATTTGTGCAAATATGGTTGCACTGACAATGTGAAGGAATATACTTTGGTGGGATGGATGGATGGATGGATGGATGGATGGATGGATGGATGGATGGATGGATGGATGGATGGATGGATGCATGGATGCATGGATGGATGGATCGATAGATCGATGGATGGATTGATAGATGGGTGGGGACTAGCGGCATCAAGAATGTCTCTGGGGTTCCCACCTCCAGCTACCAGCTCAGTTGTGAGCTTGGACCTGTTGCCTCCCTGTGTCCAGAGGGAAGCCTTTCTTGTGGCAGATTGCTATCTCCACTTGCCCTATCGCTAGAAGTAGTGTCTTTACTCTCTACCACCTCTGATTTTTCTCTGTTTTCCATTATTGTTTACCTCTATTTTTTTACACAGTTAATGTCCCTCTGCCTTCCTTATCCTGAGTACTGCCATTACGTCCTCAAATCAAACTGGCCACTAACAGTCTTCCTTTTCAGCTCAAGAAAAGCAAAAGTGTTACTTTGCCTGAAATAACTGAAATTTATTACATACTTTGAAGTGAAATGTGATTGTTTTGTTTTGGACCAGGAAATGTTTGTTATCAGCATCAAAATTTTAGATTTCATTTCTGAAACAACAGCAACAGCAGCAACAGCAAAAAATGTTTGGACTGAATTTGTGCTGAAAATTTCAAAATCGCACCATTTGTCACAAAACAGGAGTTCCTATATCTTTTGTCTGTTAAGAAAAGGCATGGGACCAGAAGGCAGCATTTGCATCATGAAGATTGCTCTCCGTTGTGACAAGAAAAGATGTAGCAGGACTGATGTCAACGAAATGAAAATTCTCCAACCTATTTTTTTAATTAGTCATCTTTTTTTTCCGCCCCCATATTTGATGTCAGTTACCCGTTTACTGGGGAAAGGTAGGGAGGGGAAAAGGACAGAAACAAATACTTGCTATTCTAAGTTGAGACAAAAGGGAAGAGACCTTACCTACTGTTTAGAGTGCAAAAACAGCCCAAGGAATAGGCATTTCCAGTGCATGGCATGCCCTTTTTTTTGTGCGTGTGTATGGACCATTACATTCACTGTCTTGAATTTTTCTAATAAAAATGTACTATTAAATACGTAATAAAGAGAAGTAGGGAAAACCCCCTCCTTTTGCTATTATGTGTGACTGCTGGCAAGTTTTGGAACCTTTTTCTATGTGGACTTTTGTACTTGACAGTGATAAGTCACAGATACCACATGTAGTCCCTTTTCTTTTGTTTGGGAGGAGTTTTAATGAAGAATTAATTTCTTTGTCACAAAAATTGAACTAGGTCTTTTGGTCAGTGATTTCTGTTTTGATTTCAGTTTTGTGCCAGTGGCATCACTTCTTGGAAACTAAAGCAGGAGCAGCTGAGTAAAACACTGCTGTGAAGTGAAGCCTAGTCTGGCTGTACTAATTTAATCCACATTCTGTGACGACTGGGATGTTTTTAAATATGTTCGGTGAAGGCTGATGATGGATTTTAAGCACATACAGTATGTGATCACTTATATTTTAAAGTCCAAAGCAGTAAAGCTATATTTTATTGCCTTGGCTTAGAGCATAAAAGGTGATGGTAGATCTGGATATGTACTTGTGTTTGTACAGATATTATTTAGTTTTCATTTGCTGGGCAGATGCGGTCCCAGCCTGAGGAGGGACGGGAGGGGCAGCTGCAGAGCCAGGGGGCTGCAGGAGCGTGTACACACACTGTGCAGAGACACTAAGGAGGAAGGTGGTGTATCTAACCCTCAGCTCCCATCCCCTCTTCATGGCAAAGGCCTGGAGTTTCTCTGAACTTGTTTGATTATACTACTTTTACTATACGTATACTACACTTGTGTAGTACTTCTATACAGATGGAGGCTCATAGTCTGCTCTTATTTTAATCTCATCAACAATATCACCATTTCACTCAGTGGAGTCGCTACGAATTTTTTTATAGGTGTAAATGAGAGTGAAATTTGACACACTGTTTCCAATTGCTGAACTGCATTTCAGCATGGTGTTATTTCAAGCACTTGCAATTCCTCTAAGTTATCTGGTGTCTACAGGGCTCTTGCAATGGTACGTATTTGTGCTTGTAGTTACGCTCAGCTTCTGATCCGTTCTTCAGTGGATTAATTTCTACAGTCAAAAAAAATCAACCTAAAACATCCTCTTTGCATCCTCTCCAAAATACATAAAAATTTCACTATAGACACATAAGCATGTATATATTACATTCAGAGGCAGAGCAGTTTAACATTTTTAGAAATTTTTTCACTAGGCTTTGAAAATCTTAGCTCGTATGTGTGAAGGGTGGACTTCAAAGTGCTCATATCTCAATGTGAATCTGTAAATCTAACTTTAGACACCCATTTCTAAAAATTCTCAGACATAATTTTTCTATGTATACAGTGTTCATATATGTGCATTCTCTGCTGTTGTGCATGTGCTTATATTTGTAAGTAATATTATGTCAATATAAATGCGAAGAGAGTTGGCCAGTGAACTACAGATCTCATTTCCTATTATTTCATTATAAGGCCGCAGTACAGAAGGCATAAGAATGAAATGCCCAGTGCACATGCATCTATCACAATGTGCTTGACTGGTGTTTAAAGTGGACATAACGCATAGTTGTAACCGCACTTCTTCAGTTAAAATGCCATGAGATGTAGTGCTGTTTTTTTGGTGCAGTTAAGTTTTGTCCAGCCATTGTCCCGCAATGGAGGGTGGCAGTCTGTTAATCCTCCGCTGCTCCTCCGCTGTCTGGACTAGCAGAAATTAAGGCAGCAAGAAGTCTGGCGAGCATTGCAGGGGGCACTGGTCTAAGAGAAAAGACATAGAGTCCCCTTGGCTCAATTCAAGAGGTTTAACTGGAGGGACTTTTGTATTTTGTGCTTCAGGACGTGACCATGTACGTTATGTAGTTCAGCAGGTATTGCACCTAGCTGTGGTACTAAAAAAAAGGTTAGATGTCTGTGTTCAGGGTAAGCATGACCATAGAAGAGTCATCTGGCTTTTGTAATGGATTTGTTCACATTGGTGATTGCTATCACACGGCCCATTAATTGCACGTTGTCAGGGATTTCTGTAACTGGTTTGTATTAAAATTATTTTTTCAGTGGAAGCTTTTGCGTCTATTATGCCTTATTTTGGAAGAAAGTTAGGAACTGGGTACACTGCGGTTTTTGAGGTCTTGAACTATTTATGGGATTGTGTGCTAGGCCCTAGATATTACTTGCAGGCTTTAAGTGTTGGATGGGAAATGAAGTAACAGAGCAGGGGGAGAATGATCTTAGAAAGCTTGAACTGCTAGAATGAAAATATGAAAAGGCAGTTGCTCAATTTGAATTAGTTACAGAAATCACAAACATCATGTGACTGGCTTTTGCTTTTACTCCATGGTAAAGGCTAATTAAAAATAAGCATTATTGAAAGTATTCACACATTCAAAGTTATTTTGAGATGTTTCATTTGTAAAGCAGTTGGATCAGTACAGCAAAGCATCATGAAGTGAGCAGAGCTCTACGAGAAGTGGAATGTGGGAAATAAAATACTCTGCCCTGATTGAATGCTCTGGTTGCAGTCAATAAATTTACAGATAATATAAGGCAAAGCACTAATATGTTGTTTAATCTTTGAAATACTTTACTTGAAATCTGGTCCTCGTCATCATCCCAGCTACAGAGATACCCTATTTACCATGGGACCAACGAGTGAGTTTTGCTAAAATAACTCATGTATTAAATCATAATATTTTCAAGAGTTGTGACTGCCTGTTAAACAGGAAAGGTGGGAAAAGCCTGCCTTTTCCTTAGTTTGTTTTCTGTGAATATCTAATCATTATCACCATATCTGCATTGGTGCTCTAGGAAAGATTAGTAATGATGTCCTCGATTCTGATATTTGATTTTTCATTAACAAAGTAACAGTAATTTTAGTATGCATGGGGGTTTTGTTAGAATTAATTTTCCTATGGTATTTTAACCAAACACGTGTGGGCATTCTTGTTCATAAGAATTGGGGTTTGGGTGATCTAAGGTGTGATAGGTAAGAGGGTTTGACACAGCTTGTCATTAAATCACTTGCTCAGGTTCAGCCTAGGTGATAGTCATGGGAAGATGGTAACTGCCTGGCAGATGTTGGGTGGCATTTATGATGCGATGTTTGTGCATTCAGTTCCTAGTGGAGAAGTGTTGAAAAACATCATTATTTGTTGGCAGTCAAAACAGAGAGGAGCTGGATAATGAACTAGCATATGGAGTGAAACAGTATCTCAGCATTAGACATGGTCCCTTCAGCTCAAGGTTACAGCATACTGATGAGAGTGTGGTCCAGATTCACTGAAGCTGTTGTAAGTCTGAACTTAGTGTGTTAAATCCCTCAGCTGTGAACCTCTTGAGCACAGTGCTCATCTTGACCTGCCTCTTCGCCTCGCTAATGAACTTGGGCACGGTGCTGTGTATTATGGTAGTGCATCTCCTGGGTTTGAAGTTGGCTTGCACCTAACGGGTTCACATCACAGGCCTGAGGGACCTTCAGTCACTGACACTGAAGAGCTGGAAGAAGACTTAAGTTAAAGTAGAATGCAGGTGGGGCCTCCTAGGAGGTTTGCTGGCATTGAGTGGGGATGTTTAAGGATCACCTCTGTAGGCTTCTCTTCTAATGGGTGAAAAGTCCAAGTTTGGGCTGGTGATTCATGTCTGCACTTGTAGGTTAAACAAGCCTGGTACTGCTTTCTGGCACAGAGGCCAACTGGCATTGAATGACCCTGACCTTACTGTCGATCTCTTTTTTCCCTAAAACAGAGTGGCTGCTTGCAAACTGCATATTGAAAATTGTCCCAGGCCCATGTTAACTCTTGAGCCAAGTGTAGGAATTGCTTGGGACAGGGTTACTCCGAGCACGAACTGTGCCAGGGATTGTTGTAACAATTGGAGGGTGCAGACCATTGAATAATATATTGTATGATATATCAGTACACCTGCAACCAAATAGCCAGAGGATACAGTCTGACATTACAAAGTGACCTTTAGCAACACCTACCTCTCTCTACTTGTTCCTGTCCCCATGTCACAGTGGATCCTATACCATCCTCTGGATTGGCACAGCTGTATGCGTGCCATTTTGATCCAGCCTGAAGAAGAAGATGTGCTGGGCAGTTTTTCAGTTGAATCAATTCCCTGATCTGCTTCATCATCTGGCCGCATGCACAAACTGAGCTCATATGTATCAAAAAGCAGGATGGCACACTGCAGGTCAACTTGCAGGTGGCAAAACTCAGGCCAACAAGTGCCATAAGCCAGTATTGTTGTCGAACATAGTGCAAGGCTAAGCCACACCTCGAGCGAGTCTAGAAAGTAGTCTTTATTCTGTATAACGTGCAGATTGAACAGATTAGCAAGTGTAAAAAGGATTCACTTCCTCTGTAGGCTTCCCCTGACTTCTTAGAATCACTTTTGATTTCCTACTGGCCGAATTACTTTAAAAATAATAACTACGATAGTTTAAATCCATGTACTTTTACAGATATTTTATACCGAGTGCAGTGAACAATGATGTTGTCTTCCATACATGTGGAAGGCACAACAAAACCTGAATGCAGGGGGGGTTTTTGGCATAGTCCTTTCCATAACATTCAGGTATAGTAGAGTGTATTTTGCCTACCAAACATTAGAAATGAAATGACTAGTGGGATTATCTCTGAAGAAATACTTTTCTAGAAAAGATGGGCTGCAGTCCACTGTGTCTTTTCTGGAATAGGTGGGGACTGTGCAAACTGGAATGAACTGCACAGGGAGAAACATTGAATAAATTGCAAATCAAATAGAACTGAAGGTACAATCCGTAACATACTTCATAGTGTGAAGTGTCTCAGAAAATCAACCTGTTAAGTACAATACCAGATGGAAACGATTGGTAGAGTTACAAGAAAATGAGACTCATGTCTGTAACACAGGAGGCTCAGTGTATCTTGATAGGCAGCTTGGAAAACCACAGACCCCATAGCATATATTCCATGGAAGAGTTTCTGTCCAAATGGCTTAATGGAAAAAGCAAATATGACCTGTTGTGTTTGTGTAGAGAAAGCTATCAAATTCTAATGAGTAATCGTCATGAAAAGGACAAAGAGGGAAGTGCTTTCACGTACTCTTTAGAGAAGGAGTATAAAATATTTTGGCTGTGGCAAAAGCAGAAAAAATGTAGTCCACAGAGGATTGTCTTCCCCATTTTATTTCTATCACTGATGCAAAAAGAGAAATTAAAAAGCATAGTAGTGTTAACTTTTTTGCTTTATCCAGCTATGTTTCAGGTAGTTTTTAGTTTGGAGAGAAACAATTCCTACAGCCAAGAGGCCATGAGTAGGAAGGTTGGATTTTACTGTGGTGGACATTTGGGACAGGTATCACACTACTGAATTTAGCAAAGTTATTTTGGATGCTCATCCTTGTAACTGGGAGCAAAATCCAATCAGTAAATGTGAAGATAAAATGAATAACATTTAGATACTGCAAAGGCTTATTATGTTTCTTCATGATTTTTTTGTCTGTTGTCAGAATACTGTCAAAGAACTGTGCATGTTGCTAACTTAGCAATAATTTTGGAAAAGTGTCATGATAAAGGAGGCTAAACACCACTACAGGTTGCCTAGAGAAGTTGTGGCATTTCCATCTCTGGAAATTTTTTGAAACTGAATTGTGCGAAGACCTGAGCCACGTGATCTAACTTCCAAGTTAGCCTGGTCCAGCTTCTGGTTAGAGTAGGTAACCTCCAGAGGTCCCTTCAGTCCTGAATTGTTCTGACATTCTCTGCCATTATTCTCATTTGTTTCCAAAATCCTGGGAATATTTGCATAGAGTCCTACCACAGAAAAGGTTATCGGTGTTATCAGTGCTGCTCAGTATGCTCCTTTGCATGGGCAGATGAAGAAATAGAAAACTAATTATATGGTACTTTTCATACATCACTATGTGGGAATGTCAGGGTGGGTTGCATCAGCATCTTAAAACATGGGTTGTATCTTTATTTTGATGACCAGCTAGCTCAATACCAATGCTGTCAATTCATCAGCCAGAAATCTTAGAGGAAAGGTCCCCATGTTTCTGATGATCACCCAAAGTATGGTCATGAAAAAGTGTGGTTTATCCTTGTATTTATTTAAAGTAGAGATAAGAAATATTAAAGCTATTAAATAGAGCACCGGAGACAGTGCGTTTGAAGTACCGAGTACTGCTTTGCTCATCCATGTTTAAGAAATATTAATCGAAAGAGGTGCTGAAAGAGCTACTAGGATGACCAAGAAAAACCTTGTTTAGCACAGCTGAACACAATCTAAGACAATTATGGTTCCTCCCAGTGAATGTTTTGGGAGTAAACTTGGAGTAAACTTGGGAGAGACAACAGTCCATATATATCCAATCTGGAACTCTGTATAAATTGTCCATAAAGAAATATAGCTGGAAATTAGAAGGCACTTTCTTACCTACTTGTCCTACTTGTAGCGCTAAAGAAAAAAAAAAAAAACACCCAAAGCTCTAACTTGTTTTCCAACTGATCATTTTCTATGATCAATTTTGAACAAAACTGAATGCTATGGGTGCCTTCACTAACAGAGTACTGGATTTCAGTAGTTCACCAAGTCCTTCCTAGTCATATGTTCCATATGGACAAAGTTTCACTGTGAAGTGGAGCAGCTTTCTGAGATATTTATAGCTAGGAAATGCATTCGCAAGGATTACCATAACTTTCTGACTATAATTTTACTTGTAGAAAAATTAATACTGAGTATTTTCACCAAAATCAGGATTTCAGGAGAACCAAAAACATAATTTCACAGGCTTTTTCCTTTTTGTTGAAGAGAATATGAAATTCATGCTGAAAGTCCAGACTGAAAGGAGAGAGATGAGGGAAAAGGGGCACATTTCAAATATAACATTAACCTTTGTTTTTCAGTGCCTGTGCTCTCAACACAATGTGGTGAAGTTATCAAAACATTTCCACAGCATCATATTTTCCTGTTTGTTTTTTGGGGTTGCTGCTCTTTTTGTTCTGTATATTGTAGAAGTGCAGTATTTAACAGTCTAGGAGTAAGTAAGTGTGCAGTTTCTCAGAGGATCCCCACTTGCACATCTTTGACAGGACTTTTCGATGTCACCCCCTGGCCCTAGCTGTTGCATCATGTCCCACTGGTAGGGACAGGATGTGACTCAAGCATTCCTGTCATCAAAAACGTCAATAGAAAAATAAAATACTTCTACAGTACCAAATACTTCTAGCAATTAGCTCATCTCCAGGGGGGCAGAAAAGAGAAACGTATAGTATTTGTAGGTTGTCAAGGAACCCGTGAACATTTTCTTCAGTAAGTAAATAGGAAGAGTTTGGAAACAGATTACAGCAGGTGTCAAAGGTTGTGGAATAAGGGCATGGTAATACGGGCTGTCTCCACTGCATACATCACTGACTGAAGTGATTTATTTAGGTGGAGTTTTCCTTCTCCACCTATGTATTTATTTATTGAACAGCATATGTAAAATCAATCATTTCCCAAGAGTTATTTTAACCTAGCTTAGCGCATTTTGAAAGCAATACACATGGGTGTGCAGCACAAAGTACTACTGAAACCTTCGGCATAAAATTACTTGGATCTTGGAAGTGCACACCAGTATGGGGGACACTGAAAGAGCTTCGTTCCCAGTAAATCTTGGAATAGGTCGATATATTGGCTAGAGTGGGTTATAGTTGGGTAAACACCTGGAGTGGAAAGTGATCAGGGCACATGTATTTATATGGACTCTTGGTCACTAACATATCACAGGAACATATCAACTAAGGCTGCCATTTGATCGTAGTGTGGGATGCTGCCCTCGGCAGCAGCCTTACCTCATTCTTTTCCATGTTACACCTCATTAAATCTCTGCACTTTTCCTAACCCAAAAGAAGGAAGACTTGTCTAGGACTGCTTGCGCATTTGATGCATCAAAATATGAATGTCTTGTCCAAGGTTATATCCAAAACGTGGCTGAGGAAAAGATATCTGGTCCTCGTCTATTACCCTAACCGTAAATGCATTTGTCATCTTCCATTGGTCCCTTGCCTCATTTACTGCACTTCATACAGCTTACTCAATGAGTCTTATCATCCATATTTACTTAACTACTGAAAGAGTAAGGGGCTTCTGAGCAGCATACATTATCATAAAATGATAAAAAATCATAAAGTTCTGTATTCTGGTATATATGCTAGGAGCAGACAACTTTATATTTATTCCTTGACTTTTCAAGGCCTGTCTTTGAACTTGCTAGTATCTGTAGCTGTATTAAAAACACAGGTGGGTACCTAAAATTTTTTCCTATGATATTTCTCTGGAGAAAAACAATAAAAAATAAAGCACTAGCACACCATGGAGTGAGCTGTCAGTGAGTCCATCTGCCACACTCTGTACCCCTTTTATTGTAAGGAAAAAAAATTACGATTAGAAAATGAGCATTAAATTAGCATTGTATTTCCGCCACACCTTTGGATTTTGCACCAAAAGAACTAACTTAATGTATATCTTCATTTCATGCATGTTTCACTCAAATGTTATTTGCAGTAATTTTGTTTCAATAATTTAGTGTGCTCTATTCTGTGTATGCAAAATCCCTTTGCTGAATTCTTAGAACTTGACATAATCAGATCTTTTTCTTGGATCTAGGAAAAGCATGTCTGTCATAAGGACTGCATTGCTACTGAAAGTGAAGTTGTGTCTCTTTTGAGGAAATGAACTATGGGAAAACAAGCCATAGGGAGGGCGTGTGGCTTTTTATTTTGTTCTTTGTTTCTCTATCTATCTGTCTACAAAATGAGACATTCAGAAGAACAATGCACTCCAAATGTGAGACAAACCTCTAGGTTGTGAGGAACTGAAAAATGACTCTGAAAAAGAAATGCATTGACTGTTTTTCACTCTGCATGCTATGTATAATAAATGTGTCCTTTCTGGTATGTTAGAGAATGGAATCAATCGGAGCAAGAAATGTTAATAGAGAACTATTCAAGTAGTTTACAAATACCCTCCCTCATCTGTCCCGAGCAATGCCTGCCCTGTCTGTTGGGATCCCACCGCCACGGGAGGTGGGGGATTTTCTCTGCTGATGCTGCAGATCAGGACTTTCCCTCTGGAGATGCACTTGAACTAGGACTGAGTCACTGGTCGCCTAATGGTGCATGGCTGAAGTTCCGTGTCCTGTATCGCATGCTAGACCACACTAGGTGACCCGCACAGAGGGGTTACTTCAGCAAGGGAAGACAGAATGGGTGTTGGGTTACATAGGACCTTTGTGATCAGAGCAGTGCTAACATTAACAGTTTGTGAGGAAACAGGCATAGCTAAAAGTTAGTTTTCTGTTTAGTTCTGTTTAATTTTGTGTGCTTTGAATTCCAGAAACTGAAATTAGTTTGTGCATGGGTTATAAATACTTAACATGCATTTTTAATGAACAAGAAATTGACTTTAAGGGTCAGTAGTAGATTCAGTTACTTTTCAGGTGCTTTTTAAAATTGTTTCTCATTATATTTGTAAATTTAATTTTAAAATCTTTAAAAAGAAATTAATATAGGCCATCAGAGAATCATCTCTAGTAGATAACACTTATGAGTGTTTTTCACTTCTTTTGCACCATTAGACAAGGATCTCAGAGGTTTTGATGAATACCAAAGTCTTGCAAGGAAAAAAGATTTCCCAAGGAAGGTCATAGAATAATTTTATGGAAGATTCAGAAATAGAAAACAGTTCCATGCTTTATCTGCTCTAATTGAATAGTTTTCCAGATGGTAGACTATTTTCCTCAGCAGTCTCTCCAGCTTTCATATGTTTCCTACAAGAGGTAGCGTACTTAAAAGACCATCCTATGGAATAAAGTTTTGGAAAAGAAATATGCTGGGAGCAATCCTTGTTTCTTTGAATAAATTGCCCTAATACATGTCTTTCGCTATTTAAATTGCTTATAATTTATTGTTCAAAATCTGTAACTTATTGTTCAAAATAAGACTGTTACTGAAACCGACTGACTTTATTCATTGAAACATCAACAGAGCACTGAAATAAAATCAAAAGGTCTCAGAAACTCATTACCATCACTCTGATGGCAAAGTGATTGGAAAAATACAGCATTTGAGTTACTTGACAAATTTATATGCCTAAAGAGAAGGTGTGAAGTAAAGCCTGGCTAGTCTTTGTTATGTAGCGGAGATTGCAGTATTTGTGAATACCAGACATTCACCTGTAAGGCAGCAAGTCTATGCCTGAAGTCAGGAGTAAGATGCCATTATTTTACATGTTTTAATACACTACATGCATACACACGTCCCTTTTCTATGAGCCTTCAGAAAGGGAAAAGAAAAAGCTGTAGTTTGTCTGGAAAAACAAAGATAAATATTAAAGTTAGCTCCGCTATCCTATTATCTTACAGAAACACGGGTCTCATCACTGGCTGTAGCCCAGTTTGTCTTTTGACGGTAAAATTGTGTCTCCTAAAATGCCTTCAAGACATGATTACACCTTTAGTTCTGAGGTCCATAAACCATTACTCTGGGTGCTCATAAATATGCATTTCCTTTACACTTTTAAGTAAGCTGCTATTGCTGTCATTCACTTTTAGTTAAGACCTGTCAGGTGGTATTTCTGTTGAAGGAAAGAAGTTTAAATTATGGGCGAACTGAAGATATGTAGTTCTTAGGAGTGCTAAAATTATGAGTGAGTTGGAGAGATTATTCCTCACTAGTAATGTTAGGATCCCAAGGGATAACGGTGATGTGTACAAGAGATGTTCCCTTCTCCACTAATTCCATTAAAAGCCTCTGATTTCTGTATTGCTGGAGTGAGACTCCAAAAACCTGCTTTTCCATCTTACATAATCACTTTCACAGTATCCTGTGATATCCACCTCTGCTAAGACTGTCAGTGCATTGACTCCTGGAGTGACAGTGATATATAGGTCTGACAAAGCATCCTTTGCAATATGCTTCATTGAAGTGAGAACTGCAAATGCTGACAGTATTACTGGAAACCTTTTACTTAGGCAGAATTAATAAATTACAACTTGTATTTTGGGATGGTCTTGTAATATACAGCTGGTCCAGAATGATATGACTTACTAGTACAGAATTACTGCATCTTGGCAGACAGCATCCAATTTATTTTCAATTCTGAGAAAAGCATTATCCACTGGATAAGACACTGGATCAGGAGTTAAGGCATTCAGGATCACGGCTGTGCCTTTCTACTGGTGCCTGACCTCATGCAAGTCTCTTCACTCAGATGTCTTTTGTTCCTTCTGCCACTCTTTCCCTTTCCAGGCTGTGCTGCTGTCCTTGGGGTGTGATGTGGCTGCGATTGTATATACGGTGTCCCCCTCAGCTCTTGCAGCTTCTCTGCTCCTAGGTGAACACCATGAATCCCATACTTGGACTAAATCCTTAAATTTAGCCTGTCACCCACAAGTTCTAGCTCCAGTCCAGCCTTTGGTTCAGACTTGGGAAGCTTTTCTTTAGCAAGTTGTGACCAGTGGTGAATTAACGGTGAGTCAATCTGAAGCAAAGAATGTTTTTAAACTTGGCAGCAAGGGCACAGGCTAATGTTAAAAGGGCTTTCAGCTCAACAAGGCAGGCATTAGAGAGAAGTGACCCTAGCTTCTCCTGAGCTGCACTGTCTCTGAAGCTCTGTCCCTGGCTCATCACGCAACTTTGTCATTGTTCTTTGTTTGCCACAAGGCTTTTTTTGTTTTTCATAAAATCAGATATATGATTTAATGCTGGGTGATGTACTGATACCATTCAAATACTGCCTTCCTATTGTGTGTGAGAACAGAAAACTGTGAAACTGTTAGATACAATGTAGTATCTGCAGTAGAAGTCCTGTACTGTGTTTCATATGGCCTTGTCCATCCCCTGAGTTGCTCTGGTTTTCTGTGCCACCCCCAGGACCTTGCTGTTCCAGCTAGACAAGAGGAAGCTGTGGATGACAGGTTGTGTCCTTCCCTTCCTGGCCTAGCTGTCCCCATCCCTCCTCTAAGCAAAGTCCCACAGCAGAACAGCTGGTCAGGTTTGGTTAGGGAGGTCTGTGTCTCCTGGGAGGGTGCCTGTGGAGGAGCAGGGGTGCAGGAGGGAGAAGGGCTGACACCAGGTCCATGTGGTGCCACAGTCCCACTTCTTCTGTGACCTCGCTTTTCGTGTTCTGTTTAAGGTCAAAAGAAAGTAATTTGTGTAAGACAATGGGAGAAATTTCTGTCTATGCAGTTATGAGGTTAAGAACAGAGAAGATGTTTTGTGGAACATCTGTTACATGGATATGCTTTATTGTGGGCAACTGAATTGGATGACCTGGTCATCAGTCTCTATATTTTCCTTTATTGTCTTTAAGTGCTCTCAGTGGAGAACTATTAGTAGTATTTTTCTACCTTCCTGCCTAAACACAGGCTAGCTTTTATTGGAGCTAACCTCTAGTAATTATAAAGCCAACATCACAATAACAAGCAAACAGATGGGACATATAATATTCATAACTTATTGAATGCAGCTTCCTCATCCTTCACAGTAAGCTCTTCAGGACAGGGACAGGTATCATCTTGTACGCACCTACAGTACACCAACAAGGTAAGCAACAGCCAACATGATTTATCAAATCAATTCAGTTTTCTTCTCTGACAGAGTAGCAAACCTTATCAATGGGGATGAGGAAGAGGTGCCATATGCCTTGACCTTGTCAAGGCTTTTTGACAATGTATTCTGGTAAACAAACTAGAGAGGCATGAATATGAAGCTACTGCAAGATGGGTACCAAATTGGTATGAAAGCTGTTCTCGGTAGTTATTAATGGTTTATTGTCTGTTTGTAAAGGTGTAATGAGGGATCCATAGTGGTCTGTCTTGGACCCAATATTTTAATTGCAAGTGGGATAAAGAATTCAGTTTGCAAATCATACCAGTATGGGAGGCAGTAGAGACATGAGAGTTTAAGATTAAAATTCAAACTAAATTTGAGAAATCAATGAAATATCTTGGAAACATAGAATATAATCCAACAGGGAAAAGGACAAGATTCTTAACTTTGGTATAAAAATGAACTGAAGACTGAATATGGGTAGGAAATGCTTAGGCAATAATTTTGGGGAAAGGGTTTGTAACAGTGAGCAAAGTCACAGGCAGACTGTGATTGAATGTGTAAGGAGTGTAAACATAAAAGATACCAATAAGGCCTCAGATGAAGTACTGTATTCAATTTTGTACTAAGGTCAGAAAATACTCCAGAGGAGAGCAAGAGGAGCCCAGAAAGCAAAGACTGAAGGACTGGTTCCGTCTGGAGAGCAAAAGGCTTGAGAGATGTAATGGCAGTCATTGAATATATAAAAGCCTTGCAAAGAAGAAAGGAATAAATCAACTGTCCTCCAAGTCAGTGGTGGATATGACAAAAAGTAATGTGCTAAGATGTCGATAAGGGAGATTTGAGTTAGATATTGGACATGAGGAAACTTCATGCCAAACCTAGTGAAGTGCTGGGAGAAAGGTAGTGAGGCTGTGCCATCTCCATTTTTAAGGACCTGTTCTTCTCTGACTCTGTAGTCCCTGTGTGGAACATGGTTCCTGGATGTGTCCTCCGGGTTGGGATCTGTGACAACAATGTAATCACCTCTCCTTCTCTTGTCTTTGCTCCTTAACTTCTGTCTGGTGGATCCACTCCTGGCCCGCTTTCTCCCCTATGAAGTGAGCTATGAGTACACCTTCAAACAGGATATATTGAAAAAAGTCTGAGGCCTCTAGGGATGGAAATGGCAAAGACCAGAAGAGCATGCTTAGGGCTTGCGGAGCTCTGGGGCAATGGCACTGCACGCTACCTCCATCTTCCTAGAAAGTTCTGACCATAAGTCTGTTTCCACTTCTTTTGGAGTATATCACATTTTCCTCTATTTGCAGCCAACAAAGTTAATAAAATCAGTGTAAGCCAAATTGGAGCTGGGTGCCGTCTGTCTCAGGAAGGCATAAAGACTCTTTGTGTGCTGTGTGTCCATCTTACCACACGTTACGCTGCCTTTTTCACACTTCTCATCACCAAAGAAATAGTACGATAGTCTCCATTGTCCAAAAATAATCTAATCAAATGTTTCATAAAAATATGGCTTTTAATTGCATTAATGGTGTGTACTTAACTCCTAAGCAGTAGTATTTTTGTTTTGCTTTTCTCATTTTTGGAATTTATACTAAAACATGGTTGTTTATATGAAAGTGCAACTGCTAGTAGTTGTTTCATAGCAAAATAATAAAAATGTCTAAAAATGTGCTCAAAAATGTGCTACATATGCACATTAATGCATGTATATATTATGTACGTGGAGAAGAAAAGAAGCGAAACACCCACCCAGTGATCTGTTTCAAATTAATTGTGTTAATTTTTTTCAAGAAAGGTATTTAATGTTTTCATAGTTGTCGATTTGAGTAGGAAACGTTAAAGAGATTGTTGGAAATGTTAATTGAAGAACTGCCATTATGAGTGTTGAAGTTATTCCTTTTACGTGGAGCTATTACTTTTTAATGGCCATAAGCATTGGGCCTGAGCAAAAGATTGTAAAAGATGATTTAGCATTGAAAGGCATGAAAAAGGACTGCCCGTCAAATAGTATCTAGTAAGCATCAAAATTTTTAGTGCTATTCTTCAGATCTTTTCTTATGGTCTTGCAGTTACTTGAGTATATTCTACAGGTATTGAAAACAATGAAATTACCTGACTAATTAGCTGATTTGAAGTGTTGATGTTATTTTTTGTTTTGTACATTATTGATAATCAGTTTTCTGAATTTCATTTCTTAATTGCTTGTATAGATTTTTTTAAATACTCCTTAAAAGTATCAAAAAAGGTGCTAATTTAAATACTTTCCTAGTTACTCATTATAATCAACGTATGCCTAATACAAATTTTAGATGTAAAGCATTTCTTTAATGAAATGCTGCTTTTCATGGCAACTCACAGCAAATTCTGAGGGATTTTCTAAGGGAATCTGTTTCCAGTCAGAATATTATATTTAACATATTACTATACTTCTGTTTTGGAATCACAGAAAGATAGCAATAACTAAATGGGTAAATTTTGGTACACTTAAGGATGCTTTATATTTAGGGTTGTTTTTAATCTTACATGCAGCATAAAAGGAACTTATTCATTTTAATGCATCCTTCTTGTTGGCTTAAAGCTGAAATATAGTTGCTTGAAAATTAATTTACCCCTCATGAATGACTGGTTGGATTATCTTTGTAGCATTAAATGTCAACCCTGTGCTCAGAGCACATTGTGTCTACAGTAAAAAGTTGTCCCTGAGCACTTAATGTTGTGTTAAATGATGATGTGTCCTTTGCAAATGTATTATTAGTGTCAAGCTGTTCCGTCTCTCAAGATTGAAAAATGGTCAGTGATTTGAGCTGCCATTAAACCTGAATAAAAAAGAGAGAGGCTGTGGGGGGTTTTCATGCCTTTTCTGCGTACAGACATACTCTTGAGTACGTATAAGACATATCAAAATGTTTCTGTTAACCTAGGACTCCAAAAACTCCATTTGGAATCACAGCAATTAAAATAAGAAAATCTTACCTCTGCTTCTCAGGAAAAGAATGGTCACTGACTGCATCTGTGTGACACTAAGAGCACAAAACCTAGTAATAACTGCTTGAGAACTTGGTCTTGTTTCTGTATACTTGAGCTAGATTTCTGGTGCCAATTCTCAAAAGTAGATTATAACACTGTTACTGGTGTGTGATCTGCTGTCTGATTTTAACTGAGGTTAGGCCTAGAATTCCTTTGGAATTTTGTTTCTCTGAGGTTCCTCTAACATCCTAATTAAATAGTTACTTCTAGTTTCAGAGTTATACTGTTATAGCTGAGGCATGCATGTTTAAGACATGTGTAAGCTGAGTTTCACTGGTCTGAAATTCTGTTTCTCAGTGAATATACAGTGACTGGTTTAAAATCTCTCAAAGATATGTAATCATATACTTCTGTACACGCAACTTAGAAGCTAGGTGCCTATGTCCCTTTATGGCTCTGCGTGATGTTACAACGCACTTGAGAAAACACTGCTTTCCCCATGCCAGACATGTAACTTCCTGGCATTAACACAGGCACTTGAAGAAAAAATTCTTCCACTGTGCATAAGATGATAGAGCCCAGTTTTGAGGAGTCCCAGGGCATGTAGGAAAAAAATATATATTCCCTCCTATTAAAAAACAAACTACTGTAAAGTTATGGAATTGTTGAAAGTACAAACTGATTTGAACTTTTTAGTCCATTGGCTTGATGTTTATGGACCCTACTGAATTCCTTTGGTGCACTTTACATTACTACATTTACATTAAGGTATTTCAGACAACATGATTCCATGGCCAAATTCTCCCTGTGCCGTCAGCCATTTAGCTGGTCCCGAGGAATTGTTCCCTGATGACTGGAAAAAGGCAAATGCCATGCGTATCTCCAAGAAAACTAGAAGGACATGGACATACCAGAGTGAGTCTAGTGAAGGGCCAAGATGACTGTCTAGAACAGAGGATGTACAAGGAGAGGCTGAGAGAACTGGTTTGTTCAGCTTTAAGAAGAGAGGGCTCAGCTGAGATGTTGTTGCTGTCTATAAATATTTAAGAGGAGACTACAGACAGGGCAAAGCCTAACTTTTCTCAAAGGTACACAATGGTAGGACAAGAGGCAAGTTAGAACATGGAAGTTCCAATTAGGTAGGACAAAAATGTTTTTACCAGAAGGATGGTCAAATGTTGGAAAAGTTTGCTCAGAGAGGTTGTGGAATCTCCGCCTTTGGAAATACTCAAAACTCAGCTAGACAAGCTCAGCTAGACTAGTTCCATGAGCAACTGAAGCTAACTTTCAGGTTGGATCCAGTTTAGAAGTTGGCTCTGTCGTGAGCGGAGGGTTGGACCAGACGACCTCCAGAAACCTGTTCTAACTTAAACTGTCCTATGAGTCTGTAGCTTAAAGTGCCAGGGACCATAGCTGGCACACAGGAACGGTTCTGAAGAAGCAGTGTGATAATTATGGTATGTATTCACACTAGTGGCTCTGTAGTACAGAAATAGCTAACTGGCTTGGGAACTGCCACGGCATAGCTGAGCAAGGGTGGAATTTGCTGGGAACCACCAGCTAGGCTGTGATATTTAGATGCATTTTACAGTCCCTTCATGGCTCTGTGATGCTCTCCCTATAGTGCTAGTAATACTTAAAGATAATTACTTCAAAGGTAATTTGCCCATGTCCACAAATATCCGAGAGTCCAGATAAAATCATGTAGGAAAACGATTCTCCTTCTCCACTTGTTCTTTAGATCTAGTTTCCTCGGTTCAGATTCATTCTGCTTAACCTTAGAGGTGAAACCAACTCATCTGACTTGGGTGCTGAACAACCCTAGGCTCTCTCTGTTGTTGATAACAGTAAAGTAGGCGCTGCCAGAGAGCACTTTAGGATATCCTAGACTGCTGTCACTCTTTGGAGAAGTCTCTCTATGGGAAGTAAAGAGAGACGTAAACAAACAGTCACCTCACACCGAGGTTAGGTGCAATGGCTGCGGCCTTCGATGTCTCGCACAGAAAGAGGTTGTGGAGGATAGTGTGACTGAGCCTTCCTCTATTTTGGAACTTTGCCCCTGCCAGTGAGATCTAACTTTTCCCTTCCCCCTGTTACAGATGGGAAAAGGAGGGGATGCTCGAAGTCAGACTGTGGAAACCCTAAAAAGACCAGAGGACCATTTTCTTGTTCTGTGTTTGTTCTGTAGGATTTTGTGGGAAGGATCCTGGAACCTTTGCTAATTCAGACCAATAATCGTAATAAGAACATTGATTTCAGCTTAACTAGGTGTGTGATTTCAGACTTCCAGTTTGACAGTAAAGCTTGCCACAGCCTGTCTCTAGTTTCTAACTAGCTATGTATACATTTTATTTTAGGTTTCAGCATCAGTTACGTTAATTCACTTTAGTTAAACTACTGATGGTAACTAAAATTTACCCAGTAGTTGTAGTTTTATTACAACTTAAACAATACTTCAATGTATGAAATGGATTATTACTGTATGGAAAATGTCTTACTGATGTTTTGATTATGACTATAACACCAGCACAGAAAGATTTGGGACAGCAGTTTGTTGGTTGTTATGAATTATAGTGAGAGTGTTGAAAGGAATTTTAAATCTGTAGTGTTGATTAGCGAATTTTACTATCTGTCAGGTTTTTTGGCATGCTGTAAATAACTCATCCTCAAATAATTTGTCTGAGTAATTAAATTTAGATTGTACATTTCTCATTTCAAATATTTTGACTCTTATCTATTTGCTTTTCCATTGTGGCTTAATTGGTGTGGTCTATATAAACGGACAATAAATTTATATACCTTTGTTATAAAGATCAGTCAGTGAATAGAACTTGGTATTCATCCCAGACAGAATTATGATTGAATGTATTTGCAAGATTAAAGCACTGAATTTACTTTTTTCTAATTAAAGGCAATTAAAGATTTGCAGACACAAATAAAAGACAATGAATTAAGGAATAAGTGTAGGAGCAAGTCCATTTGCAGGTGAAAAGAAGTGCCTTTGAAGCAGAACCAGCTGTATTTTCATTGAAAGAATAACAGTTTAGGAAGCTTTTCTGCATGTGCTTGCTTGATAGCATAATGTACTCATAAGCAGCTTATGCAGTACAGTATTCAGAAAATAGCAGTGCATTAATTTTTAAAGTAGCAAATGCAGGCAAAGAGCAATGCTGCCACATGATGATAATGAAGGTGGATATTGTAAAGTCTATTGAGAGAAAAGAAATCCGGGAGCTCCTGAAATGTGAACATTTATAAAACAATAACTAGATATTCATATGATAATAAGATTGGACAGCAGCATCAACAAAGACCAAAGATGCAGTCCTGTTTCTGGTAAAGCCTGATGAATTGAAAAGCAGAGAGGCAGTCTTCAGTCTGTTATTCAATTCCAGTAATGAGCTATTGTTAGAATGAAAGCGTAAATATCTAGAAGTGTTGGGAATCAATTTTGTTTTCTCATGAAGTTATTCTATAGATTTGTTCAGGTTGTATCTTAAACTACAGCACCTTTAAACACAATCTTAAATGTAGTCAGTTTTCTTAAATATAGGGCTCAGCGCGTCTCAGTTACGTGTATAACAGAGGTTGGTATGTATGCAAAAGTACAATGTTATGCATGCTACCTGGTAATGGCACAGTATTTCTTTAGATGGAAAAAAAAATGGTCACCCAGAACTTAATGAACTTGTCTAGTTCATATGTATTATTTAGTTTAAGTTATTCAGTAATCCTGGTGTCGCTGGAGGTTCAGTTAAAAAGAACACTGAATATACCAGATCAGGTTGTCTCTAATCTGTTATTAAAATTATTCAATAGAAGATATATGGGATCTCAATTTCCCTAGTGAGTAGAGATAAGTCACAAAAATTCTTGTGAACCCTGTAGATTTTTAATCCTAGTTACACGAGGAGAAACAAACTCGTGTTGCATATTGTATGAATCCCTAATATTCACTCCAAGGGAGGCACTTTGGCATTTCTCACAATACAGCTGTGTTTAGTAGCTCAAAAAGTACCTATATTTCACCTTTACCGTCACCCTTTGCTAATTCTAGGGCTAGTGAAATTGTCTTCATTTCTACCTGTGGAAAGTTTTCAAAACAGGGTCTGTAAACAGGGCACGACTCAGTTCAGCTGCTGCTGAGGTCACTCTGCCACCAAAGGAGCAGCAAAAATTGTGCAAGAAGGATGGAAGGAAGGGGCAGGGTGAAAGGTGAGGTCTGGAGAGCTTCCAAAGGTCAAAGGCAACTTCAGGCACTGAAGTGGAAAGGTGGATGGTCTTTGCACCTGGTCTTGGGAGGGACTGGCAGGAGGCAAGGCAAGCAGGGAGATGATGGCTGTAGTCAGTAAGAAAAGTTGCCTTATCGTGGTCTAGATCTTGGGCCTTAAAAATGGAAAGAAAGTGATGGACTTGGGAAAAGCTGTAAAGAAAGAAGTGGCAAATTTGTAAAAAAATAAAGGAAAATTGGAATAGTTATAAAAAAATGTTAAGGAAAGCCGACAGTGGAGTTTGAAAGAAGAGATGAGATGAAGATTTTATAACTATAATGAGAAGTAGAAGAGGAAAGGATTTTGCTTAAGTAATACAAAATTTGGGCTGGAAGTTTTCCAGTTCTTTTTGGCTTGTTCTTCTTGCCTTCCTACATTCCCTCAGGAAAACTCAGTGTCCGTCTTGAATAGACATTGGGTAAAGCAGACAAATGGGGCTTTGTCTGATGAGTCCGTCTTAACTGGCTTTGACGGTCTGTTCCTGGGAAGAAGAAACAGCTTAAGCTGATGACTCTGACAGACAAATATACAAGAAAGCTTGCAGGAAAAGTGAGATAAAACTAGAAGACATTGGGAGTGTGAATGTACATATTCCAACTGGTTGAATTTGCAGACCCAAAAGGACATAGGGAGCCTGTATTATTTATTTCTGCTTGTTTTCCAGGTGGTAGTGATCAGTGTTCACGTGGTAGGGGCTTTGCGTTTCATAGTTCTTTATAGTCCTGTAGTGCAGATGTCTTTCCCAAGGCCTCAGAAAGTTCAGATGCTTTGAGAGTCTTTTAGTACAATTGCTGAATCTGGTTTTCATTACAGAAGACTCCACAGATGCCCTTTCTAAACTTTTGCACTTGGCGGACTCAGACTGTTTCCCTACCATATATTTTTTTCTTTTTTTCCTTTTGGCTATCGCATTTAGCAAGGAGAGTGGTAAATTAATGGCAGGTGCATAGATTTGGAGAACTACCAGCTCTGGAGTCATTATTAAAATAGCCTATTTGTTATATATGGGGGGTTAGTTGTTCATATCAGATTTAATATAAATCTGGAAGTATTCTCTAGATAAGTAGAATCCAGTCTTAGCCATAGCCACAATACTGGAATAAATAGTACCAGAGTGCTTGAAACTGTGGGAAAGAACACCAATAAGCTTTTCCTTTTCTAGGAATAGACTGGGTCCTACCGATAGATCTAGTTCATAGGCTGGGTCTCCTGTGCAATGTTTACCCCTGCTCGTGTCACCTTCGCAGTTGAGCCCTGGAGAGCAAGAGGGAGACGGGGAAATGGGAGGAAAGGGAGGTGGGTTTCAGTTGCTGACTGTTTCCCGTGTCTTACTGGCCTTACAAAGCTTTCTAGTTTTCATTATCTAATGCCATTGCATCACCGGAAGGGAAACCTCTGACTATCCTGCTTTATTTACCACAGACAGGAGAGCAGCAAACCTGAATTATGAGAACTGAAATTGAACTTAGTCCTTGTCAGTCATATACTTCTAAACAAAGGTATCTGTCATGCTTAAAACATCTCAGATGGATAAATTTCTATAGTTTGTTCACGAGTAAGAACAGCTGCATCACTTTATTGAAAGTTGGCTCCCAACAAACAAACAAAAAAATTCAAGGCTGGGGTACATGTCTGCCAAATTTTGGCCTGGAGTGAATTTTTATGAGTTACAAACTCCTGCAATTTTTAATGGAAATTCTGACAGCCCTTTAACTATTTCATAGCAAAAGTAGACTACAGTACTTTAGGGAGAAGAAACACATTCTCTTTCTGGCTGGCTTCATCTCATGACTTAGCCATTTTGGTGGTTCACAGAATTCTTTCCCTAACTGTTCAAAAAAATTACTGTACTCCTGATGCATCCTATTATTGGATATCATTGACTTCTGAAAAATAATGGTGCAATGGTCCTGTCCTGCAAATGAGATGCATCAACTGGATTAAGATAGTGGAGCATCAGACATAAATAGTCATCTTTTCTTCACTCTCTCCTCTAAGAAGGTTCCATGGATGTATGTGGGATTTTTGGTTTATTTTCCAATAGACATGGTTTCAGTTGGTTTTTCCTTTTGTCTCTTAGTATTTTCTAAGTTATTTCAGGTCTTTTATGAATAATATCTGACCAAAGGGTAATACGGAGACCTTCACAATGCATAATCCCTAGGGTTGAGGAGAGATTATACAATGAAAGCACATCTGAAATGCGAGTTCAGCAACCACAATATGCTACAGAGAGGAGGTCTGTATTGCATATGAGCAGAGTGATAGAAAGAGTGGACAAAGGTAGAGGTGTGTTTCCATGAATCCAGTGTATCACTGGAGAAGACCTTTCTCTTCCAGTTCACGTTTCAGAATTTCACCACTGCACTATAATATCCCAGTTTTGAAGGTGACCATAAAATGAGAAGCTTGCACTACTGGTTATGAATGTAAGACCACATCTGGTTGAGCAAATGGGAGTGTTGCATGCAGAAAACTACTGGACACAGTTTTAGAGAAAAGGTTACATTATTTTAATGTAACAGTGATGACAGCTAAATGTAAAACTAGGTAAAAATAGTGGTAAAAAATGGCCAAAGATTTCAGCTTTAAGCATTGTAGCTCAGCTTTGGAAAAAGGCAAAAAAAGACAAAAAGGCATGTACACGTTAGGGGAAAAATGGAAAGGACTTTTTTGAGAAGCCAAAGCAGCTGTCCTGAGACTCTACCCCTCTGAGCAGTTTCTTCAGAGATTCCTCTTTTCCTTCTTCTCCTTTTGTGGCTGTATTTGTACCTTACTTCTGTTGACTTAAAGAAGCTGTGGTCAATAGTACATAATACAGCAGTAACGGGCCCTTCAGATAGCAAAAATATCCCTGAGATAAGCGTTTTATGCTTTATTATCAAGTTGAGATAAATGATTTATACAATTTCTAAATACTTGCATGCCCTCCTCTGAACTCAGTTCATATGGACTCAAAGTAACCAAGCACTTGGCAGCACTCTGTGACTGCAAGGGGTAGTCCCTGTAACTTTTAAAAAGTCCATATAAGACACTTACAGGAGATTTTGTGTAACATGTTTCTACAAGCAGATGGTGTGAAGCAATGGTTTTATTAGCGCTTACTTGGACTGACTTTCATGTCTCTCAGTTCTGCTACTTGCAAATAGTGTTCCGGTGCAGAATGATGAAACATTTACACTCACCACAATGTCTTGTATTACACATTTATATATGCATTAGAGATGACTAATCAACAAAAATTGTAATGAAAATTTTGGTTTGATTGAAATGTGAGGCAAAAACGTCATCCACCTTTAATCTACTTATTTGCTGTCTGATGCTTACTGAACAATTTAATAATCATTGTACTAGTGGATGGCTGTCCGTACGTGTATTTTGATGTCTCTCTGGAGTAATACGTCTGCGCTGATTTGTCACCTCTTGCTTGTTGCTGTCATTGTCTGTGTTAAGGACAGTTGTTCCCTGCGTCAGGCTCCTGTGTTATAGAGTACCTCCTGCTTAAAGTGCTGGACTGTGGGATGTTTTAAAAATGTTAGATCTGACTTTTCAACTGAAGTAACTGCAAACATTCTTTATCTTCTTTTTGCATAATTTTCATTAAATGTACTTTTCTACTTTAGGAAAACAAGATTATAAGAAAACCAGGCCTATGTTAAGAGCTACAAGATTAAAAGCAGAGGCCAAGAAAACTGCACTAGGCGTAAAGGTAGAGATCTTTTTGATAGCTTATACCACCTTTGTGTATATGTTGTTTCTTTTCCCCATAGATGTACTGTGTGAATATTGATTTCTGAGAGATATTATGACACTTCAAAATCTAAATGGAATGCCAGAATCTAAAATATTTATGAGGGATTGCTTTTACTTAACCCTAAAATAACTAGAATAGTTGAAATGCTAAAAGATTTTAAGTAGTCCATGTCCTTGTTATGATGCATACTTACTTTAAGGTCAATAAAGTACTGTATGGTTAGAAAATTGATCTTTTCAGGGAGCCTCTCTACACACAGAACAAATGCTTTAATGATTTCATGTAGATATAAAAATTACAATAAACATCTTCCTTCTTCCTCTTCCTATCTTATACCCAGGAGTAATTTAAAGAGTGGGTTTGTTAAGTATTGTAAATTCTGAGCATTATTATCTTCTCTCAACACCCTTGTGTACTGCCTCTGACTCGGAAAAAGAAGGCTTAACTAACGGCAAAACACATGGAAAGGTAGTGAACTTTTTTTCTGAAATGTCCCTTTTTCAGGCAGGTATGAAGTATAATATTGACTATTTGATCACGGCTGTGAATAGGAGCAAGGAGGACAATTAGGAATATTTTGTGCTCTCTACTACCCAGTGTGCCATCAAAATGGGATTTATCTGAATGTACGTTGTTTATTTAAGTTGCATCTGGTATTTTTCCCTCAAACATATTTTTGAATCAAATTGGTGTACAGTTAGCTTAGCAGCAAGGGTAAAACCTGAGCAAAATAAAAAAGTGGATCAAATACCTGGGTGTTCTAGTGAAAGAAACTTCAGAAATGTTAAAAGGAGAACATTTTCTTGTTTCTGGCAGATGAGAAATCAATTTTTTCAAGTTATAGCTTATAGCAAATGCCAAGGTATTACTACCAAGCTGTAACAGCTGTTGAGCTGCCAGATGATGTATTTGGTTGTCTTCCAGAATTTGCTATTATAATCACGAAACAGTGCTTTCTTTTTGCTCCTGATTGCTGATCTCGATCAAGCATTACCGTGCGATGCAGTATGTTTTCACAACATAATCTCCTCAGTTAGTGCTGTGTGTCAGGTTTTAATGAGAAAAAGTAGATTGCCTTTTTTGTTTAAAGGATAGATTATTAACCTTTTGAGTTCAATGTTTTTTCCTCCTTTCTTATTAAATTTTACTTTTTCTTTTCATTTTACTCTCAATGACGTGACCTTTTAAAAGTGATGTTCTACTTTGAGACTTGTAGTGTACAGCCTAGTTCTTTTAAAATGTGCAAGTTTTTTGCATGTCTTTCACAAGTGAGAAAAATATGAACCTTGGTCCTTCAAAACCTGTTCTCTTTCTTTATTTTCTTAAGTAATTCTTACATAAAAATGTGGGAGGATAGAAAAACATGTGTAATCACGCGTATAATGAAGAATCAAGTATTAGTGAGTAAAGAAATCAAGAACAGTTTATTCTGTACAAATGTGTTCCTGCATGTTACAGCAAACCAGCTGACTTCTAGATAAGAACGAGTTTTGCCATCAAGGCACACACGTCCTCCCCAGGTCGTGGGATGTTGTGATTTTGGATTCTGCTAGTTGCAGTGTGCAATGTCTCAGGTTTGCAATTCTGCCTCTGCCTTAAAAAAAAAGAAAAATTCTTTAAAATGTCTTCTGGCCGTAATATTTTTTGCATGCCTGTACCTTAAAATATGACTGTAGATCACCCCCCAAAAGATCACAGTCATTTGCTTTGCTTCCTAATTGCTGAGAAAAGCTGACAGAGCTGAAGCAAAAGGGAAGGCAAGTTGGGCACCTTTCCCTCCAAGGATATGCTTGCGAGGAAAGGAAAGCAGGGCCTTCGTATGCACCCTTCTCACTGAGCCTGCTTAATGCCAACAACCTCAGGCTTACTAAATGTTACAATACTTCTACCAGGATATGGGCAATCCCTGTAGAATAAAACTCTTCACTTCTACTGTCAGACCCTGCAGTGCTCAGCACGGAAACAAGGCATATTTAATGTCTCAGGGTAAACTTGCACCTCTTGCGTCTCCCAGTGACAACTCTTCACCCTGCTCTATCCCTCCAGTTCAGCAGAGCTTCACCATGGGCAGTGGATACGCCTGGAGTGTCTGCAGGGAAATGGCCCTCCCTACCCCAGGAGAGGCTGCTTAGTTGTGAAGCCCTAACCTCTCCCCTCAGGCAGGGCTTGTTTTTCTCAGTCCATATTTAAGCTCCTCCAGCTGTCCAAGAGCAATCTTCCTACCTTCATCCTCCACACCTATCCCAGATACTCCTCTGCTGTCTTCTGGATAAATTTTGAAATAAGAATTTCTTGAAGTCTCCTGCTTAGTGTGACAGCAAGGTGTTAAACTGCTCCTCATGTCTGTGGCTGTCAGAAGAGTCAGCAGGGTTGAGGCCCCATCAGGTGATGTACATTCATGAAACTATTTTGAGGCTTGAGTGTGCATTCCTTTAATTGTTTCCTAATATTCAGAGCTTTTGAGTGTGCCTCAGATTTTCCTTCAGGAAGGTATCATCACAGTTGTCACTTCATACTAACAAAGTTTTCTGATGGTGATAGGCAACATGATTCACCTTCCAAAGGCTGGGATTTTAACCTTTTTATATGATGTAGGTCCTGATTCTGTGCTGTGACAGTTGATCAACTTCAGTTTGTGTTGAGGAATGTCATGGTTTTGGCTGGGATAGAGTTAATTTTCTTCACTGTAGCTGGTATAGTGGTGTCACTACAGTGCGATGTAATAAGTAAGCATTAAATAGAAATGTCCAAAGTTTTTGTAAGTCTTTGAGAAAACACAGACATATGTGTATTTACCATATATTTTATTTGTTTTTCCAGGTTTCATTACATGATGCAGTATGCAGCATTTCAAATTATATTAACATTTTCTTATAAAAAACTACGTTACAGTTAATAAAAATATTGTAGAGGAAGGATATCCTTATCATATATGTAAAAGTACAAGCTCTCTGGGAAAGGAATATTTTTATAATTCTGTGGAATAACTAACAGAATAAGTACCGTACTGCCACTTAGAACAGGATTTTTAGTGCTCATTGATACCTCTAGAGTTGTTTTGCACTAGTATCCTGAAGAGCCTATATTCCTGGCTGTAAACTAAGGCTTGATGTAGTATTTAGGGGAAAAAAACAAGAAGACTGGAAAACAGTGAAGGAATTTTAGTCCTTAATTTCTATGAAGACAATGAAATTCAACTGTTGCGTATTTCACCATGAGAGCTGACAACATTCGCTTAAAAAAAAAGGCCCTATAAACGACATAAAACTTTTCAGAACCAATCCCCTGGAGATCCTTCACATTTCATCGCTGGCATACTAATTAGCTTGTCTTGTCAAACTTTGATTGCCTTGTCATTTTAATGCAGGGTTTAAAGTAACAAAGTTTCTTTCAGTCACTGGCATTTAGTACTTTTTAATTTCCCCAAAGAGAGATTTTATCTGTGTTGATAATGTCAGAGAAGCAGCTAAGCACTAATAACTATCAAAAGTTAGTTCAAGCAGGGTGACCATGATATTATTTGGTGTGTAATATTTGCTCTTTAAACATGTTTAAAAGTTAAATATTGTAGCAGAGCTATTGTGCTGGCTCTGTTTGTATATGTGACACGAATGCAGACAGTGCAAAAATATATGGTGTCTCTTGGAAAAGCAGGACCCCTGTCTCGAAAAACAACTCGGAGAGAAAGCAGTGTGCTGTATGTCTCCTGGTGTTTGGATAAGACAAAATTCTTTGTAGCGGTACCAAAAAGGGAGCCTCTGAACCTTCTCCGTGTGGTTGCTTTGTTGCCCCCTGTGGGGGGCTCATGCTGGTGCAAGCCCACCTGCTCGTCCTTACCAGGTGGAGCAGCAAGGGGTCTGCAACATCGGTGCTAACTCTGCTCTCAGTGGGTGAGGAAGAGGTGCGAGCGGGAGGGCGGCAGGCAAAAAATGCATTGAGGAATGTGAAGCTCAGCCCCAGATAGCTGGGGTTTGGTATGCAGAGGCCAAAACTAATGGGAGCTCTTGGGGAGAGATTGTTTTCACAGGCTGCGAGAATTAATCCATGGGATAGATGATGAAGTTTTCTCTCTTGTTGAAAGGTAGGCGCAAATCTGAACAGTAGTATTTTACACCCACTTGCAAAGACATAATCGACTGCAGAATACCACTCCATAGAGAATTATTAGCAGCATACTACATGGATTGAGCTAAGGAAAAATTGTTTCCTAAAAAAGTGAGAGCTTACTGTCTGTCATTCTTTTGCATATCTACTTAATCTATTGTGTAGCTAGCTAGCTCACTAGCGAGAGTTTATCTCATCTGGAACAAGTTATGTATGAATAGATAACAAGACATTCCTAGTGTATTTTGGCAAAGGGTATTCTCTGGTTTCATGCTGTTCATAATCCGCTAAGTTAGTGAACCACATTTGCCAAGATAAGTTGGGAATATTGTTTCATAGCTCTGCAGAAATTAAGGCCACAAGGGACTATTAGATCATTTGATCTGGCCCTCTGTATGCTACAGATCATAAAATTTCGTCCAAATACTTTCTAGGAAGTCCAAGCACTTTATAATGGCCAAAATACTGGGTCTTCAAACCAACTTAAATGCCTCACATAAAGAGCAGGGCATCTTAATGTGCCACCAGTGAACAAAGCGTGATATTCCCAGTGATCCCAGTAGTCAGACTTTGATCCCTGACCTTGAAACGGAAGGGAGGGGAAAAAACCAGTACAAAGAGAAAAACAAAATCGGATGGCTCCCATCTGACCCTGGCCTGACCTGTACACGTAAGTACCATGTAATCATGGTGGTTTGGCCAGGTGAACAAGACGTACCAAGCAGGAGGTTAGGAGCATTTTCTGTACCATCTCGGAGCAGTGGTCCATCTCTTTGATCTCTCCTTACTACCAATCCCTAACACTTCAAAGGACTGTTGACAACAACAAGACCTCAAATCCCAGAAATTAAATCAATACAGTTGGAGGAAAATTTCCCAAAAAAGACGAAAATTTCTTTTGATGTTACATAGAAAAGCCTGAAGCACTGAAGCATGAGGTGCCATTACTTTTAGCAATCTGGTACTTTAGGGGTTCAGAACATAACACTGACCATGTAAGTAAGCCCAGTCTTCCCAGGGCCCTGCAGGAGGGGCGCCGTCTGGAGGGCTGAGTTTGCCAACTCCAAGGCTGGCAGCCGGGACCTCTGTTTCACACAAGCCCAGGTTGAAGTATTCTTCCTAATAGCTAAATAAAAATGTACTTTTTCTTGAGAGATCTGACCGCAAAAGAGGCACAGCCATGGAAGTCCATATTTTTCCAAAGGGGTAACTGGAATGTTCAGTCATTCTTGCTCCTAGGAAATGGCATCTTATTTCAAAACTGAGCTTATCTAACTGTCGCTGGACCTTGAGAGGTTCTTGTAAACAAGATAAAAAGGCCTCACACTGCGAAGTGCCTTACTTAAATACAGGTGTATGGCATATATAGTTATATGCTTTAACCAAACTACCTCTCATTCTTCTCTATGATAAAATAAATACCAGTCGTCTCCCTACTGGAAGTCCCTCCACCTTTGCACTTCTAGAGATCACACTAAGGGAGCGGTTACCCCTTAAATCCAAAGGCTTTTTAGAGCCACAGTTTTTCAAGGCAGAGTCCTCCACTTTGTAAGTACTATCCACATCTGTGATACCTGTATACATTATCTTGCATTTAGCTATATTAAAATGAAACCTGTTGCTTTGTGATCATATAGCCAGGCCCTTTAGATGACTCTGTAATAGTACCTTGTTCTCATTATTTGAGACAATAATGATCTTTGTTCCATCTAAAATTTTTACAATTAAAAATTTATAACGTAAAAATTATTTATAAAAGTTTATAAATTACTTTTGTTACCTTGTATTAAATGTAGAATGTGCTGCATTAAGGAAGTAAACATCCATTTTTAAATATGATTTTGTTGAAGCCCTAAAAAATGGTCACAGTGAATGTCCTTATAAAGTCTTCCAGTTGGAAATTATGTGGAATAAAAAGGCTGATTGTCAAGTCTATGTATGTTTGTTTTATTTTTACAGGTGTCCTTGGTCAGCATGATTTTCTTGTCATCTCTTTTCAGAAATAGCCAGGGATAGTTTAGCATGTCAAAGACAGCAATTTGTGGTACTCTTTCACCTAGTTTTAAGCTGGTTTCAGCTTAAAATAGGTACGATTCTCTTTGGAAGACAATAAAAAATATGTTAAAAATCCAAAATTTCTTGAAAGTATGAGATTTCTCTGTATGTGTAGGATATGATGCTGCCATACACAGTGTCCAGATTTGTGTTACTATAGCCAACATTTTTTCCTTACCCCTATTTTTTCATCTCCTGATTAATCTTATTTAGGTCCCAACTCTGCAACTTTGCTCCATCAGGGTGAATCTGAGGACATTATCTAAGTATTTTGGCATGAGAGACATAAAATTGACAAGAAATGATGGGAGAATTAAATCTTTGTTATGCTGTAATGGCATGTGTTTATCAAAAAGTTTCTTGAAAACTTCACCAAGCTGAAATCAGTAGGGTTCTACAGACATTATTCTAAATATAAGAGAATATAATAGAAAATTCTCTTCCTTTTTAAAGGCTTCTTTGACTGTTCTTTGGGATTTGAGAGCAGGGGTGTTATTTCCTAGCATTCTGTACTGTGTTATAAAAGAAAAAAAGGAGAAAAAGCCCTGTGATCATTTTAAGTTTATTTCTATAGGACTTTTTCTATATTGGTTAATTATTCATGGTGAAATCCTCTGAGTAAATGGATTTGGCAGAGGGATGATGGGGATGATCCATAAAGTGCAAAAGAAAGGAAACTATATATGCCAAGCGAGGAGTATTCTAACATTTCATTTCTATGCATGGCTTAAAATACAAATAGCAAAGCCTGATAAGTATAAAACAAATTATAATGACAATATATACTGTTGTTGCAAAGACAGTATAGTGTTGTAGCATCTCATTTGCTATTTACATTGCAAAATTTATGTTTATAAAAGTTCATAAACTGGATGCAATTCTTAAGAGACTGCATATCCCTAGCTGAGAGCCAGGTGTCCTTTGTTAGGCCGTTTATTTTAGATTTTTGTTACTCTGCCTTCTTCAGTAACTCAAAATTAAGGTTCTTGCATAATTCACAAACCTGGAATTTCAATAAGGCTTTTCATTCCCAGGGTTAATAAATACTCATCCAGCCACCCAGTTCCTAATGCCTGTGTAAGGAGGGTAGTATTGTCATCTCAGTGTTATTCACTGTAAAAGTTAGGCAGAGGAATTAAAGAACTACTCCCATCAATGCAGATACTGGGCAGCCTGAGAATAAAAATCAAGATTTTCCCAGTCCCACTTCCTAGCAAAAAAATCTTTAATGCAAGCACTCCCCAGAATTTTGCTGCTGCTACCACAGCGTTTCATAAGGGAGCCTGGGAAGAAGGGAGAGGAAAGGTGAACCCATTGTGAAGCAGAAAGCATGGCAAGCGTGGCATCCAAACAAGGGAAAAAACTTTTTAATACTGGAATGAATTTGCTCTCTGTGTCAAGTGTGAATGGTGCCTGCATTGTACGGTTTTGTTGTCCACTCTCCTGAGCAGATGGAGCTTGCAGTTGTATGTCACTTGTTTATTACATCCTCTTAAGATTAGTAGCTGTGTGGCCAGATGGGTCTGGGAGCACAGCTGTGGATACAAGGAAATAAATGAAACCTGTCTGATGCTGCCATGCCCTTTTGTGAGATGCTGACATGTTGCAACTGCAACAAAGCAAAAATCACTTTCCTTTAATATATTAGTGAATTAGATGTACTTTCTTTTTTTTAATCAAATCATATGAAATCAGGAGGATGAGGTTCAGAGGATGCTATAATTCTAAGAAGAAAATGTAGTTGAAATCCGCAGCAAACAGCCTCAGCAAATTTACAGGAGCAATTTTAATGTGGTAAAATAAATATAAAGTACATCTCAATTAATCATCCATATAAAATGTAAAGCAAAGGTTTCTATAGAACAAAGACTCCTATAGAGCATACGCCAACTAGGCAGTAGTATTTCAAAGTTTATTAGATGGCATATGTTGAATTATTGATCCAACATTCTGATAAACTATATAATGCATTCATGTAAATGCAAATGAAATGCTGTTCTATAGAAGAATGCCAGATTATAGGCTAGACTTCAAAAAATGAAGCTAGCAAAGTTTTAACTCCTTCATGGCAGTGGACACAAGGTTGGTCACAAAGCCACCACCAATCTAGAGATACTGGATGGAATTAAACCTACAGTGCAGGTCTCCACATCAGAGGTTTCATCTCCATTCCCCTTCTAGTCTAAGGGGAGAAATAGGCATTTTTAAGGAAGAATGCACCTGGCCTCATTTAGAGGACACAATGTATCTTACACCAAAGAGGGTCAGATGCTCTCCTTGGACAGTAGAAGGTGGCTGACTGTCTGGTTGTGCTGTGGGCACCTCCTTTCTGTCCCACCAGCGGAGTAGATTTGATGTGGTATCTTCTGTACCAATTCAGATATAAAGTTATATCTTGTTATAAAGTCATTAAACTGTTTTTCTTCCCTCCTTTTAAGTATACAGCTGGATCGCTCTGATGCAGATGGTTTGTAGATCAACATGAAGCTGAGATTTGGAGGGGTGGTTGTTGCTTCTTTTTTTTTTAGAGGGAAAACAGTTTTGGGGAGTACAAACTAACCTGTTCCTTTTGCGCACCTCAGTGCATGAGTTTAAAAATACATCATGATGATACGGAAGGGAGCCGTGCATGTTATTAGCTGTGGAAGTGGCACTTTCTGTGAGCTGAAGGACCATAAGGATTTTTCTCCAATGTGTATTTCTTCCTTCATTGTCTAGCAAAATGAGAGTCAACACTACAGGAAGTGTTCTGTGCTTTTCAGGAAAATAAAAACTTAAAAATGTGAAATACTTGGACTTTGAAAGAGGTAGTGTTATAAAGAGGATAATCATACTATGATTTATTGTATCTGAGATCTAAAATTGGAGCTTAACAGGGTCCAGCCTTAAGATAGAATATGATGATAGGCAGCCACATAATGAGTATGACGTGTAGTACAAAAACATTTTTCTGCTTCTGAAAGCTGCTATAAATCATGTATGCTTTGGAAGACTCTTTTATGTTAATTAAGGAAGATGCAGCAAGTTGCAATATTTTATGGGAAAAGAGGCAAGTGCAAGTGCAAATTGTTGTGCTTTTTTTTGCCTTATTGCAGAGAGGAAGGAAGAAAAGTTTCGTCCAATTCTGACGGATTTTGTAGCTCCATATTGTAATGCATGCCAGGAGGTTGGGAGGTAGAGGTAGCAATTTTCATTGACTTCCACCATACTGTGTTTGCTTCATTAAAAAATTACAAATTTGTTGGCAAAAAGCAGTAACATATTGCTAGAAAACATCAAAATTCACAGTGTAAATTCATAACTTAAATTTGTGTTCAAAACTGTGGTTTGTGAATTCTGTCTTTTCTTTTAAAAAAGAAGGAATAGCATAATAAAAGGATGTAAAGCTCCTATTTCTAGGTCAGACCAAAGATCTTTAAGCCAAATATCCTATTTCTGGCAGTGTATCAGACTTGCTAAAATCTTTATTAAGTGAATGGATTTTATAACATTCTGAAATGGTAATCACAAAGAAGAAATCATCAAAGCGTCAATACCTTATGCAATTATATATGTCTGATGTTATATTGATGAACATTATGGAATGGAAATAATATTTATTCCTGATTTATCTGAAAATATTATACTATTTCTAACAGGTGTTTTGTTTTGTTTTGTTTTGTTTTCTCTTATTTCTACAGGAAGTTGCCCTTGTCCTTGCAGCTATACTGGTGTTTTTGTTGGCTTTCTATGCTTTCTTTTATCTTAACATTTCCAACGAGGTTGACCTTGATCTGGATCCAGATGAAAACTAGCAGATGCAATGAGTCTATCATCAACATTTCTTCAGCTTAACAAGACTACGTAGGAACACACAGTCCCTTCACTGTGAGACAGTAAATGATGCCATTTCGTGCAGTCCAAATTCATAAGAAAGTTTTGCAATACGTCAGTCACTTTTACATTCCAGATCTCCAAAATAAGAGGAAACTCGTGCCTGGCAGGTGTTTTTGGTTAACGCCAAAGCCGGGAGCAGCAGTACAATACATGAAGTTTATTGTTTACATTATTTTTTTCTCAGGCAGAGAACTTTGATGTTAAAAGACAGGTGCTATTATTATCATGGGTATTGATGCTGACTTCACAGGAGGAGAGTCTGCCTTGACTAAATTTAGGAATCAAAGCTTCCTAATAGACAAATTAGTTTCCTTTTCCTTTCCCAAAAGAAAGCAGAAATACCAAATAAAAAGTCTTTTCTTGGTTTGTATTTAAAATATATCCAAAAACCCTCATCCTTTCTCTCCCTTTTAATCTTTCTTGTGCATGTGTGCACACGCGCACGCACAAAGATGGAAGAAACTGTAGGAGAAAATATCTTTTTAGAAGCAGTCTGTCACCTCCTATATGGACTTAATTTTATGTCATCCCAGATTCTGTGTGCCCATATATCTGCAGTAATCTTTTTCATTCTTTTGCCAACTGTTCAGCACACATGTGTTCTGTCAGAAATGGCACCTGGATGACAGAAGCTCTAACATTCGCATATGCCTCTGAAACACAGTTCTTTGCCTCCTGTGCTGTCTGAACTAGTGTAAATAGAAAGTTCAGTCGATGTTGGTTTTAATTAGTGTATTGCTCTATTGTTAATATACAGTCAAAATTGTATTTTAATTATACTGTTCCTGCTGGTTGTGGTATCAACTTGCTCTACTTATTATGGGGATGTTGTAAAAAATTGCTTTCCAGTTATACAGTCATTTTAATCATCAGACTAATGTCAGAAGTTGTAAGTATTAAGAAACCTTTTTTTCGTGTATACTAATAATTGGAAAAATCTTGGCCTCATGACATCCTTCAGTTCTTGCAAAGTACCTTTCAGAATATGCGCTGTAGATAACAGTTCTCATCCCTTTGTTAACCAGAAGCCACTTGAAGAAGTTGGTATGTCAAAGCAGCTGCAGGGAGCTGTAAAATTCTGGCTTTATCCTGTTCTGCTTTGGGTTTGGCATGTATCTGAGCTTGTGGTTGTAAAGGTTCAGTTTTGTTCCTTTTAAAAATATGGTCAGTCTTTCTCTAGTTCAGATTCACTTTGACACCCAGAAAAATATAGAGCTCTTGGTGCTGAATGTGGCAAGGGAGTTAGGCAGACTGGCTTCCAGAAAAGTTGTCATAATTCTGAAATTCTGTAGCAAACTAGCTTGGCTTTATCTTTGATACCAGTTTCAGGGCTGAACATTAGGTTTAGTTGCAACTGAGATATTTATGGACTTGTTCCAGAAATGCCTGGCTAAGATTTCTTATAGTGATTTTGAAGACAAAGGGATACAAATCATAGCAAATATTATAATGGAAAATATATTCATTTTAAATTGACACAGCCCCATTATCACCACTTAAGGAACTTAGATCAATGCAGTTAATTTTTAAACCATATAGTAACTATGACCATATACATTACGAGTCTCTAAGGATCTACTTCTTACCTGTCATACTCCTCATTCACTTTGTACAATGCAAAAGAACTCCTCTAGAAATTCAGAGTATAGCAGTCTTCCAAGAAAAATATGAGAGAAGCATAAACATGTATGTGCAAATATTTCTCATTTTCTAATTATGACTGTTACCAACACAAAATCCTAACATTTATGCATTCCAATGGCTTATAGTCCACTAAGGCTCACACACATGACCAAATGCTTAGCAACATGTTGCATTTATGGTGAAGCATTGTCTGACACATGGCCCGACTTTCAGTGGAGAAAAAAGCATATCACAAGCTGTCTCCTTGGATGTGACATGCCTTTCGCTTCACCAGTGCCACACCACATGTCACAGAAGCTGCAGACCTCTTCTGTTACTCTGCATGAGCAATTTTCTTGTTCCATAAAGTGCTGGAAGGATTGTTTTTTTAACGTCTGCACGTAGCTCTTCTGGGTGATGTGTGGCCTGGGAATGATGTGTAGTTATCCTCTTCATGCAGGTTGTCTCGTAACTTGCTTTCTGAATGAGTTACATGAAAAAGCAAGCTATTCTTACTGTCAGATTTATGAAGTTCCGAGAAAAGGAAGATTGCATTTCCCATAATTATGACTCATAGACAAAATCTGAAGCACGTATATGTTTGATTGAAGCAGCTTCCCTGATCTGTGGCTTATCAGTCCATATTGCCCACAAGTGCCATAGTTTGTCTGTTGGGTTCGTTTAGATTAGGCGTTTTCATTTACATGAGAGATATTCTCATGTAACAAGAAAATTTCCTTTCGCTTAGATATGCTGGATAGACTTTTGTTCAGTGTGCACAGAAATACATTGCAAATTTTGCAGCAAATACACTTTTTTCTCTTATCAGTACAATAATTTCTAACGGGACTATGTCAATAGTTTTTTAAAGCTAAAAGCTCCCACTTTTCATAAAATTATTCATCCTTGGTTTTCCAAAAGGCACAAGCACAACATTATTCACAATGAGGTCTGATTCTGAGCTTACTAATTTATGATTCCCCTGAGTTCACTGAAATTACAGCTCATTTACTCCAAGGGAAAAGCAGAATCTGACCTGAAGTTATTTCTGCTTTCTGGCGTGCTACATTGTCCATGCCTGATATTTTAAAGTAGAGACTGATTTTAATCTTGCAAACGTGGCTTATTTTGCCCTTAATTATATCTGAGATTGAATGCCTCTTGGTTTTTAGACCACTTATCTTTGTATGAGTTGCTCAGTGTCTATTTCAATAATAAATGTATTTTTACTATTTTTGTGCTCTTATTAATGTTGGATGTGTCACACTGAATTATGTATACATTTGAAAGGACATTAAAGCAATCTACACAGCACAATATTAAAATGTGAGCAGTGATACCAGTTTTAGATTATCTGGATTATTCTAGGCAGTTCTAGCCCCTAAACTCATATTAAAACTGAGCATAGCCTATGAATACTTAAAAGACAATAAAGAGAACTTCCTTTGGCATCCTACCCAATACCAATAGAGCAGATCTCTTTCTGCAGACAAAGGTGTTCCTTGTAGCTCCAGTCAACTTCAGACAGATTGACTTTATTATAAAAGTAATACTTCTATATGCTTGTTTCAAAGAAAGATTGCTGATCAAACTGTTTACACAGCAGCCCTGGCTTAAGGGGGCAGGTTTTTCCAAGTATATTCACCTGTAGGGAAAGGGTAGATATCAGTATTGTTGCTGCCCTCTGCTTGTGGAGTAAACTGAATTTCTTTCCAGCAGAGGTTGTGGAGGAGATGCCTGCACCAAGTCCTTGCGCCGTGGGTGGGAGCGGATGTCCCATCTGGAAGAGTCTGGCTAGGAAGGTGTGACAGCCTTCCAGCAGTCAATTTGCTCACTAAATCTTCCCTCAGCAGTTTTCCTTTTCCCTTTGATCTTGCAAAAGCAGAACCAGCATGTAGACCATCTCAGGACAGAAGCCTCAATATAGTAGTTTTACTAGGGCTGCTGGTGAACATTGCCAAGGAAAGGCTTTAACTCTACTTCCTAGAGTCCATAAATATATTTTACTGGAAACTTAGGAGGCATGTTAAGCATTTCCCTAATGGACCCTAGAGATATATTTAAACTTTTCTTGAAGAACGCTTTATTTAAGGTTCACTGTTGCATATCATACAGACATCATGTGATTCAGGATCTGTCATAGCTCCTTCCATGCATCAGACCAGCTGTAGCAGGGATGACATGTAGACTGTGAGGTTGTGCCACAACACATAACTGTGAACATACGCAACATGAGCAAACTCATCTGTTTAGGTGTCATCTAGAGTAGTTGACCTGACAAGTTATGTTTGAAAACAAACGTTTTTTAAACAACCCTACTAAATGAAGGCACAGTGAAAGCTCTGCAAAACCTCTCATCCCACTTCCATGAAAATTGCTACCATGGAAGAGGCTTATCTGCTGACTTAGGGCCAAGTTTTGAATGCTGCCCTTTCAGGGAAGAAAATGCTGCTAGCAGCTCCCACTAGAGCGTTGATTCATTTTGCTTTGATATGGGATTGTGCCTATAAGCACAACTGAGCCAGTTGGTGAAGGTCAAAAGCATTCAGGACAATTCTCAGCAAAGGACTGTACTTGAAGTGCAGACTAGGCAAGTTAGAGTGCCAACAAAGAAGATACTACAGATCTTGATCACATTTCAAGTTTTACTTACAGTAGCATAATAATTAGTGGTGCTTATGACTAAGAAAATAACAATATGGCACATCAATAAGACAGCAGAAATGTGGTGTTGGAACCGCTTCTTAAAAGATTTTGTAGTGGATTATGCCTGCACTTTGGGAAATGAGTCCATGAGATGAATAAACTGGCAAAGATTGTCTGTGATCTTATGCTTACAGTATTTTTCCCTTAAAGAGCCGATGGAGATATTTTGCAACACTTTTCCTCATCATCCTCTTGGTTTGCTGTAATACATTCTTTTGTAGATGTATTTCTACACTTTTCCAAGAGTGGAAAAATACTTTTTGTAGTTCATCAGTGCATTTAATTGACAGAATCCTCTGCTCTTCCTTTTATCCCCCCTTAATCACAACCAAATTGGTGGGGAGACAGCCAAAATGTTAGGTACCAGTGTCTCTCAAGCAGATGTCACACCACTATTTTTTAGCTCGTTTAAATGAATAAACATGTTAAACTGTGAAGTATTACATTTTAGATTTTTTTCATTTAAAAAATGGGACAATCTGTTTACTGTCCTTAATTGAGACAACAACCCTGGTGGTTGCCAGTTTTGGCAGTTGTAATGATGAACTATAAATATTGGGACAAATCAACTAACTGGTGATTGTGGAGGATAGTTCAAGTAGAAGCCTCATTCTGCATGAATACTTTTTTCAGTGCTATATTTTTTCTAACTTCTATAATTGTTATACTGGTTTTGCATGTTAAAGCCATAAATAAATACATGACTAGTCAAACAATAGGCTTGATTCTGTTGTCTTATTCTGAATCACTAAAAAAGCAGAAATAAGCTGACAGCCCTGCAGCACAGATCATGCCTTGCCCAAATACTTCCTAAAAGGTGTTTGTTCAAGGCAGTTATAAATGTGAGCTCCAAAGACCTTCATTTTGCTGAACCTTGGAAAGACTGAGCAGCATATAGATCTTTGGGAGTTTGCCATTTCACAAAGAAATTGTAGGAATTTCAAAGACTGAAGCCACAGGAGGTGAGTACAGAGTTTGGTGACAAACTGATGTCATTCTCCTATCGGAGTTCCTCCAGGAACAGGAGTGGAAGAAAACAGAAGTAAAAAGGCCATTTATTCCAGGAGAACACCACTTCACAGCTCACCATGTTGCTCAAGAAGAGGGTGGAAGAAAAGCTAAATCCAATATCAAATCACAGCTACCTCAATTTATTTTTCATAGGGCAAAAAAAGGGCCAGGAGGAGGTAAAGATGTTTGAAACGAAGCAGCTTCTCATTGGATCAATAGTTCATTTATTTAAGTAAGGAATAAACAGGGTTTGGGGGATCTACACAAAGCATAAATCAGGATAATTGCTGTTGTCTTCATGTATAAAAAAAGTCAAATTATGCCAAGCTAGCGTAGCTTTGTGTGTCTGTTATTGTGTTAATTGTAAATGGATTGGTGCTAGCAATGTCCCCTTTTCTTAGGGACACCTTCTTCCTCTGTGATACCATCAGCAGAGGGGAGGGACTGGGAGGGAAATGGCAGGGGAGCCCTTTTGCTGATTCTGCACTCCGAAAGTATCACCCCTGCTCAGTGGGGAGCTGCTGGTGTTCAGAGTGGGACTGCAGACCTGGATTGCTTTGGACAGGCTACAAAAAAGTACAGAGCAGAGCTTAACCTACAGGGTGAGTCTCCTACCATCACTGGTGCCTGATTTGTTACCACAAATAAATAGAAGCTGAGATGTTCAGTCATTTTACTTTTGTTTACTAGGTTCTCAGGGAGGTGCCAGAAAAATTGTCTTTCGTTGTCCTTTTGAAACTTGTTTCTGCAGAGTTATTTCCCTTAGTGTGTATGGCACTGCTTTCCAGTCAAAGAATGCCATGCTCATTCATGTCTACTGCTTTTGGTAGGAAAGCTGTAGACATTATCCTTTCGCAAGGAGGGTCGGGGGAGTGACCTGCCATCTCCCCTGCTCTCGCCTGGCTCTCTGGGAAGGACAGCAAATCCTGAATTCAGGGCAGCTTTATTTAGCCTTTCCTGCCAGAGGAGGCTTCAGAGCAGCCTGCACATTGAAAGTCAGGTTTTTGCATGCTTCCTTTTTGATTACTTCCTTCGGCTTCTCATTTAAAAGATGAGCTGAGGTGCTGGGGTTGTATACTTAAAGCAGGGCTGTTTTAACAGTGGTATCATGGGTTCTCACTACCCTAATGAGCTCGTGACTGTTCCTTCTTAAATGGCAGACAATCGTGTTTGTGTTTATCTGTTCATTAATCGTAGCCGTTCTGGAGCTGCCCTTCACAGGCAGCACTTTACCTTTGTGCCACTGTGTCTCTGCTGCTCCAGTAATAACGGGATGTGCTGAACAGAGAATAGAGTAGAGCGGCTTCTTCAGATCATTACCAAAGCCACAAATTGATAAAAGGTTAGGCAATATATGTGGGGGAAATTTTCCCAGTGCACTATATAGATTTTTATTTTGAAGAGCGGCCTTTTAAAAATTGCTGTCTTCTTGCGAATGCCATTTGACAGTCCTTGCCCTTATATATGAAGGCTTGTGAGTTCACCTTAAAATAAGACAAGTTATAAACATGATTGTGTTAATCATGAGAATACATCAGACTTTTTTTTCTCATAAACCAGTCATCAGCTGTTTCTAATTAATAGAAAAGTGGCTTTGTTTGTGGGTGATACACTTTGGACAAATGTGGCTTCTCATCTGAAATGTTACAGAATGATAATTACCTCCCTTTGGTTAAGGGTTGCCGCAAAATAGGAATTAGTTGTATAGCTTTTTCCAAAAACTGTGATGCTGAAATTTGGTAAATTCTCCACAGAAATATCAAATCTATCGCTCTAACAAGAGCAATGGTTTTGAAATTTTTCCTTGCCAATGAATTTTACCTTCTGTATTAGGAAATTTCAGTATCATGATGGAGCGGGTAATGGATGAAGGACAACTGAAAAGAACAAAATAAATGCTTAAGAGACTCTTCACATGCATTATTCAACCTGTCCTATACACACTGCTGTTACTGGACTATGTCAGTGTTACGGGGTGATGGAGAAGCAACGCATCTGAGACAATCTACTTTGCTTGTGATTGTTGCACCCTCAAACTCACGGGGGCAAGTGTTTCTGCTATGTTATGCTCTTACACACAGAAAAGGTGTCTCTTACTAAATGAATTGCTATGTACAGAAGAAGATAACTTCTGGTTTACACATCCTTATGTAAAATACACAGATAGAATAAAGAAAAAATGCTGCCTGTGAGCAAGGGCATTTGGAAACAAGAATCATTCCTGCAGCACAGGAACTGTGCGTAGACATAAAACGTGTTAAATTTAAAAGATAATACAAATACAGAAAGGAAGTTTTCATGACATTGCACATTTATGAAAGATAAAAGTAGGCCTCACTCCTCTGTCATATATTCATCATTCCTTACAGTACAGATCTCTAGAGTAGTTTCCACAAAGCTATCATTTCCCCTATTCCACAGCTCACTAGTTTGGGGATCGCCATTGCCAACTCAGAATGAAAAATCATCTTGTATTTCCCAGAACATAAACAAGAAAATTAAAGTATACTTGTTAAGTATTGAGTTATTCAGGTGCTTTGAAAGCGTCTACCAGAGGGTATGTATGTATAATGCAAAGTGATGTAGAACAACAGAAAAAAAATATAATTGACTTTCAGCTGATCAGCTAACTATGGAGCTGGCCTGGGGGCCTGCAACACTTCCTTGCTGCTTCATTGCAAAGCCTTGAGGAACAGATCTGTCACACCCACTCACCAACATTTATCTCAGTTACCATCTTAGTTTTCATGTCCTTTGTAAAGAATTAGAACTTCAGGGTCACTGGTGTGGAGAACGCTGATTTCGATCTTTGCACCTAGATCAGGCCTTCCAGTTTGCTCAGATCAAGGCTTTTCAGCAGACTCCTTCCAGAGAGCCACGAGCAGTTTGAAAGGGGACTGCATACTCTTCCATCAGGTGAGCAATGAGATAACACAAGATGAAGACACTGAAAAAGTGACTGAGCCTCCCTTTGAGAGAGAAGTATTTGCTGAGGTTGTCTGGCAGTCAGGTACCAGATATGTCAAGCTCTGTACAAAGGGAGGAGTGAGCCCAGACAGACGGATCTCAGGATGTCAGCAGGGACTGGATGCAGATGTACTGCCAGATGCTTCTTCTTATGCGCTCCCTCCTCCAGTGGCACAAACCCAAGAAAACTTATGAGAGGACCCCAGTGCAATCTTACTCTTCAGGAGTAAGAGTTGAGATCATGAGAAGTACCTCTCATGCTACGGATGATGAAAAGTTGGTGAATTCATTAACAACTCAAGATTATAGGAACTGCAAGTGCTAAAACGTTAACCTAGCAGCAGGGGCTCATTTGTAAATGGACATTCACAAAAATCTAGGCACATTACGGATAACCAAACAGTTTAATACTTGTAATGGGGAAATCTATGCAGCTGAATATGAGAGAAAAAAAAAAAAAAACACACAACAAATTTCAATGAGAAATATTTTAATTCTGTTCCAGAGAAACTACAGTGGCCCTAGCTCTGATGGGGTCTGAGGAAGCAGTCATGTACACTAATGATGTGTGTCTCCTTTCATCATGTGCTAGTAACAGGGTAGCACATCCTTCCACCCAGCCAACAGGAATACTTTAATTAAGTAAAACAGGATTACAGAACACCAGGCTACCTAACTACCCCAGTTTAGAGAGCTGCAGAAATAAAGCTCTCAGTTAATTCAATCATAGCTTATATGGATACCTCACTATTACGTGCCTCACAGCCAAATATCAAAACCAGATGCACCAGCAACATATTCTTGCCCTGTCAAGTTCTCCTGTGTCTCAGAAGTCTTGAGGAATACAGAGACTGTCACATGTGTGAGAGATTTTGTCTTATGTTGCTCCTCTCACAAAGTGTTCCTTGACCTTAGCATAGGCTGAGAGCTGGAGTTGGCAGGCTAATGAGCATGAAAAACAGGAGATTCTGTAAAATCTCTACTATATGCTAGTCTTAATCATTTAGAGGCAGACATCACAGCCATCCTTGGAGGTAGAACTGGAATAAAGTAGTCCAGGAAAAACACTGTTGTTCCTCTTTGGAAAGCACAGTGGAAAATGCTTTGGGCTGCCTGTGTCCCGGTAGACGGATAGCCAGTGATGTGGAAGGCTGTGAAGGTCCTGAAGTGAGGACAGCAACCAGCAAGCGGAGCAGCCTCTTCTTCCAGAGCCTCAAATCCACAGCAGTGCTGTGGCCCAAAGGAGCAGCAGTGCCTCACCATCCTAAGCCCAAGCCTTCAGCCAGCTCACTCTGCCTGGGAGCTTGGGAAAAACAAACCTTGTGTGACTCTTCAACCGCAGTTACACAGGATGTCTCTCCAGGAATGAAAATTTGCTCACACAGGAGAAAAGAGCTTGAAAACCTCTGCGTAATACTGCCACCCACCAACACCCACTGTTTGTGAATTATGTCACTGGCTTTCATCCCTCTGAAAAACAAAGTTGATTTGACTAATACTGTAATGTTCTTAATGACTTGTTTTTTGGATATATGGCAGCTGCATTAAAATAAAAAAAAAGCCCACGCAGATAGTGCCTTGATTCACTGCAGCTGGCACAGATCGCTCTTGCTCATAGAGGTGGGTGCAACGCCTCCGGCAGGGCAGCTTGTGTTGAAGGCAGAAGTCTGTTCATGGTTATGCCCTCGTGACACTCTTCTCCCAGTGGTATTGCCTGCTCTGGGAGTCCTGAGTCCCTGCAGGGCAGGGTGGCTGGTGGTGCTCCCTGCTACTGCATCAGCCCTCCAGGGACAGTGTCTAAATCCAACTCCAGTCAGAAATGACGGGAATTTAGGAATCGGTCTGGTTTAGGGTTGATTCTTGGCTGATCCTGAATGTACAGGGAAAAACTGCCCACATCAGCAGTCTCTGGAGGGCAGAAGGCAGTCTGGAGTCGCAGAAGTGTGCATGTGCCTCCGAAGGGCTGCTGCCCTCCAGGCCGTCTGCTCCCTGCCCACAGTGGGACCACAGGCGGCTTTTACAATCACCTGTCGGGTAACACACTGACCCACTTCACGCCGTGGCAATATAAACTTCTGCATGTGCTCGAGTTTGTGGCCCCGTGATCTCTGAAGGGCTATCCCCAGCTGCTCCCAGGATAGCCCGTGTTTGTTGCTGTATGAAATGTGAATATGCACAAATATTGCACTGAGAAAGACTCTGTGGGCATGTTCAAAGTAATTCAAGTTTTGGTGTAAAGATTCTAAATTTGCTCTGGTGTAATTATTCCTTTTTGTTTATGACTTGTGACTTGTTTTTTCCTGATGTTTTTCACACAGCTGTATCTCTAACCACCACTGAGATTTTAGCAGAACTTTAGGAGACTGTATCACTTTCTGTCTCCCACACACATGTGTTTTCTTGGACTGCATTAAACAAGATTTTTTTTGTACTCGCTATATTTTGCAGGAAGCCAGAATGGCAGAACTGCAACTTCTGAATAGTTCTGAATTGAAAATATAGGGAAAAGAATAAGCCTAGACCCTCATTTCCAAAAAATAAATTGAATAGTTGTATACATTATTCAGTCCTGGATTAAAACACTTCTTTCTAATTATTAAATCATTAATAATTTAAATACTTTAAAATATTTTAATTAAATCCACCTCACTGAATAATACTAAATTCATTATGATAAAAGTGACAGGTTGGGATAAATATAGGCATCTTAAAAAGCGGTTCACTTCATTCACTGCCTGGTGCCGGCAGGCTTCATCGCAAGACTTGCTCAGAAAACATTTCAGAGCCATTAGGAAGCTGCAGTGCTGTCCCATCACTGGCAGGTTCTCCGTTCCTGCAGCATGGTGTTGGGGTAGCTGTACAGTTTAAGATTTTGCCATTAGGATGAGGCAAATCTCAAGAACCTAATAATAACTAAACACTGTAGAACTCTTCTCAAAAGCTAAGGGCTTTTAGCTTTGGTTTTCATGCAAACCTCAGCTGAAATTATTTCCCTTTCATTATGACTTAGTTATAGTACCTCTCCCTTCTCCTGATTCTAATCTGTCACACAGAATGATATTATCCTTGCTTAAGCAGGTGTCGTGATTCACCCCAGAGGTGGCTGCATTTCAATAACTGTATAAAATTGTCCCACCACATCATTTTACAAAGTTTGTAGAATGATTTGGAAAGAAGCATCCTATTAAAATGTAAACTATTTTATTATTGTAATTATTATTATTATCATGATCATGGTCAACTGCTAGAAGTAAATAATAAGAATTTATTTAATCCACATTTGGAGTAGAAAGAAGAACACGAATACAGCAACGGTATTTGTCTTTTTATCATTAGTTGATTATCAGTGTTGTATTTTTTGCCTTAGCTCTGCCAGCACTAAATGTAATGAAAACAGTTTGGGGGTTTTTGTCTGAATTCAGTAAACAAATTGTTTTAAACAGTTTTGAACATGAATTTCACATTGCAGATTCATTTTCCTGACTTTATTATTCAGTTGTAGGACATCATTACACTGATTGTGTGAAGCACTCAGAGAAATGGTTTACAGGTGCATCTCACCTGTTGCTCATTGTGACAAGATTCATACCATTTGAAGAATGGCTGTAAAATGCTCTACATGGAAATCTGCTACCTGATTATCTAAACATGGTGCATACAATTAATTCCTAATAAAATCTGTATCGGTCATTGTTAACATAGCGTGTTCTCCAACAGTAGGGGAAAAAAGTCTGTCCTTTGTGCCTCTGGAACATGCTGGGTGATGGGAGAAAAATATTTGGAAGTTCCCAAATACAAACCTCACGGTTTAAGAGGATTCAAGACCAACGAAGGTTTTACCCACTGCAACACTCTAGCATTGCAGTGTGCAATTTCTCACTCCCTGATCCGTGGCTGGGTATCCAGGGCTCGTGAACAGCACATGCAGGTGCACAAGGGTGGAGCACGCTGCCTTAACTGATCAGAGAACACAGAGATGTGGATGCCAGGAGCCCATCTGAAATCCCATGCCCTTCCCATTTTTGAATGGCTCTTTAATAAGCTTTTGAATTTCTGTGCCATCATGAAGACTTGTCCCTTTCCCCGCCATCTGAATGCTCTTTTGATGGTAGGTTCCTAAACCATCTCTGTCAAAGGTGGGGCAGCTGTCACATCTCTAAATCACAGTCCTGATGGAAATTACTCCTTTTCTGTGAGAAGGGATGAGAAAATCTCACACTGACTTCCAAGGAGATGAAGATCCTGCCAGAGTGTATCACTCTAGGAGGAATGAGCTCTGACCAGGCAGAGTGAGGCATTGAACTGTATCTCTCATATCCTGTTCAAATACTGCAGTAGCTTAGAAAAGAGGAGGACTCCAGCAGCCTTATTTCAAAAGAAATTGATAGCTGCCATTGTGTTTTATGTAAATCCAATTTCAGAGCTGTTTGGTAGGAATTTTCAGAGTGCTCAAACCAGCCCTCGGGGAAGATAAACAGAGGAACATATATTTTGGATCCCAACTAAGCTGGTGCTTGAACTGCATGTTGGGAAACTTGAGCTTTTTAGAACTGAAGAGCTCTTGGGTATCACCAGAATTCAAGATGTCTGGGGAGCTTTTGTTCTGGCAGCTGGGGTCAGGGAGGGTTTGGAAACCTGGCGTAGACAGCAGAATATCTGTTTTGGATGTAAGCACATAAATTCCACCTCTGCTGGTTTTAAGCACCTAAGTCCTTTTCTGAGTACAAAGATGTGACAGATATATGGCCACCCTTCAATCTGAACTCTGAGTGGCTTTTTCACTCTTATTGCACAACTCAGGAAATTTTTATACCTTAATTTATGCTCAACATATATTGAACAGCACTTTTTATCCTGAGTTTTTCTTCCACCATTTCTCGCTAAACTAGCATGCAGTGGGCATGAAAACGCATGAGAGGTTTCTATAACAACACTGTGAAATAATAAATACCACAAAGCACCTCTGCAATCTCCTAATAATGTAAATGTTCTTTTCATTTAATTAATATCCACATTTGTGTCCAGCTTCAGAATAATACAGCTGCAAAATTAATTAATTAATATAGGAATGCAGTTTAATAACAGCACAAGGGTTCTGTGTTCACCCAGTGGTTACGGGCACTAGCTAGCATGCTGATAACAGGTTGTTGCCATTGTTGTCACCTCATTAGAAAATTAGCATTTAATTAACTTAGGAAGATATGGAACAATTTTGATATGGGAAATATTTGTACACATTGTCTATTGGAATTAAAAGCTCCCATCCAGCAAAAAGCAGAGCAGCCTCTACAGCTGGTGGCTGTTGGCCCACAGAAACTAAACAGACTCGCTGGTCTGTGCAGCTGCAGTCGCTGCCTTTGATTTGGAGGGGAAAGGGAAGCTGTGAGACGCACAGATGAAAGGAGCGATCCAGCAGTGGCGTCAGCGCTTGTCTTGCAGGCGCTGCAGCAAGTCCCCAAAAGTCTTAATGCGTGGCCAGTCAAGTACTGTCATGAACTGTCAAGTAAAAGTTTTGAAGTAAAGATGGCTCTCCTTCAACCTGGGCCTGATGCAGCCTCCCCTGAAGTCAGTGGGAGCCTTTCCACTGACGTCAGAGGGCTTTGGACAGCCCCACTGGGGTTTCCTGGCCCAAGAGCCCTGGTGCTGCTGTAAGCCAGATGCAGGGAGAGGCACGTCAAGGTCAAGACGCACAAAGGTTAACCACTACCAGCCTGGAAGGGCAGAGGGTGGGGAGGAGAAGGGGACAGCAAGACAGGAAAGGGACTGCTGAAACGTAACTGGATTTTCTTGCTGTTGCTTTCTTGTGTTGACACTGGCTGAATGGGCTGAGGTTTGATTTAGATGCTCTTGTGGATGAAAAGATCATCTTTGAAATGCAAAATTGAAAAACAGCCTTAAATCTCCTGCTGGCAAACACAAAACAGAAAAAAAATCCCTGGTTCCTAGGGTGATTTGTTATTCTGACTGGATACTTTTATTTAGGTTGATGCAAAACCAGACGAACAGTCAGATGAAGTTGAGCCTCGCTCCTGCAGGGTGAGGAATTCACACCTACCTGTGGCAGCACTGCCGTGTGCATCCATGGGGGATTCCTCCAAGCAGAGCTAAATGGTTGTATCACCTCTGTCATCCCTTGGGCTCAGGAGCAGATACTGCAAACCCTCTGCACGTGTTTAGTGTTGCACATGCAAAGCTGTGGAGTCGTGCCAGCATCCCACAAGTTTCTCCCACTGACGTCCACACAGCTGCAGCTACGGCAGCAGGATCCGTCCTAACCCCGGGCTGAACCAGCCCTCTGCAGCAGCCAGCCAGCCTCGGCTGCACTTGCAGCCCTGCTCTGGTGTCTCCAGGTATTTCTGAGAGAGATGTCACTGCCCTTGCCAGCAAAAACAGAGCTCCCAGCTTCGCCTGCCCTTCCACAACCCTGCTGAGCAGATTACCACCTGCCAGGAGTGCTGCAGCAGGACATTCGGGTCTCACTGAACAGGATGGGTGGGCTGTATTGTCTCCCTTGGGGGGATCTCACTCCTGTCAGTGTGATGGGCTGACAGGTAAGGACCGACAGCACCCATCAATCACACCTTTAACAGCCTGAAATGCTGCCATTTCTCTTGCGGAGAGCAGCAGCCAAGCCGACAGGCTGAGCGGGGCTGTCAGTGAGGCAAACGTCCTCGGTGACAGAGCTGCTCCTGAGGGGATCTCCCACAGTCATTCGTGTTTATCCCAAGCAACTGCCCCTTATTCTTCCTCTTGGCATGAGGTGAACAAATATCAGAGCTGGAGGGATTAAGAATAATTGTGTTGTGATCGGCGCAGATGCTTTTTAAGGCAGACTCTGAAGTGCGTGACACTGCTGTATGCTGTGTGTCAGGGCGTGAGGCAGGCAGATAAAATGCAATGGTATTCCTTCAGCAAAGGACAGCGAGACCCAGTACCACAGGGACAGGGTTTGTATGCCTGTTTTATATGCCTTTAATTGGAGACAGCAATGAAAGGCTGTTTGTGCATGTGAAGCAATAGATGAAGATGAACTTAGGACTGAGGGTTCACCGTTTCTTGAGAGGGAAATGATCCCAGCCTTGAGAACTGCAGCATCATTTTATCACCCAAAAATCATCCATTGTGTTCTGAGAAAGATCAGCACTGAAGGTCAAAGGTGGGGATAATGTAGCTCAACGTCCTTTCAGTGCCCAGAAGCAATGGTTAAATACCTGAAGGGAGAGACAAATAAATGAGGAAGCAAAGAAAAAAGCCACAAACAAACAAATATCTCATTAAAGTCTCACTCTGTGTCAGTCTTATGTTTTCCCACAACTGGTTCAGAAGAACTGGCTGCTTCTAACTCCCAAATAAAATCATAGAATCATACAGTTATTAAAGTTGGAAAAGAGCTCTAGGATCATCAAGTCCAACCATCAAATAATCCCACAAGCCTGTTGTAAGGAGCACAGGTTGGGCCCTCATTGACAACTGACTCTGTTGTTTTTGTGTGGCTCCACAGGAAGACATAAGGACAGATCTCTGTCTGGCAGGGCATGATGAGCTGTTGTGTAACATAGACTGGCTTTAGCCAGGGCCTTCAGAGGAAAACGCCACATAGTCATACAGATTTACATTGGCCATTCCATTTACATTTTCCTATGTTTACGCATTACTCTCACTGCCAATAATTTATCTTTGGTGAGATTCAGACCACCTACTTTGGTGCTAAAATCCAAGCATATGATTTAAAAACCTACAGGCCATTGCAGCTTAACCCTAGAGGCACCTATATCCATTTTAGACCCCAGAGCTCCAGGGAACAAACACCTCCTGTTCTCAGAAATATTTGGGCATTTAAAGGAGCAAGAAATGGAGCACAAAGCCATCATCTTGTGCTTGTGCATGGCAGCCAAGAGGCAACCAGATCATGATTGGGCTCTCTGACCCATGAGCCTGTGTCGGCTTGGGGCCCAGCATCAGCAGCAGGGTCATTGCGTCCCTGCTCTGTATGCTTTGCTCACCTCAGGTTATCCCACTTTCTGGATTAGACTTTTGGGCCACAGCTGTACTAGCAAATCACACCAGACGAGAACATGGCTCTGTCTCCCATAGTTGTCTGGACTGTTTCCTTGGCAGTTTCTCCCCAGTAAGATTCGGGCCTGAGCCCACCTGCTATGGCCAGTCAAGGTCTGGTCAAGATCTGGGATGTCATGTCTGTGTCTGCCCATTCTTTACATAACAGCCACTTCCGCTGTCTCTGGGAAGAGATGTGCAGTAGTTGAATCCTTACACCCCATCCAGTCCCTGCTCTCAGAAAAGGTATGGAGAGTTACACTGTTGAACGCTGATGAAATTTCAGGTAGCAGTAAGTTCTGCCCCCTCCATGCTACCTACATTCTGGCATCTCACTAACTTGAATTGCTGATCTGTTTAAAATGTAAATTGCTGATCTATTTAAAATGCTACAGCAGGAGCACAGTTTACATGGAGATCCAGCTGGGATGGAGGGTCAACATTCAAGTTCAGTATTTTCTTTCTAAATAACTTGGCTGCTAGAACAACACCTCAAGGATTTGAATTTAGTAGATCAAATTTTCTTCTCAATACATCCCCACTGACACCACTTAGGTCAATGGACCAGCCTGTGATCTCAGTTAAATCAGCATGTATTGGGAGTAACATTACAGAGACTAGTGGAACTATTCCAGATTTATATTGGTGCTAATGAGACCAAAATCTGGTCCAATGTACTTGCAGAGACAGAATTGAGAGCAAAGCATTGATTCCATTCCTCAAGTAAAATATACTGCCCTGCAGACCTTTTAAAATCTTTGAACAGAACTCTGTGTATAACAATAAGAATAAACAGAGTGAACACTAAAAGAATAACAGATTAAAATTTATCCACTAACCTATACCAAAACTAGTAAAACCTGGGAGTGTTCCTGGGTGGATGCAAAACGACATTGAATATATCAGATAAGCTACAAGAATGCTCAAGTTATGAGTTAGCAATTATTTTTAAAGCGTTCTAGTTCAACACAGTATTTTGAGATGAGAAGAATAATTCAAGGTTCCAGCCTTGCAATGACCTGGGTACAGTACTTTTATTAGCGGTACCAACATCCTATTTACTTTATTCATTTTTTTTAATCACCCATATGATTCTTTGTACTTCTGTTCCAAATACCTGCCAATTCCTTTCTTTTTATTCTTTCCACCTTAGCTTCTCTGTGATTTGTCAGATTTTCAGACAATATTTCAGAAAACAATTTTTTCATTATATGCATGAAGAACACTATAAAAATTTTATTGTTGATATGAGAATTATTACCAAAATCAGAAAAGATTAGTTCAAGTTCTTCTTGAATGCCTATTATGATGGAAGAGATATTCCCCTTTTTAGGTCATTGGAAACATCTGAATTTTTCCCGTTTGGATGTTGAAGAGTGGTAACTAGCCCTCTGATAACCAAGCTCCCAGTATTAATACAAGTGCAATGTGTTTGTAGAAATCAATGGTCCATCAAAAATAGAAGTATGAACTGGAGAACAACCAGAAGAGTTCCAGCTCATCTAGCGTTAGCAAAACCTGTAGTTCAAAAGGCCCTCCTGATGGGACAGGGTAGTAGAAATCTCTATTAATTGCCTTCCACCAAGCTGTCTCCTTTTTCCAGGTGTGCAGAATGCTGGTCTGAAAGTGTGAGAGAAAAAACATCAGAAAAGATTTTTTATAAAATGAAAAACAGGAAGAGAGGGAGATACCAAACATATATCTCAGCTGTCCTGTCCCATTTCTTTCAAAGTAGATGAGAATAGGGAAAGGAAAAAAAACTAAGGACACTAGGGCAGGGGAATAGGGGAAAGCTAAAGAAAGGTTTTAATCCCTCAGAGATCCCTCTGAAGGAGGATGTTTCTGGTCTTCCTGCTGTGGGAGTAATTTCTAAGGTTTTTCTTCCCCCCCCCACCCCTCCTTTTACAGTTATACATATGTGGACTGGGATTCAGTACAGAAGAATGTGTACATACATGCTGGAGGTTTAGCTTTATGGGAGTCAGTGGAGCTGTGCTGATTTACATGACAAGAGGATCACACCTTCCTACCTGGTATTTAAACTGAAATGACAAACTACTAGTGGCATAATTTGTACAGGGTTTGTATTTCTGTTTTAGCCAGTTTCTGATATAGACAAGAGGAAAAAAGCACATAGAGATCTTTATTATCTTCTCTAATAAGAATCTGAGCTCCAAACCTGATAGTATGTGACTGTGCATAAAATTAACAAGATGTGTCTGTTAGCAGATCTGGCTGAAGTTGTGCATGATTATATTCTGCATGCATATTTGTTTTCAGGCATATTTACAGGGGTGCCTCTATCCTGATGCTTCAGTTAACTGTTACTTTGAGGAAATAAACAGAGGTGAGGGTCCAGTCACCTTCAGCTGTTGGAAGCTAATAAGGTGTTAATGAAACATTGGCAAATAGCAGCAGTTTAGCACTCGGTTGACACTTGATTTTTAAAAGAGACAGAGTGTAAATAAGCTGTGTTTGCAATGAAAATTAAAAAAAGTGAGAGGTGGGAGAACAAGTAACACTCTCACAGCTTATTGGTTTTAAGCAGGAAACACTTGATAGACCACATCAGGGAGAGTAATTCGCATGCCACAGTCACTGGCTGTCAAACAGGCTGAGACAGGATGGCAAAGGGATCTGTTTTCATACATGCCTTTTTAAGACACTCTTAGAATCATAGAATACTTTAGGTTGGAAAAAACCTTTAAGGTCATTGAGTCCAACTGTTAATCTAACATTGCTATGTCCACCACTAAACCATGTCCCTGAGCACCACATCTGCACATCTTTTAAATACCTTCAGGGTTGGTGACTCCAACACCTCTCTGGGTAGCCTGTGCCAATGCTTCACAACCCTTTCAGTGAAGAAATTTTTCCTAATATCCAACCTAAACCTCCCCTGACACAGCCTGAGGCTGCTTCTTCTTGTCCCATTGCTTGTCACTTGGTGAAAGAGGCCAACACCCACCTCACTACAGCCTCCTTTCAGGTGGTTGTAGAGAGTGATAAGGTCTCCCCTGAGCCTCCTTTTCTCCAGGCTAAACAGCCCCAGTTCCCTCAGCTGTTCCTCACCAAACTTGTTCTCCAGACCCTTCATCAGCTTCGTTGCCCTTCTTTTGACACACTCCAGCAACTCAATGTCTTTGTCGTACTGAGGGGCCCAAAACTGAACACAGTAGTCGAGGTGCGGCCTCACCAGTGCTGAGTACAGGGGCACGACCACTGCCCTAGTCCTGCTGGCCACACTATTCCTGATACAAGCCAGGATGCTGTTGGCCTCCTTGGCCACCTGGGCACACTGTTGGCTCATATTCAGCCAACTGTTGACCAACACCCCCAGGTCCTTTTCTACCAGGCAGCTTTCCAGCCACTCTTCCCCAAGCCTGTAGCGTTGCATGGGGTTGTTGTGACCCAAGTGCAGGACCAGCACTGAGCCTCGTTGAACCTCGTACAGTTGGCCTCAGCCCATCGATCCAGCCTGTTCAGGTCCCTCTGCAGAGCCTTCCTACCCTCAAGCAGATCAACACTCCCACCCAACTTGGTGTCATCTGCAAACTTACTGAGGGTGCACTTGATCCCCTCATCCAGATCATTGATGAAGATATTAAATGGAACTGGCCCCAGTACCAAGCCCTGAGGAACACCACTTTTGACCAGTCACCAACTGGATTTAGCTCTGTTCACCACAACTCTCTGGGCTTGGCCATCCAGCCAGTTTTTTACCCAGTGAAGAGTACACCCATCCAAGCCATGAGCAGCCAGTTTCTCCAGGAGAATTTGTGGGAAACAGTGTGAAAGGCTTTACTAAAGTCTATGTAGACAATATCCACAGGCTTTCCCTCATCCACTAGGTGGGTCAACTTGTCACAGAAGGAGATCAGATTAGTCAAGCAGGACCTGTCTCATAAACCCATGCTGACTGGGCCTGATCAGGTGGCTGTCCTGTATATGAGTGTGATGGCCCTCAAGATGATCTGCTCCATGACCTTCCCTGGCACCGATGTCAGACTGACAGGCCTATAGTTCCCCAGATCCTCCTTCTGGACCTTCATGTAGAAGAGTATCACATTTGTAGGTGTGAGTTCTAATAAAGGGCCAGACAGTGCACATAACCAGTGCCTCTGACCTCTCAAAGTGTTCTGTGGGAACATCTGGCCCATTTCAGACCACAAATCCTATGAACCTAGTTGTTCATGAACATGGTTGTTCGTGAGGGATGTGCAGTCCCTTTCTACAGGACACCAAAACTGTCAAACAGCATGAGCTCTGTTGTTCCTGCTGCACTGACAACAAGCTACACCTTGAGAAATGGTAGGACTCTGAAGATTTATCACCTTCTGTGTCCTGTAGCTGGGCTGTGGAAGTGATCTCTGGGATGTGGGGAACAAGTAGTTTAGGCTTGAAATGTATCAGGCAGCTCTTTATAAGGTAGTACAGCATCATCCTGAGTGAATCTTTCCTTGTTTCACTAATCACAATATAGAATTGAGTCCTGGAGATGGTATAGCCAAGCTACAGCTGGTATCCTGCTTCTACCTGTGAAGGAAGAGGAAGATGGTGATGGAGCAGGGGCTTCCTTGCAAGGGAGTGGAACTAAACAAAGGTAGCTTAGCAGGCTAGCAATTCGGAGAGATCTGGGAAGAGCATTAACATCTTCGTTTCAGAGTGTCTTTTTGGAATAGGGAACATTGACATCAACACCCGGAATAGATCTAGGCTGAATAGGAAGGTGCACATTTGTAACTGATGCACTGTGGATTTTCTGTTTATGCAATATATCCATAAAGATTCCTTGAAAAAATGTTCTAAAACAGAAGAGCTAATACCAAAGCAATCAAAAAAGGCAGATACCCTGGGGACATAACTTTTTCTGCATAGTTACAAAGACATTGTTTGTTTTGCAGGTGAGAGTGTGAGAGTGATGTTTTGTTGCCAGGTTGGAGAGACTAGTGGGTTCCAGAGATTATCAGCCATGTCTGAAATTACTTTAGCAGAGTGGAGTTGTTATAGTTACTAACCTGAGTTACTTGATTTATTTTTCCCCCTGTTCTCATGTGTCACATTCATTCACAGCAGCCCTTACTATAGTGTACCTTACCAGCATAAGGCAGCTCCTTTGGCACGCATACTGTATAATAATCTCTTACAGTACATTACAATTGCAAATTAGAGTTAGCTTTAATTTAAAATGTAAAAATTTCATTTTTCTGAGGTAAGGATTGTCAGAGAAATAAACCTGTGGGTGTAATAAACCCGTGGGTATTAGTAATTCTGAAGTGTTGAACAAATGAAAGACACAAAGCTTATATTTTTGTGTAGGGTAAATAACGCCACACATAAATATTGAAGTATTGAACATAAAACACTCTATGCAAAAATATAGACTTTGTTTGCTTGATTCTCCCCGATGTGTTAGAAAGGTTTTAACCCAAGGGGGACTATAAGTGCAGTCTTTAAAATGGTTTCAAGTGTTGCATGTTGTCTATAAATTTCTCTATCGAATTACTGTCTTACTTTCAGTTTGAGGCAATAGATTGTTTTGTTTATGAAGACTACAGTGTAGTGGGTATCTTTCTGGTATCAACACATTGTGAGATAAACATCTTGCAATATGTTTGAAAGAATCTGCAAATTCATGCTTTCCAAATGAGACAGAATCCCACATTCTTGAATATGCCTCCCAATAGTGCTGGAGTTTAGGCCCTGTCAGAGTTGGGATGCTGGGGAGGGCACAGTGGGTGTCCCAAGTTGACTGTGAAGCAGCTTGGGTACCCTTCCACTCACACACCGGGGACGTGGGGTCAGCATTTCCCCTGGTCAGGCTGGCAAAGAACATTGAGAGCCGCTTTTCTGCCTTTATAGTATATGGTCCATTTCCTAGAATAATCCATTTTTTCACTAGCTGCTATTATGAGGACATAAGACACCAGGAGGTGCACTTTGACCTCTCCTGTTCTCTTCTGTCATACACAGAGTATTTGAAGCTTTTGGCCTTTTGTACTGAAGGTCTAGTTTTGTTGTAGCATGTCAAGGCTCCTTTTGTAAGGGGCACAGAGCATAATTCCTATGATGCTTTTGTCACAACAGTGTATTTGTTTTAATGACAACTAAGCCATGTTTAGCAAAAGCAGTTGACCCTTGGTGATGGACTGACTTTCTTGCCATCAGAGCATGGAACATTTGTTTTGACGTTAATGCAATAATACCAGTACTGCTGTTTTCCCTAAATATTGTGTTCTGACTATGTAGCCAAAGTTTGACAATGCAGAAAATGCATGTTCACTAGTTAGAATATAGAAATCTGAGTGAAGACTCTTTTGCACATAGAATTTTCATCCCTTTGCTCCTTGTATAGCATTTAAAATAAAGAATACAAGGTCTGTTTTCTTCAGATCCAGGGCAACGCAGCAGAAGATTGTGTAACGACTTATAAAAGGAGCCATCTGAGGCTATGAAACAAGGAGAGAGAGAAGACAAATCAAAACCACTATCATTTATGGTGTAGCAGAAAGTAAAGAAGGCACTGAAATGAACAGAAAGAATGAAGGAAAGAGCACTAATATTTCTAGAAAGAAATTATTTCCTCTGGGATATTTTAAAGGAAAAATAAAAAGCAATAAGAGTTTAACAACTGAGGAAGATCTGCTCTATGATTGTGCTGTGAGTTGCTCTTTGCTTGTAAAAGTTGAAAATCTGAAAATGACCAATTTGGATTATTCAGGAGCTAAAAAATGACTGCACAGAGTTCTGCTTGATTGCAGAACTCAGAGAAGATTAGTCCAGGTGTAGCTTCTCCTCAACCCATGAAGAAAATATTTTCCTAGGCTGGCTAGAATTCAGGGCAGGATTCAGTTTAGGACATGCACATTTGAGTGCCTAAATGCAACTCTCTTAATCTAAAACAAGTCTAAACAGTCTGACACTCCATGGCTATTCCAAACTGGTGTCTAATTTCCGTTTACGTTCATTGAACAGGAACAGTCATCTCCCGAGGAACTGCCATCCCAGCCTATGGTCAGGACTGCAAGCTCAGTGGGATGAGCCTCCTGGATATGCTAAGGTGGCTAATTTAGATTAAACACCTAAGTAAATTTGAATAAGGTGACTGCTACCTCTAGCCTTTAAACTTCATTTTTCAGCTATTCCAGATTCCTGTCAGTCCTTGGGTGAGCATCTTTGAAAAACAGGTTGTCCTCTGTTGGCATCCATATTTTTCATACCAGAAGGGCACTGGTGGCTTACACAAGCATTTGATGGACAGCATGGCACACTGTCCTAGGGACAGATTTCAGCCTGTGAACAGCAGTGTGCTGGACATGACAGAATTTCAGCTTCTGGTCTGGGCAGCTCTGAAGGAACTTACAGCCTCACCTTGCTGAACTGCTACCAGTTGGTTTTCAGTGTGCAATGGAGAGTGATTGTTTTCCATGCTCTGAAAGGAACTTTTTTTGAACAGTATCTAGAATGCATTGCTTATTTGGCTGCTCTTCTACACTCTCTGTGGAATTAGCTCTTGAGCACTCTTGGGATGGGGAGTTTGTACGTGACAGCCCCCATTATCTGTGGCATGTGGACTGAAAATATAGCTTGCATCCAGGCCGCAAAGTGCCAAGGATTGATCATAGGCTACTAGCCTCTTTGGGTAGCTTGTTTTGGGCTTATAAATGCCTTGCACAGGCCCAGCATGCCCATGCATAAATCCTCATTGCAGATGAGGAGAGGAAGGAAGGCAGATCTGGACAAATGGGCCAAGTTCCTAAATTGGCAGTAAAGCAAAGGATGTTGAGACTTTTCTCCCATATGTAATAATACCTTGTGATTTCTCTCACTGTGGCCAGTTTGAAGTTTATACTGGTGATTTTCTGATGGATAACTGTTAGGGTTCTCTGATCCCAACCAGCTGGACCACTGAAGTTGGAAGCTCTGTTTAACTGCACTCTCCATGTCCAGATAGTCATTCTGTTATGAAGCAACAAGCATGACTGCAGACAAAGGGTCGGGTTCTTTTTAATTAGGTGGTCCCGTGATGATTATTTTCCTGGCATACAAAAAAAGGAAAATTAACCTGTGCGTAGTTTGCCTCCAAGCACTGTTCAAGAGTTTCTTTTTAATTTGTCAGTGATACAGGAAGAGGAGTAATTTCTTAGTAGATATTTATCTGGAGGGAAGAAGGTGGTAAATAGGCATCCAGGCCTGTGAAGTGCAGGTGTCCATTAAGTGTATCCTGACATAAATATCTTCTTTTTTTCTTTTGTCTCTTCTGTTTGTTTGCTCTCTCTTGTTTTATTCAGGAGCAGCCGAGTGTTACCAGCAGGGACATCCACCTGTGGTCACTGGGGTAGATATGTCATAAACGTTCCTGGAAGCTCATTAAAACAAATCCATCTCCTGAGCAACTTTTGTTTGTGTTTGAGCATTCTCTTAAGAAACTCTGCAGCCAACATTTTATTACATCAAGATATAACTTTTTTTTTCATGGACTTGTCTTTTATATCACTTTAAAAGTAGCTAGTTGTGTTCTTTTTTAGAAGTGACATTTAGAATTTATTTATAGTTACAGCAAGCCTATAATTCCTCCATAGGTTGCAACTAGAACCTTAAAAAAAAAACCAAACCAAACCAAACAAACAAAAAAAAACACCCCACACATCAAACCACAACCAAAACCCAAAACTTCAGAAGGCTTGAAAATTTTGAAACTTTGCTCTGCAGTTTGCATTACTAACTTATTGGTCATTCAAAACACTGGCATTTAAAACACCTCTCTTACTCTTTCCCTTTTTTCCCAGTCTGACTGTCTGGTTATGTTTTTCTGGGACAAAGTTTTTTTACACTTGTACCTCTTAAATCATTGGGAAAAGTTACAGCAAAAACACGTTCAAGTCAAGAAGGCCTTGAATACGGAGTTATATTCCAAAATAGTTGCACTTTGCATTTTTCTGACCTGTTTCTAGGAGTTGTTTTCACAGCTTCCTTCACTTCAGATATATTACCTCCAAATTTCAAAAGCCTTCATTATGGTCACAACCATTTACAGTGAGCTTTAGCACATAGAAGAGCAGCTACCTCGGTGGTTTCTGAGTTGAAAGCAGTTATTAACATGGCAATGACTTTATCTGTTATCTTCTTTGAAGGTTAGAGTCAAGGCACTGACCTCATGCAGTTAGACTGGGAATTAGATATGAGTTTGGAGCACACAAAAACCCCAGATTTATATTGTCTTTCTCTTGGTTAAAACTAAAATTAATTTATTTCTGTGCAATTCAAAGTTTATTTTAGGATTCCTGAGAGATACATGAAGATTTACCAAACAGGATTTGATTTGTTACAAATCCAAGAAATTATGTAATAAAATTTTTTTCCTGCTTTATTGAGATTGTTGCCATGCACAATACAGAAATAAAATCCAAATTATTAAAACTGAAAGCTGAAAGTGTTTCTTTGCCATGTTCAAGTTCGAAGAAAGGTGTTACTCAAGGATTGAACGCTATTAATTTTAAAGCTTTTGGCATTTGTTCAGAAGAGAGTAACGATGGTTTTGTTTAAGTGTAGATGGTTGTGTCTATATTTCACTGGAAACTAATACCAAAGAGAAGAATTGAAGCAGTAGACGTTAAAACTTAGGGCGTAGCTGTGACCAGCTGAGAGAAATTGCTCAAGGTGGCTTGCAAAGGTAAGCAAAGACGACCACAGAGACCTAGAGGATGGCAGCAGTCAGGGTATGGGCATGACAGACTGTATCAAACACAGCCTGGAGATAAGATTCTGCAAGACTTGGAGCTCCAGTGAGGTCTAGTGGTGGACATTGCCCTTCCTGCCGGAGAGCCCTAGGCAGCGATGTCAAGTGGAAATGTTGCAGTTGTATGGCCTGAAGGGTTCTGTACTCAAGCCATACATAGCATGCAACTTGTAGCACAGATCTGGCTGTATGACCATTTCATACCATAAATTAGTCTTTGTCTGTGTTACCTCATTGCTCTTTTCTTATAATAGGTAACTTCCCTAGCCATGCTTAATGCATAATGGAAAGTTTGGTCAGCAAATAGATATTGGAAAAGAATATTTGTCATTTGGATACTCAAATAATTAATTTTCAGCATATGTTATATTCCAGTGGGAAATACAGACTGGTGTGTTTGGGGATGAATGCATAAACCATTCAGGAACTGTTTGAAAATAATTAAGGAAATAAGATGCCTAGTGTATATAAAGTGGGCTTTTAATTACAATAGAAAAGAAATTCTTCAGAAATCATTTGTAAGATAACTTATTTCTCAAGTGTGTTTTGGCATGGTCTCAAATAATGTATCAGATAGCTATCACATATTGTGTGACAGGATTAAAACTAACCCAACACATTATACAGGCCTAGCTCCCGTCCAAATTTAATGGTTTGCTGAGGAGGTTTTGGAAGAGTTCAGTCTGTATTCTGGTACTTTTGTGTGCAAGATGTTATGATATTGCATCAGAGGTGGAGAAGCATACTGTTACACTGAACCAAAAAATCCTGACCAAAGCAGGTTGATAGGATGGTGTCCACAGGGAACGTGAGAAGCATTTACTCCCCTTTGCAAGAAGGTTGTGGGTGCATGGTACAGAATATGATCCGGATCAAACATATGTGAACATTTCTGTTGAATTAACCAAAGCATTCAGTCCAGAGTTTAGACTTGGTATTTTTATGCTGGCTTTACTGTTCCTCTGGCAGAACAAAGAATATGGCAGTAAGGTTGTGAGAAATTTTTGTCAGAACTTTTGAATGAATTTGGACTGGGAAAAGGAAGTAAACAGCTGGATTAGCTCATTGTGTCATATGGCTACCACAGATTTTGCCCCACCAGGATTTACAGGGTCAGGTTTGCCCATGTTCTCTTTAGTGAGCTCTGATGTGGTGGTCTAATTCATGCTGTCACCAATGCTCATGCCTGTGGGGAGAGCTGGTGCTCTGTTTTCTTTACTCAGGGTGTCAGCAACTGGAGTCCAACCCTAAGGGAAAAGGGTTTAGCTTCCTCCTTGTTCATTTGCAGGGACGTCATGCTCTATCAGCAGGCCCCCAAGAGACAGCTGTAAATGCCAGCCTTTATAGGATCTGGAGGTGAGAGGTTGGCAGTTACCGGGATGAAAGAACAAGGAGGCTCAGTGGTCCTGGCATCATCCAGGGAAGAAATACTAAATTCCCCAACTTCCAAAACATGTTGAAGTGCATATTTTGGAATTTCATATGATATCATAATTGTAGCAAAGGCTAATGTTTCTGTGTCTGGGCTTTCTACTGAGCACAGGAGGCCCACACTCTGTATGTCTGGTCTCTTACTGTGGATATTGCACTAATGATTACAAACAAGATAGGAGGAATTCAGAAGATGTCACCTTAGATTACAATCTGTTGATTAAGGTGTGTTCTCAGGAAGATGAAGGTTAAACAGAAGATACCCTGGATTTAGTATGTGAGATACCACTCACATGACTGTGAGAAGGTACAAGGTTGTGCACCATAGCTAGTTCTGTATCATAATTCCATGCCCACTTCTGGAAGGCTAACCCTACTTATTAGAGAATCACAGAACAGCTATGGTTGGGAGGTGCCTCTGGAGATCAGCTAGTCCACCCTGCCCTCAACTCCAGTTTTGGGAATTTTTTTTATAGAGCAGGGGGGAAGTGCCACCTAATATAAAGGCTTTATGCTTTTGAAACCTCTAAACTCTAGACAGCATGGCCTTTGCATGTAATATGTTGAAAGTAAGTACACTAAAACTTCCCCCTTGAAATGCACATGATTCTTTTTAATTCTCTGTCTGGCTTAGAAACTAGTGTAATATTTGCGGTTTCTGTGAACTGCCCTTTGCAAACAGCTTCTTTTCTTCAACTATGAATCCCAGGCTGTATACAAAGCCAAGGGTATAGCACACAGTTTGCATTAAGTAGCATTTGATTAGGTGGTAATAACATTAATTGACACCCAGAAACAGTTGGCTGTAGGTGATTCGAAGCGATAATGCACTAGAGCTACTAACATTCTGTTTTAAGTCAAAATGCTCCCTCAGCCTGGGGAAAGATGCAGGTGTTTGGGATAAAAGAGTGTTTTGTAAATGAAGGACTTGAACACTGTGATTCCACTTCATTACTCTTCTGCTGTTTCTTAATGTAAAATAATTACTCTATTACCACTTTTCTTCTGTGCTTTAAAAGTATTAAAAAATTAAACAGCAGAACTTAAAGATAAAATCTGACCCAAATATTTAAAAAAAAATTCATTTCAAAGCAAAGAAGAGGAAGGATAATGAATAACTATGAAGTAATTTAGAATCATTCCTGATTCAAAACAGTGTGTCTATTACTAAAAGCTCTGATTATAAATGACTAGTTCTTGATTATCTTGCTTGCCTTTGTAACGATGAACCCCTCAAAATATTGGCCTTCCCTGAAAGATTTTTTCAGCTTTGTGGATTAGGGTCTTCATGGGGATAGAATATATGTATGCAGCTGGCAAAGCAAGTATGTTAGTGAATGGTAATTGTTCCCCAATTCCCACAAATCCTTTCATAAACCATAGGCCTCATTCTTTTTTTTAGGGATCTTTCTTGCATTTCATTAACAACTGAGCCGTTGCTGAATTATACTTGATATACTCAGGAGTTAAGCTTTAGCAAAGACTGTACTCAGCAATGCTGACTGAGGGAGTCTTAGTGCTCTAGTAATTTTGCACCCTTGGGAAAAGGAAAAAACATGAATGACAAATGATGAAACCTTCTAGAACTGGTGTGCACTATATATGGCCATGTAGAATATAGGCATAAAATACAGTTTGACTTTGTTGTGAAATTGCAGTTGTGCACCTCATGTCTTATTACCTTCTCTGAACACTTCTTTGTCCTATATTTTTCAAGGCCTGGGATCAAGAAGCTGTGAGAAATACTCCATTATCAGTGTGTGTGCAGTAACATAGCCAGAGCAACCCTGGCAAGGCAGGGAGGTCTTCTGCAACTAGAGACCACAACATTTAGTCCCTCCCCCAGGAGCCTGTCTTCTGGCTTTAGACAGTGTGTGGCATGGGATAGTCAGGTGGCAAAGCAGAGGATACAACTCTGGTGGCTCTGACCGGCCTGTGTGGGAGTGTAGTTTGCAGTTCCTGTTGTACCAATGGACAATGCTCTTCATATGAGGTGGAGGCGAATTGTACGATCTGTGGGAATAAATGTATGCACTGTATATGTATGAAAATATGCATTGTATTTGCCTATGGTCAAAATGATTCTTGTGGATAATTCTGAGCAAGACTTTGGTGTCCTCAATTGTACCCAAGAATAAAATTGTTTTTCTTTATTTTTAAATAACAGGGAGGAACAAACATAATTAAGGAAGACACATGCAGTGGGTAAAGCTGTGCACAGAATAAAGCAGCATTTAGACATGTAGATCAGTGTTTCTTAAGTTATGCTATTGGAACATCCACGCAGTTTCTATGGGCAAAACATTTGTACAAAACACAGAAGAGAAATGTATAGCATAAACACAACAAAGATCCGATTCTTTTCTTAAAGACTATTATGCAGTTTACATAGCTCGCGATTCCCAAACAAAGGGGGGTTTTGTCAGACAGGGAACAATGTGCATTGCTGCAGGCATGAGAAAGGAGAGCTGCATTTGGAAAGTATTACAATTATAATGGGAGTAGATTACGAAGCAGATAATTAATGGTAGGGATACAGGATCTTCCCTTCCCACTGGGATTCATTCTCACTCTGCTGGTGTAACTTATAGCCCTGAGGAACACTCTTTTTAGTTTCAAGGCTCTCTTTTCTAATCTCTAGGTCTTTCAGTGTTTTATTGCATTGGTCACAAAAGTTCAAGAAGGTCACTCCAGAAGATATTCTCTCCAAGGGATTAAACTGACTCAGAGGAACAAAGTAATTTGGAAAAGTTTTTGCAGAAGCCTTCTTCCACCTTTAAACTACAAAAAAGTCTCTTCTTCCACTCCTGCAAGACCATTTCCAAAGTGCTTCACTCTTCTGATTTGTATCATTGTTTGTTCAGGAAATCAGAAAAATGTATGTAAATCTAAATTGTCTTCATACTTATATCTAAACAATGGAAATGGTATATTTTAAAATGTATAAGCTTGGAAGATTATTCTGAATGTTGAAATCAGTTATTTATATTACTATAGATTAATATAGCATGGCTCTTTCTTTTCCATTGCATTAAATAATATAATTTTCTCTTCTGAAGTATCTATTGTTTCAAAAAATAAGATTTTGGATGGAAAGAACTAATCTACAAAGAATGATGCTTCCACTAATGTTTTTTTAAGTCATTCCAGTAGAACAGGGTAGATCAGAGGGTTGGTGTGAGATTTATTCCTGAAACACTTTGAAAAGTTGTTGAGCATAATTATTCACAAAGACTTAAGAAAGCACCACAAACATTGCAAGCAGAGAAATAATTCTTAAATTTTGAACCATTAAGCTGGCTGGTCAGCTATATAAAGAATCAACATGAAATATATGTTAGTATATTCTTTAGATTATCCAGTACAGATTGTTGTTCACTTAGTGTCTGACCTGTAAATAGAAATCTTCCAATTTGTATGCTAAGCACATATATAAGAACGAGAGAGGACTTGTAAGTGGAACGCAACATCACCTTGAAGTGTTTCAAAGTTATACAGTCATCAAAACAGTAACTCAAAGTACCGTCAGAGCAGTAAGCATCATAGCCTCCATATAGCAATATGTAAATAATTAGAGGAAAGCCATCTGTAACGCATTATGAACAAGTGTGTTCTGGATATTGATCTATTAACGCACACATATATTAATGTATTTAATGTGTTGAGATATGCCATGCTGTACATACTGCTAAAGTAAAGGAAAGCTATTTTTAAAACATTTTGAATTTACATTTTCTTATGGGTGTACGCAAGCATTTCTGCATTTTTGTCATAAATAATAATGTTCAATTTAGCCTTTATTGTTTATATTTATGTGAAGGGAAGTAAGTCTTTCAGTAGGCCAACTGATACAGGTAGAAAAGGCTTTTGTCTAGTCACTCAGCCCCTTTTGGTTTAACACTCATGGATATTGTCCATGTAATTAATGCATTTCTGTGTAGAGTAAAAAAAAAAATGTAAAAAGTTTTATAATTGCTGAAGACGCTGGAAGAAAAGGTACGTATATTCGTGAAGTGGGCCATGTAGTTTGATGTTTTGCATAATATAAGCCCTAGAATATCACCAAAAGACAGCCCTGCTTAGAGAAAAATGCTGACTATATTGTTTAATAGGAAAAGAGAAAATATTATTGATTTTATAGTAAAATTATATATGCAGACTTCTTTAAAATTGAATCATGTTTAATTCATATCTGTTTCTATTTATTCTGCAGAAGATTTTGTACAGTTCAATATTACTGAACAAAGTATTGCTACAGAGTCAAGCTTCGAGCTTGTGATATGGTAAGTTTAGATAGTGCTGAAATATATAGGTAATATCTTAATGTGCATACCATTTGTGTTTTATGATTAGCAGATAGATACAGTTTTACTGAATCCTCAGATAGTGTTTTTCTTTAGCAATGCTAATAGAATTTCTTTGAAACAGTAGTATTGTAAAATTTTATATTTCAGATTTCTTTAACCTATACCTTGTGGGGATTTTTTAATGAAAAAGAATCAAAACTCCATTTTGATAATGATAGAGACAGAAAATCTCTAGTAGGATAGAAACTGTATGTAACAGACATTTAGGACAGAACAACTCCTGTTCCAGTGCTTCCGTGGATGAAGGTGAGGAGGTGACAGGGAGACAGGAAGAGAAACAGGTCTGAGTATCATCATGTCATATATGGGAAAATGTCATGGAAGAGAAATTGACCCAGTAAAAAGTTATTTAGGGAGACTTCAACATAGCCAAGAAGCAAATCACGTATCTGATCCCAAGTCCTATTACAGGTCCTTAAACACAAGACTAGTCTTCCTTCTTCAATTGCAAATTAATAATAGCATTCTGAAATTATAATTTCACTCAGCTTTGTTTCCTGTTGTGCTGGCTGGTGGTTTTCAATGTATCTGGTATCTTACCTCTTATTTTTCATTAATTGGTTGGCATTTGATTAGCCACCAGCCTCCTGAACAACAGGGAATTTTATATTTGAGCAAGCTGAGGTGAGAATTGAGTCCAATTCAAGTCATTTGAGTGCAGCTGAGCTGGAGATTCAAGGTGTTAAGTACTTACTGAAGACTGTTCTTATAAATCAGGTCAGTATGTGTATACACAACTATGTAATCTGAAATAATATACTTATGCATGTTCTGTGTTTTAATAGAGCTGGACAAAGGATGTACAGTAACGAACTAAGTAACTCAGTGAAAACCTAACTGCCCTAATGCCAGTGGGACAAAAATATCTGCATATTTACCTACAGTGTAGCCAGATTGCTTTTTCCTTTTTTCTTTTTCTTTTTTTTTTTTTTTTTTCTCGTTCATCTACCCTGATTGTGAAAATAGAGAATGGAGGTAATGCGGGACATTTGGTTTGTTGCTGTGCTTTCACTTCTGTTCAGCAACTGTCATCTTGCTCCTCTCCCTCAGCCAAGAGAGCTAAGGACACCTTACAAGAAAACAAGTTCTACAAATGACTGCCCTGTCCCCTAAGGAAAGATTCTTTTAAGGTGTTTTTCTTTATACATAATAGAGCAAAATGATCCGGTTTACTTCTGGCTAGTGTTGAAAAGGGCTTGTTACGGTCTGTCTCTTTTTAAGTTTTGCACCCTCTGCAGTGCCCTTTTACTGCCTGAAAATTTACTGCATGGCAGAGGAACACAGATCCCGTAAATGTGAAACACAGAGTTTGCAACATTTTGGAATCAAAATACTTTAGCACAAAAGCTTCCTGTTTTTCTAGCATTATAGGAATGAGAAGAGTCCATAAATTTGTAAAGCAAGTCATTAGCTTAAATGTCATATGTGCTGTACTTGTCATGCGAATTTAAAACCTGATTTACAGGCTTAAAATGTTATCAATTGAGCTAGAGTATTATGTAATACCTGAAGTAACTGCTCACCCTGCATTATTCAGAAGCATATACAAATTGAGATCAAGTTTTTTTTGTGTGAAATTTAAAAAGGGGAGCAAACTGACAGCTAATCAGCCATAGCTTGTAAGAATGATTTGTGACTGTAAATGGGAAAGGAGGGTAGAAGAAAAAAAAGAGGAGGGGTAAGAGGTAAACATTGTATTGAGCAGATTGGTTGTGCTTTATTCTGGAGCAAATTTGTCCAAATGAGTTATATATGTGGTAGCTCAATAATAAATGGGGAGCAGGAGGGTACAAGCAATAAAATTAGGTGAATGCATAGCATGCTCTGTATTTTAGTTAAGTGGGTGGTGTGATACAGTAATAGAAATCCGTTACCTACATACCCTGTTTTAATGAACGTTGCTTCATTATACTGCTGTAGTGAATGTTTCTCATTTCCAAGAAGATAACAGGGTATGTTACTATGGAAAAAAGTCATACTCATTAAACTGCAAAGTTGCCAGCATGCCATTCTTGATATATATACACACACGCGTGCACGCATACACATGTATATGTATATAAAACATAAAATGATTAAAATGTTCCTCAACAATGCATACAATTTCATTTTTGCAATATTCATTTCATCTATTGCAGAGAAATGCTGTTTAATTTGAATGAGCCTGTGAATTTTGCAAAATGAGGAGGTAATAGCATTTTACTTAAACTTATGGCATCTCTGTTCATATTGTATGGTTCAGGAACAATTTCTTCATAATTAAAGTGTCAAAAAAACACATCTGAATCAAGAATGATGAATTTCATTCAGGATGATTTGCTAAAGAATAATAATTTTAAACTTTCTCCCTTTAAACAAAATTGATTAGGGCTTTCTCATCAGTTGTCCAGGGTCCTCCTATTTCCTTTTCTTGTTACCCTTGGAAATAAACATTTCTCTTACAATATTTCTTTTATTTCCATGCGCTCTGCATATTATATACATTTTATGGGTCAATTACTGGTTGTACTGGTGTTGTATATGAATATTGGTAAATATTTTTTAAAACTTCACTGAGCCAGTAAGAAGATGTAACATATTACACTTCCAGTACAAAGGGTATAATCAGTGGAAGTTCAAATTTTTACAGTAATGTGGAGGCTTCCAGGAATCCAAGTTGAGAAATATGAATTTGTCAGCATGTCGAACTTGACTCCACAGGATTTGGCTTATTAGTTCACTGCTGAGCACAGGATGGTACCTCTGGCCTTGATTCAGCTGTCCTTAAATAAATGGATAAGTGCTCGGCTGAATCAGGGCCAGACGAGTGCAGTGTCTGTCCAGGGCATGTTGGTTGAAAGAAAATGTTGACCACAGGGGTTTGATTTCTTCTTCCATATAGGGGAACAAATTTGAAATAAATCAGGAGAATTATGTGCATACAGAAGCAATAGCGAGAAAGAAGATGGACCAAACAGGCTTAATTAACAGTAACTTTAAGTTGTGTGTTTAGAACAATAGTGCTTGTTCCATGAGATGGAAAAGATTTGCTTGATCTTCATTATTTTTCTGGCTTTTTTTTTTTTTTAAATTGCTCACTGGGGTCATATATAATAAGGGTGGGATTTGCTGCACCTTAATGGCTATCTGAAAACTGTCTAGTCTGGGCTTCTTTATGTGGAAAGAGACAGGCTCTCTCTAGGAGCTGATTTATCCCATCCTAGGGTACGTGTGGTGAATTACCCGCAGAGATGCTGCTCTGTGGAGGCAGACTCTCTTCTGATCAGACAGAAGTTAGGTGAGATGAAGATGATGCTACCTGACTAAATATAAAAAAAGCTTGTTACACAAGTATCTGTCTTGTCTCTTGCCCAGTAGACTTAAGACATGAAATAAAGGGAAGAAATTAAGTTTACAATTTACCCCTGTGCCTGCATGAAGCAGGTGTCTGAATGTGAGCCAAACAGCCAGCCCTTAGATCCAGCTTAATTTCTGGAGAATGACTGCTGTAGAAAAAGCTCCCAGCGTTCCTCACATTGACCTAGTTTTCAGCCTTATCTAGTGACTCTGTGCTAATGTGACCCAGTATTTCTTTGGTGTTAGCTGCCTAGTCCATTTAGTTTTTTTCCTCCTTGTTTACCATTGGCATCTATACTCACCCAGCACCTAATCCTGCAAAGTGCTGGGTCCCAGCCAGGAGATATGAGCTATTCTATTTTCTCATATATCAGGAGTCAGTCTGCCCTGTTTCTCCCAAGATTAGACTGGATAAGAGACAGGTAACCATAAACAGCATTGTAGCTGGTTTTAGGATTGTACCCCAGCAAAGGTCAAGCATAATGGTGCAGTGAAAATAAAGCATTTTGAGTCATCTATTCCTTTAAAAAGGTTTGTATCATCCATGCAGCTGGAAAGCCATAATGCTTTAATTAAAAGTCACATCTGTGCTGAATTAAAACAGGAGCCTTTTCCAGCCAAGGAGTATTTGTCAGGTTGAAAGTTTTTCTCTTAGCTCCTGAAGCTTTTTTCCAAAATCCAAGGGCTAAGACAGAGAGCAGACCTTGTCACGAGCTGGTACCGAGGTTTAAGTACATTCCTGCTATGTTATTCATCGTCTGGCTCCAATTTGGAGGTACATCTCCCTTGTGTTCACTTTATTAACCTACATATGACTGGCTCTTTTGTTTAATGTGGAAATGAAAAAACAGACGCTGGGCCCAAGAAAAGTAGTCTGAAAACATCTTTTTCCAGATTTTCTGCTCCTTGTGGCACATTAACCACTTGCATGGAAAATTTGGTGGATAAAATGTCTTTTAAAATATGTTTTTTAAGAGTAGGCAGTTTTAGCTTTATGTGAAAGGACCTAAGCATTCATGAAATCTCAGTCCTCTCCTCTCCCCTGACTTTTCGAACCCATTTACCAATTTCTACCAAAATTGAATTCAAAGATAGGAATGCACCAAATCTATGAAAATCACCAAGCAGGTAGAAGAGGACAGCCAAAATTAATACCTCCAGAGTGTGTCTGGAGCGTAAGCCCAGCAGCTATGTGCTCTGTAGCTGACCAGCAAAATAACAGAGCTGTATTCCTCAACAAATTCCTGCATGCCTATTTCACAAAAAGCCACCACATAAACTACTACTGATTCATCCAGCTGATGGGTATGGGACCTGGTAATAACTGGGAGGACTTGAACGAGGAACTGGGGGTATTGTGGGAAGGTCTGTGGTCATTATGAGAGTAAGTGTGGGTTGTTGGGCATATGTGTTTAGGACAAAAGGCTCTGCTAGTTCTGCTGCTCACAGGCCAGCAGACTTAGAGAAATTCTTACTTCAGAAGGGGTGGAAAGCTTCAACATTTGTATTTGTTGTCTCTTGAGTGTGACCACCTCAGTTAGAAAAGGACAAGCAGCTGTCTGTATGACAACCATAAGCGGAGAGCCCAATGGAGTTGGGTTTCCAAAGCACTGCAAATTCTCTTCATTAGTTTGATGACATGTTTATCTGAATGCAAGAGCAGAAAAGCTTTGAGAAGTAACTAGGAAGAAAAGATGGGAATGCCTTTACCAGCCCAAGTGATAGGAAGAAGTGGACTGGGACAAGAAGGGTAAGCTGCTATCTTTTATACCACTGTGCTGCCCAGGAATCTCTGGTATTATCCAGGACTCCTTGTGCTAAACTTTGTATGACTGAGAAGAAAATTCCATGCCCTCAAGGATCTTAGTCTACTGTTTCTGGGTAAAATCAACAAACTTCTACAGCATCTTGTGCCAAGATATTAGCAATAGAACGAGAGGAAAATGCTTCAAGTTGCGTCAGGGGAGGTTTAGATTGGATATTAGGAAAAATTTCTTTACTGAAAGGGTGGTCAGGCATTGGCACAGGCTGCCCAGAGAGGTGGTAGAGTCGCCATCCCTGGAGGTATTTAAAAGATGTGTAGGTGTGGCACTTCAGGGCATGAGTTAGGAAGCATGGTAGCATTGGGTTGACAGTTGGACTTGATGATTCTAGAGGTCTTTTCCAACCTTAATGATTCTATGATTCTGTTTAGGCTTTTAATACCTAACATACATAATATATTTGTGTAAGTTATCTATCTATCTAGCTACACATATGTATACGTAAAAAAAATCTGAGTGCTTCTTCAGTTCTTTAAAAAAGGCTAATAAGTACAAAGACCAGTTTTTATTTTAGAAACAATAGCATTTCAACTAATATTTTCCCTTCACCACTCTGGCATCCCACATTGCTGATGTCAAGGTCTTCCCCAGTCACAGAATTACACTCTCTTATTTTTCCAGTAAGGACTGTCATCTCAGAGGGAAAGTTGTACCAAGGCTTCCTCCAGATTTTTGGCTGAGATGCTTCATGAGGGAAATATTTTGTTTGAAGAAGATATTTGGATTACAAATGGTGCAAAGAGCTTCCCTCCACTGCGGAGGAGAAGGGAGAAACCACCTCCAACATTTTTTTCATCAGAAGTGGCAGATTTTCAGGATGTGTTTAACAGCGCTGTGCTGAATCTCATATCCTGGGCAGAAGTTCTGGCTCTGCAGAAGCCCACAGCGATGCTCCTGCCAGCTCCTGCAAAGCTGAACACAGGCAGGACTTGGGGGAGCAGGGAGGGGCTCATTTCTTCCTCAGTGCTCTGGAGTGAGGGTTGGGGGGGGGTGGTTTCCCTCTGAAGCCTGCATCATGCCAGGTCTCTGAGCTCATACGGCTGCAGCTCTCCCTTCCTCTATGTTGCAGAATAGATATCTTGTTTCCATTGTATATTTTTATGGAAATAAATTTAAAGAAATAGCCCTGAAGGTAACCTTTGATTTAGGGGTTCCCTCAGGGTAGGTTGCTTAACCTCCTTCCTGCAATTATTTAAAAGGAGAGGAAGATGGAGATAAATGTGAGGGAAAGTAGTATTTTTCTAAGCAGAACCAAGGGAACTGAAAAAAAAATGTTGGTAAAAGAGAATTTCTGACAGAGTCCAAGCTGTCTTTGCAGTCCTGCTCTTTCCCTTACCCTGTAAGATTTCACTGCCCCATATTGCTCAGGCACAGGAGAGGGGACAGGCAGACTTTGCCTGTGTTTCCTCCAAAAGCTGTTCTTGGGACAGCAGTGGTGATTGATATTGAAGCACACTGAGATTTCCAGGTTCCAGCAATGGAGAGTTTTTGAATTTCACTGTCAAGTGCAAACACTAAAGAGGATGAAGGTATTTCATTATTGCCAGGTTGCAATATTGTTCAGAACCCAACCTCTCTGGAGGATGACCAGGCTCTTTTTCCTGGTTACTCACAAATTGAAAGAAAGAGGGCTGCAGTGGTCTCCCATTACCTGGATTTTGCAAGCTGAGAACAGGCACGTAGAAAATTAGAGAGAATTAACTTGGGTTAAACACTCTGACACCTATAGAGTGGTTACAGTGGAAATTTGCATGCTGAAAAGCTGTTTATTCAGCGTTTGTCTTATCTTAATGTTTATCAGTTTATTTTCATTTTCGTTTTCAATATATTTAACCTTTTGAGCCTCTTGACCCAGGAACAAGTCATTATTTATTTATCAAGAAAATTATTTTGTTTATGGCCATCTTTCTCCTTGTGCCTCTTATCACGCAAAAGGGGTGAGGTGTTGGGGCAGGGGTATCACTAGAACCATTGCTTCACTGAGGAGGAAACACAGATGATCTCCTGGAGCTATTCATAATTCCTCTTTGCCTTGACTTACTAGCCACTGAAAACAGATGCAGGGTGGTGGATGCTGGTGCCTAATGCAACGTAGGATGATGGAATAAAGTGTGTTGGTGAAGACTTACATGAAATGTGTTCCTTCCCTTGCAAGATTACCATGAGGAAAGCACTAGGTGAAAAGCTGTGAGGCTTTCCTTGTGGGCGTTCAAGCAATAAGGCATTTCCCTACTTATACCCCTGGAAGGGAGAGGTCTGAGAACTTCTAGTACATGCACATGGGATTAGATATAAAGATATCTTTATGTGTTTGCAGGATTGCAAGTTCAGTGCCTAAAGGATCTGGAAGGTGGAGATAGGGGATCTTGGCAGTCCCAGCCCCAGTAATTGGGCACCACCGTGGGGACAGGGACATGCCGAGGCTGGGCCAGGAGATGGGCGTGTGGGTGGGCCTGGATCAGGGCTGGGCAGGGCAAGACTGTGGGGAGCTGAAGACCAGCCCTGCTGCAGTGTCTCTGGGGCAGAGACTGATGGTCCTGGGGGACTGAAATAGGGTCCTGGGCTAAGGGTAGGGTGTAGGGATCTTGGGGGCCAGGCAGGGGCAGGAAAGCCTGTCCCAAACCAAACTGGCAGAGTTTTGGCTAGCTAGCCAGGAGGTCAAGCAGAGAGGGGAACCTATGAGCCTGAACCCTAACTTTCCTTTAGGTGGGGATGTTCGTTCAGGTCTCTTGCCTCTGTCAAGTCACCAAATTCTAGGTGGAACTTCATATATTTGAGACCGTTGTTTGTCAGTTAAAGCTGGTTGAAATTGGTCAGGTTGAAACCTACCTGACAGCAAAGCTGGACAGACGTTTCTGGGGTGGAGGTTAGTTACCTTTAGGTGCTGATAGTGCTTGGATAGGGTTTGTGGGATAGCTATTTTGAACAACAGCATCTAGACTTATCTAGCTAGGTTTGAGTCTGAATACAGAAACACTTTGTTTTCAAAATACTACGTATTTTCCCTGCATCTCCATGCACAGGCACAGATTCCTCTCCTCACACAGAAATGCAGTGATGCATCCACTTGCTTTATAGTTCTCCTTAACTGTCATCTTCTAAAAAAGGCCCTTCCTGTATGTATGTATGTCAGACAGCTGCGTTGCTTGATCAGGGTTTCCATTTCTAGACAGTACTCAGGACACAGAGAGGTGATGTCCTCTGCACATTTCTGTATCTGTAGGCTGTACTTTACCACTGGTTTTCTCATAAGAATGTTTTTGACCCCCATTTAGTTTTCCTTGCAATGAATTTTTATCTCAAATTACTGCATGGCTAACAGTTTCTGCTTTTAAAAAAAACTAACAAACAAAACATCAACAACAACAACAAAAACCCAAACTGCAACAATAATAATAAAAACCCCTGTTCTTACTAGGTTGCAATCTCAAACCAATCCACTTTGACTGTAGCTGTGGCAAATTGCTGCCTGAAAATGACTGCCCTATTCATCTGTTAATATTGTTAGAAAGAAAGCTACAACTGTACCTATCAGTGTAACTAAATTAGAGCAGGTTCACATAAGGCAGGCACACATAAAAATGTACTTATGAAACAGATGTATCCCTCAACAGGAAAATGACAGCAATTCTGATAAAATGCTTTTATTATTTACTTTCAACAAGTATCTATAGCTGCAGCTTGCCTATTGTTGAATCATTTCAATAATCTTGTTATAGGCCTGGCAATAAAAGGAAAAGCACTTCAGCACAGTGAAATGGCCTAGCTCCTGACATGTTCAGTGGCATATCAGTGATACAGTGGCATTTTTTTAAGCTGTCGAAACAAACAGCAGCATTGTTTATCCAGGCGGTGAACTGCCTTGAAGGAGAGCACATCCCTTGTGTGGAAGGTGGCAGCTGGCGCAGGTTGAGCCTTGCCAGTAGGGATGGATGGCCGCTGTGCAAGGGAAGCCTCAGCTCTGCTGGGTACAGGAGTTGCACTTGTGTCTCTTGGAGGTCAACACAGCAGTGTGAAGGATTTACACGTGGGAATTAAAAAATAATTTTGGCCTTATACTAAGCAAGTGCAGGTACCTCCAGACTTCTGCTTATTATACGCCATAAAGTTTATGGTCCACTTACAAGTTCCTCTAAAACTAATGCCCAGAGTATCTCCTATTTCAAACCCAAAGTTCTTTGGATATGGGTTGTGGGCATTATGAAAATGGGTGCAAAAGAAAATGGATAGTTAATATTTTTGTGTTCACTCTCTTTCCAGGTTTTCATAGATTTCAGAAGAAAAAAACATTGCAGTGGCAAGTATAGAGTATCTTTTGCTATCTATAGGAACACAGAAAAATAGACTCAGTGGCTTGAATATAGTAATGTAGGATGTTTGTGGCAAAGGAGGGAATCTCTTTAGAAAATTTAATTTTCATCTGCTATGAAATAACATTGATTCCACTTAAAAATGTGGAAAATTTTATTTTTATTTGCTCTCAAACTTCCAGAAATACATCAGAGAAAGAAGCTCAGAGCATTTCAGAAGAGGAGCTGAAAATGTCTAAAAATGTTAAATAGTGGACTGTATCTATGAGAAGTGATATGAAATGCAAAATCTAATGTCAAAAACTGTATTGATTCTTCCAGTAGTTGTTCCAGGTGAATATAAAACCATATTATTTAGCAGAATATGTTACATTACAAGCATATGGTAATGAGAGAGTTAAGGTTTCTATAGCGGCATTGCTATACTCTTATATTGTATATATTATTCTATACAGTAAAAAGTTAAAGTTCTGAGTGTAACAACTTTCAGTGACCTTTTTAATCTTTAACATATTTGGGGGATCTTGCAATGAAATTGGCTACATGATTCTTGCTTTTTATAATTGTTTAAATTTATATTTTCTCTATTATGTTAATATCTATTTTTAATAACTATTTCTTTGTACAGTTTATTTTAGTATCTATTGATTGAGAGACAACTATATTTAAAAAGTATTTCTATTTAAAATTTGTAAGTTTCTGAAACTTCCTCCCCTTGCTTTGAAAGGCACTGCAATTAGATTCCACCCAAAGGAGAATAATTATTCTGAAAATTAGACATAAATCCCATTCTCCATTTCTTTTTGTGTGTTTTTTTTTTTCATGTCAGACAATGGGAAGAAAAAAGTGCCCCATATGTTAAAAATTTTAATCTCTGCTATTCAAAGAAACAAGATAAATTGTTGAATTTTGAATTGTTGAAGCTATTGCCTTCACTGAGGACCACATACTTGGATAGTTAAGCAGAAGTTAACATCACAAACATCTTAGGCAGTTGACTAATCTCTTCCCTGCATGCTCAATGAGTCTCTGCCAAAATATTTCAGGCAGCAAATGAAATTGCTTCTCTTTCGAGAGCTCCCATTGCCTGGTTGCCCTGCTCAGCCTGAGAGCCCCAAAGGGGTGGTTTGAACGGGGAGATTATAAATATCTCAGCAGAACAGACATAATACTTACAGTGAAAAGATGGTGTAGAAGGAAGGAAGGAGATGGGAAATTGGGGATTTTTGCAGGGAAAGGTGTTTTTTCCATAGGGAGTTTCCTTTTAGAAGGCACCCAACTGGTCCTGACTCTGTTTAACTAAGGTTTCCATCTAGATCTCTTTTTCTAAAATGCATGTAAACTACATCTTCAGTTTTACCTGACTGAGAGTTCAAAATCTTTGACTGCTATGAAAATGTTTTCTTTTAGTGACATAAAAATTGATTTCTGGTCAAACCAAATACTCTGAAATGCCTGTCCAAAGCCCATAAATGGAGAAGCCGATATTGTATCAGTGAAGGCTGGCAAGCATGGGGAAAAAAGGTTTATTCATTCTGCCTACAAGAGCTATGTAAACAAAAACAAAACATTCTTTCAGGAAAGAACATGAAGAACTGGCAAGGAAACAAAAGTGTAATGGAGAAGATTTCTAGGCCACCCAGCTGCCTAATTACTGGCAGCATCTCTGGATTTTTACAGCATGCCTCTCTAACAGTCCTTTGGAAAACAAAATGCCACATTATTGCAAAATAGTTACAAATCTAAAGCATTTTGTATCCTGTAGACTTCAGATTTTACCTACAGTGGTATTTTTAAGAGACTTGTACTGCATGTTGAACTAAATAGAGCAACCTACTGTTATCTTTTCGTGATATATTGAATTTAATTTACCAAGATGAGTGAACTGAAAGTCTAGTTTCATTTTCCAACTTGATCTGGAGGACAGTGGTAGCATTACTCACAACTTCATAGAGACAATAATGAAAACCCTGGGTTTTGTATAGCCTTGCACTTACAGTGTCCATACTGTGCTGTTGTGGAATAGTTTAGCCATTCCCATGAGTATTCTCAGCAATGCCTTATATCTTATTCTTTAACAGTATTATTAAGACTTGATGGGATGCAACTAGGCTATTTTTAAGCTCTGCTAGCAAACTGTGTTGAGATGAAGTACCAGAAATAAAAAAAAAAACCAAACACCCCAAAAAACCCCTCAAAACCCCTCCAACAAACCTACAGGGACAATAAAGAGGTTTTATTCATTTTCCTGAAACTGTGGCCCTGCTTGCTTATAGATAGAAAAGACCTTTGCTTGTTCTAATAATGCATTCCTAATCATAAACATCTGTATAAAATAAGGCAGATGTATGTAATTATAAAAGTATTTAAGGCTTATTTACGATTTCTGGTTTTGAATCTTTACAATCTTTCTGAGTTTAGAAAACAATGTTGAAAATACATTTCTTTATTAGGAAAAATTTTTTCTTCCCAGATCTGAATGAAAAAGCATTACTTTCTTTTTCGTCAAGTTTCTGCTCTCCCATGATGCATTGTTGATGCTGTTAATACTTTTTCTGTGTATTAAACTTTGTTATCACAGTATTACTGGGGGAGTAATTGCAATCCACTTAGCACAAACAAAAAAAAAATGTGAGTTACTGCTGTCTCCAGTGACTAGTGTTAATTAACTCTGGCTTCATCTGCACTATAAAAATGAGCACTTTTTAAATGGTTGTGAAATAATCTCGTGGCTCAACTATATTTATAAAATGTATTTCCATTTTTAATCCAAGAAACTCTCCAGCACTTTGGACATCTTGCAGACCATGGCAGTTAAGAAAAAAAAAGTCATATTAGTCAGGTAAGTTACTTGTAATTCTCTTTACAAGAAAATGTCTATATCCCATGCCACAAGCATGAGAGGATGAAATGACTCCAGATTATTTGGGGGGTTCAGTTTGTCTTCTCTTACTTGTACCTTTAAGCCTGTCTCAGACAGCACCCTGTGATCTAGATGGGTTTTTCCGCAGAACCTCACTGTAATCCTAATTCTGGCTATAACCAAAGCTGCTTCCTCTGCCTCCAAGCACATTCTTTTTCTCTCTCTGATCCTTATCCACTCCTACACACACACACAGGGGTCAGCAAAGCTTTGGCATCCAGGTAAGTTAGATTCTTGCGGGGATTTGCATATTTCTCTATTTTGGGTTAGGAAGCTCCTTCAGTCATTACCTGTTTGCCCAGGTATGCTTCTTGCCTCCTCCCAGACATCTGAACATCAGGTCAGTAGTTACATATGTCGGTCTTAACAATGCTTAATCCAAACACCAATGGTGTATATATATATTTTTTACTCTGTTCATTGACAGACCACTTTTATTACTGCTTATAAAACCATATTTAAATCTTTTTATATGTCTGGTTTTTGTGCATAGCAACTAGATGTCAGAGTTTGCAAAATGGTTGTCATCTCATCCCCTCCAATGCAACTAAGTTAGTGCAGCATGGGAAAATATCTTTTATAAAGAAGAATAAAAGAAAGTAGTCAAGTTAATGCAAAGTGTCCTACCACAGAGTGTATTCTGCTAATGTGAACTGTCTTGTTGTATATCATTTTTAGATACAAAGAACAAAAACAAACCACTAGTGATGTGCACTCTGTGGTGAGCGTCCCAATATATTGACAAGCTGAACTCCGGTAGGTTCCATCAACCCCAGAGTACAGAGAGATTTCGAGGCGCAAGCTAAGTCCAGCAGGAGGAAAGTTTGGTACTTCGGTTGATGATAACTCTTCTTTTGTTTCTGTGCCTGATTGCCTAAATACATTATTCCACCAAGGTCACGGCACGGTAATCAGTGCATATCTCAGAGAAGGGACTCTGAACTCATTGTCTCAGGTGACTAAAATGTCACTTTACTCTGCTTGCACATATTGATTAGTTATTCTTGCCAACTCCAATTACAAATAGTACTGCTGTGGTGGATGCCAGATAAACATATCCTAAGGTTATTCTCAGCCTTTAGCCTATTAATCCAAGACCTGACCCAGTTCAGATGCTGTAGATACATCATTGTTGCCCAGTCATCTCAGACGTATGTTCAATTAGATCAAATGTGAATAAGTGCGTGGTGACATACACCAAACCTGTGAAATACACTGCTCTGTACACTGCTCATACCTTTGCAATGCTGTAATTGTAACCTTTAGTTATTTTAAACTTTTGGAATGTAATGGAGAAAAACGTTTGCTTGCAATAAGTAATGTTGGCTTGTTAATTGCTACTCATTGCGTTAAATCTTTGGTATACGTGGATTGCTTGCATAGAGCGGGTAGCTGTATTCTGTCTCACTCAAAAACAAAACCCAGAAAATATTACATTGTTGCCCTACAGTATTATCTTGGGTTGCTATGACATTGCCACACATAATACAACATAATGGCAACAAAAAGCAAAAAAGCATTCTGGCCTGTGAAAGTGTTGATGTAAATAGATAATGAAGCTTTCTATTGTATACCATGATAATAGCATAGGAACAGAAACAGATCTTTATATGATAGCAGTTTTGATTTATATCGTTACTGGGATTTATGTAAGGCATTCATTGTGATTCTGTCCTCCTGCACAAATAATTATATATAAATTCCTCATGGCAAGATATCAGGGCCACTATCTACAGCAAGATCTTTTTCACTTGTCCAACCCATTTAGCTACTGGATAAGGTAAAGCTTTTTTAACTGCAAACCTCCTCATGATCCCAAATCTTTTGGGATGCTGGCTTTTGGACCCTTTTTCAGTCAGGTAAGGGGATAATTTCATTCAGGCTCTTTGCATCACAAGCACTTTTTCATGTGAAAACTACTGGTGGGCATCCTAGAAGCTGTATACTTTGTGGTGGACTTGCTGCAACAGTATGACACCAGGAGAGAGATACTTTCCTTTGGGACTCAAGTTTGGGTCAATTTGAGAATAATTTTAGCCCACACCAGCCAACCAGCAATGCAGTCACCCAGTCAGCAAGAGCTCTTGCTGCAGCATCAACAACATACCGAAGGCTCCATGGATGACATGAATGTGCTGAGAGACAGATGCACTTTTTTTCTGCATGATGTTGAGAACTGACCTGATCCTCTGGGCTCAGACATGCAAGAGCAACACCACAAGTCCTCCTTCCTGACTTCTGGCAGCTCTGAATCTGTCACCTCTCTCTGCTATCCATAAGTCAGTGACATGCAGACTGATTCTTATAAGCTTCCTATGGCAAGAAAGAACCTCAGTTATACTTCAAGGTTACCTTTGAGAGTTCAGAATTGCAATATGGGCAACTTTGCTGAAGGCTATAGGGCATGGTATAGATGGAGCTCTGTGTTAAGGGAGCTGTAAGGTTAAACCTACATATTGGAGCAGAAACCATCTAAGCCTGCCATCAACTCAATTCAGAGGGGCTTGACAGCATGTTAAGTCTCCACAGGGAGTGAAAAGGTTGAAATAATTTGAATTGGGAGACCTCCCCCTCCCTAACCAGTTACAATCTTAAATAGTTTAAGGCTCAATAGAGCAACAGGAATGCTTTGCATTGGCCTCCAAAACAAACTGCAAGCTGGTGCAACCTGAGAAGCTCTGCTGTGAGTATATTCCCTGGGTTGCAGCAAATGAGTGCATGGGTATTCTGCTCCCAGAATAGGAGTTTCAAATCCAGTTAAAGTTCTCCCCACCCCCACACCACCAAAAATTTGTGATTAATATAGTCAATGAGACAAGGAGCAGAAGTGTAAAACCCCCTCCAACCACCATTCTAAAATTATCTTTTGCCTGAACATCCCCTTTTCATACACTCACTTTGACCACTGGACTGAAAATCCAGTAAGTGATAAATTCAGGTTAGCAGCAAAGAGAAAGGTGTCATATCGGGTCCCTGGTACCTGGGACTTTGGGGGTGCTATGATACTGGGAAATGTCTTATGTGTGTCTGTTGCAGCTGGACTATGTCTTTCCAGAAACATTTTATATGTTAGACTGAGAAAACAAACTGATGCTTTAAGATGTCTTCTTGATTCATTTGACATAGGTCATCCAAAAAAAATAAGCTGACTCAGGAGCATGGTACAAAAAGGGAAGAGAAGAAGGTGATAGGTGATGATAAAGATACTCCAGAGCCAAAACTCTTGGTAACATCCAGCCAAACCTTGGCAGTGCCCTGGGACTCTTGCAGGAGCCTTGAACCTGATAGGCACCTCTAATCTCCTGTACCACAAAGAAAAAACTGGATGAGTTCACCAGGAGCTGTAAGGACAGTTTTACTCCATCACTCTTTGACAGTCTTTAATTACATAGCCTAATAAAAAATGCCAACAGTAAAAGAAATTAGCGAGAATTATCCCTTATAATCTTAAAAATGTTAGTGTATATATTTTCAGCCCTCATAAGCCGTCCGTATATTATGCATGTTAATATGTATCTTTGAGTGATATTAAAAATAGCATTCTGATCATATGACAAACCAGTTGCTATAGTAACTACATTTTTGCTGTAGAACAGCAAAGTAATAATGTGTAAAATGTGTAAATTATCAGTGTGTAAGAGCAACTGGTGTGTCTTCACTCTGCTATTCTGCTTGAAAATTAATCTTTCTATGAATATACATATCTCATTCATGTATTCTCATGACACTCCTGTTGCTGGCTCCATCTCTTCAGTTGGCCACCCTCGTAGTGCTTAAGTGAGACGTGACATTTCAGCCAAAAGAAAAAGGAGCGGGAGAAGCAGAGATAATGGACTCGATCCAAAGTAAAAAGGCTTACACTGGTTTCAATGGACTTAGCCTCGGGCCTTATGCAGACAAAGGTGATTTATGAGGGATAGCATAAAAAGGCAGAGTTCACTCATTTTTGCGTGCCTGTTACTGCATTCTCCTGCTGAAATCTGAAGAGATGTTGCACTTGACATTGGGGAGAGGTAGAATCAAGCACTAACATTTTGGAGATTTCCATAGCAGGCTGAGAATATATTGGTGAATGTGGAACCAATTTTCCAGACCTCATCTCCCTTCACCCCAGATTCCAAGCTTCTAGATTTACATGCCTGACACGTGGGGTTTTTTTGCCATTGAAATTTCTAAAGATAGATAAGAGTTACTAAAATTTAAGAATGGGTGAAACACATGGAATGAAGTCCTGGCTTAGCTGAAAGCGATAGCAAAACTCTCATTGACAGGATTTCCCCTTTTCTGTTTAGTGGCAGCAACCTACTGGCTTGCAAGAGATTGTAACCTCCCAAAAAAGCAACAGAGATATTTATTTTCAACTCCAGAGAGGAACGGTGTATGAAGCAGTGCTGGCTACGGATCAGATGTATTCCCATCCAGAGGGAATTATATAGTTAACCAGTAAATCATTTGGCTCAGCCGCTTTAATTATACTAGGTGGCTGTGATATTTTATTTTATTGGGAATTCTAGTTTTGCTGTAGTCCACATTTTAAAACAAATTGGTTGAACCTGAAGTCGTTCCTAATTTTAAGGTTTCGAGGCACTGTGTTTTTCTTGTTGCAACCACAGCGTAGATGTAATTATAATCTGCCTTGTAACAGCACCTGCCTAAGTGGAACAGTTATTTATTTACTAACAGTCCAAGAGGGACTCCAGACTGAAGGAGATCAGCTGTGTCTCTGAGCTCATAGGTAGCCCAGCACTAAAACATGAGTCCAGATTTACTGTGTATGAACTTCATGATACAGCCCACTCCCTGTTCTGTATAACAAGCTGAAGGCTTTTTGTTCAAATGAGCCAAAGCCCATTTTTGAAGCAAATGCATATTCCAAAATAGAAAGTGATAGTTTAAAATCAGAATTTATGTGTTATCTTAAGTCATTATCAAGAGCTTCTATCTTTCCCTTGGAATATTTGAAAAGTAGAACTACAGCTGCCTTAAATTCTGCTGTAAAATCGTATTATGGGACTCTGTGATACTGGTCCAACCAGGACTGCTTGTATTGTAGCCTTTTGGAACAAAGCTTTTTATAAAGTTATGCTCTGAAATCTACATAAGGAAACGAACAGACTTTGTATCAGACTTGGTATGTGCAAAATATTGTTGTTAATAGTTTTATGTGACACCAAACTAACATTTTTCCTGTTTCCTGCATCACTGCTGCAGTATCAACTCTATCAATCAGTGTCAGATTTTTGTATCTATACCACCAAATTGTGAAACAAGAATTTGGCTGGAGATTCATTTTCTTTCGAGGGGAAAATTTCAACTTTTGGCATATATAAGAAATTGTTTAGTTGGAAATGCTGCTTTGGTACCTCCATCTCTGTTCTTGCTCTATGGACTTGGTGATCCCATGGGCTTTCATGATGTACTGTAGAGGTAGCATGAGCTATCTGAGGTGGCCCAGGCTCCAGAAAAAGTGTGGGACTCCCTCTGGATAATATGCTGCAAAGCTTCATTTACTCATACATTAGCCTTGCTCAGGTATTTCTGTGCTGTCCTGCAATATGTGACTGCTTTCTTATCTGTAGCATGGTGGAGGCAAACATAGTGATAGGGATTCCAACCCAAACAGAAGAGTGGCAGCATGAGGTGCCTGACTACAGGTCTTATAATGTGCTGCGGTGGCATTTCCAAAGAGAAAACCACTGGTTGAGGCTTTTTTTTTTTAAAAAAAGCCTCAGGGTAGAGGGTTTGTGTTCACCTGGAAATCTTTTCCTTTGAAACTTGAGATCTTTAGGTGGAGTTCTAGGGTTTTCTAAGCAAAGGAAAATCCTTCTTTCTCTCTTGTTTTTGCAAACAAGAACCCCAAAAGAGAACAGCCTAAAGGAGTTATTTTATGAGAAGTAATGCAAGCAAAATATACATCAATAATCAACAAAATAAATATTTTAGAAATTACTCGTTGTAGGAAATAGTTGGGAAAGGTAAGTACTGCAAAATTGTGACCAAGTGCATTATTGTTCGCGTTTCCACATTTTTGTCATCTCCCCAAAGACTTCTTTTCCACTGACGATAAAGCATTAAGTAATACATGTCTTTGCCTTTTTTAAGTGGAATGGTAAAGTGTATTCTGCTATATGTCTTCCTACAGTTCTGTGATATTGAAGTTTATAGCCCTTATTAGCAAGTCACCTTTAACTTGATGAGTCACCTTGTGGAATCAGAACTGAGCCATTTAAACCACTTGTCCTTCCAGAAGTATGATTATTACTGATGGTTATGAACTAAGGCTCATATGTAGAGGCTGGTCAGGAATTTCCTGACAAAATAAATTTGCCAGAAAACAATTAATTTACCTTGAAGTCAAGAAGATATGAACTGGTTTATTCAGAAAATATTCCTTTGGTTCAGTCTGGGATTCCTGTGCTAAAGAAATACATTTTTGGCTACTTTTGAGTGATCTCCTTCCCTCCTGCAGTTGTGTCCATTTTGTATGAGGGATCACTATTTTGCTCAGTCGTTACAGTATTCCTTATCAATCCCTGCGATATTTTAAGTATACCAGGATTTTTTATTTTCTTCCCCTGTACCATTTCTTCCTCAAAGCCACACAAACTAATTTAGAGCCATCATGGATTCACGTCAGTGTGAAAGGGGTCTTTTTTAACAGAGAAAATCTTTCTGAGATTGGAAAAACGGTCCAAACCTTTTGTTTTTATCCCAAGGTTCGACCATCCGCATCAGCTTTTCAGGTGTGGGGCACTTTATTTTTCAGATGGGGAGTAGGCAGCTCCTGGATGCACCCATTTTGTTATAAAACCCTTTACCTTCACATGTAGCTTACATATGGTAGCTTAAGTTATGCGAAGCTGCAGAAATCTATAGGAATAGTCAGGGCATAGATCACAACTCAGTGAAGGTAAAGACAGCAGAATCTAGAATTCAATTTGGCAAATATTCTGGACAGAAGCCAGAAGTCAATTTACATATAAATATATAATTTATAATATGGAAATGCTTGAAGGCCTTACATGCAAATGCTTTGGATTTTTCAGGAAAAAGAAAAAGTTTCTTTTTATCCTCTTGTCTTTTGTTTCAATTAAATCATGTTTCATTGTTGCATGCATTACAATAAATTAAGAGGGCAACCTTTTCTCTCTTTGCATACAACTGGCATATAAATGACACTTCCTGCATGACATAAAAACTCAGATAATTGGTTTATAATTAATTTACCTAAATTAATTTAATAGAGAAAAAATGCATTCTTTTATTATAAATGTGTCCAAATCGTTTAAAGAAAATAAACAGAATATAGTTTCTAACTCTAGGCTCTTTCTTCAAAACACCATTCCTCCTGAACGGATTAGATGTTGGGGTGTTTTAGCTACTGAATTTTTTTTTCTCTCATTACTGTTTCTGATTGTCAGTGCATTCTGGATGTAGGCTGGATCAAAAGAGACAGATATAAAAAAACCAGATCTGATAAAACGCTTCTGAAAATATTTTCAATATTTTTAATTTCTTAACTAAAACTTTGTTTCTTGTTTATGTGCAGCTGTTGTTCTAGTGTATTTAGTTTGCTGGCAATACTAATGACAGCTAACCAACTCATCTGAGGAAAACAGTTCTGGCTTTGGAGCACGAGCTTCTGATCACAGGAATTTGTTTTTCAGACTGTGGAACCGAGTATCAAATGTGGAGATGTTTTACAATAAATAGCGTGGCAGTCATTTATTCAAAACTAAAGGTCATTCAGCAAATACTTTGATGAATAGGTACATGAACAAACTATTTTGCTGATGGATCAACCCCAACTAGGAAAAAATAATCCCAATAGCCTTCTGTGATTTCTACAAACTCAAAAATAGAAACCCTTCTCATGGGCATATAGTTCTCTTGAATGTATAGATAAAGAAATGCCAGGCTTTAGAAAAATGGACATTATGAAGAAAAGGAGCATTTATGCAGGTGAAGTAGCTGGGGGTCAATACAGTATTGTCTATTTGGCTCGGAAAACCTGTGCCTTTTACGAGAATTTGAAAATAACAGTATTATGGTCAAATGTTGTCAATATGGTCAAGTATTATGACCATAATATTTGACAATATGAGTATTTGACCATAAAAGCAGGTACCTGGGCAGGAACCTCGAAAAAATACATTTTCATGGCACAAACTGTGAAAGCAGACAACACAGAGATAAAGGAAACCTGGCCAAAGAGAACCTGAGCTTGGAATGTCATAATCCATAGGAGCGGATAGAAAATTGCTCAAGGAAAATTAAAAAATAAAATTAAAATAAAGGTATTGCAAGGCTTTAAATGCTAACGTTGTGTTAAACTGTTAGGAAAGAATAGGGTGCACAAAATAACACATTTGGAATAAATATATTTTTGAGAAACCTAATAAACACCTTATTTTCCACATGGCGGCAATAGTAAAGGTGGTAATCAGCACACTTAGATTCAGAATGGACAAACAGCTTATTGAATAGACCAAGTGTTGCCTGGAACTGTAGCATTGTGCTATTAAAGGAGACTTCAGCCGCTGCTGAAGGAGCCAGCCTAACATGAGCGGTTAGCCTGTGCAGCTCTTTTCTGGGTGTGGTAGCTGCCTGATTGCCGCGTGACCACTGGGCCAACAAGAAATTATGAATTGGTGTGAGTAGTGAGAACATTACAAAAACAATGGTCTTGGAGAATAATATTCTATCCTGATCAGCAGTGAATTCTTTTTAAGTTAAATGGAAGCTAAATAAAAACAGGTGCTTAAGTAAGGTTTTTTACTGTTTAAGACATTAAGGAACCCAATTAGGGGAGTCAGCTGGACTGAAAAGTTCAGTGTACTTAATATGGATGAGCTCGGGAATATTTTAAAGTCAAAACTGAAAAATGTCACTTAAAGTGTGAAGTAGAGAAGTTTAGAAAGGATACCAGGTCCACATATATATAAAGCAAAAAAAAAATCAAAAAGGATGTAAGGAACGAACAGCGAATCCACAGGGAATGGAGAAAGGTATTGATCAGGAAAGCAATCTACTTGAAAGGTGAAAAACTGTGGGGAAAGAGAGAGAACTACGTTAAGTCAGACTGAATTAGGCATTGCACAGAAAATGAAAACAAATAAACAAATAGCATAAGGCTGATTGGTAGAAAAGCTAACAAAAGAACAATGAAGGAAGCCGTACTTCTATGCAGGGGGATTGGGTTAAGATTTAGCTATGGCTGAAAAGCAAAATGATTTTTTTTTTTTTCAGTTTTTGCCCAGGGTGAAAATTTGAACAATAATTAATCTTACTAAACAGATTAAGATATCGAAGGGAAAAGAAAAGAACCTGAAATATCCACATTTGAGGTAGAATCAAAATCCAAAAAGTATAATATCATCATGCATAGGGACAAAACATGCACAATATCATCAGTGTAGCATGAAATAATCAGAGTTTGTTAGCTATTATTTTTATCTATTATTTTAAAAGGTCAAGTATATGACTGGAGAATAATAAGTGTAAACCTATTTTAAGAAAGGAGAGAAAAAATGTTTTGGACAATTACAGCTTCATGAGTTTTACTCCAACTATGTAGTTTGGAATAAATTCAGAAGGAAAGTGTCTAAAAAAAGATATGAAGCTAAGTGAGCTAAAATGCAGCTTTTATTTACCAGATCTAATTATATCATTATTCAGTAAAATAACTGACTGACTTAGATAGGAAGTAAGGTAGGTCAAATCTGCTTGGACTTCACTAAGGCATCTAGCATAGCGCTCCACTGGAATTTACTAATTGCACTAGAGGGCATGGGGATTATAAAACAGGTAAAGAGCTGACTGAGGGCAAGATAATCATGTGATGGCTTGTGCTTAAAGGGGATCGTCGGGCTGGAAGGAGGTACCCTGAAGCCTTGAGGGATCATTAGGGACAGATTAAGGAGACCTAATCAATTGTCATGACTGTCATGGGCTAGAGTATGAGTTTACAGCTTAAGTGCAATAGCTATTTCTCTGAACACACTTGCCCCTCGGTACCCCATGATAAATAGGAGACAGCTCCTCTCTTTCATTAAAGGTAGGAGGGTGCATGT